>NC_042620.1:202330586-202642810 GCF_901001135.1 Rhinatrema bivittatum | reverse complement strand
TTGATTTTTACCATTGTAAAGAAACAGATTTGTGAATTAGAATTGTAACACCACAACTATGAGAAGAATCTGCACTGCAAAGACTTGATTAATACTTATCTTCGTTATTTTTAGATGTTCTTTTTCTGACATATGTTTCCTGTAAAAATATGATTGAACTTTTAAGTCTATTCAAATTAGAAATCACATTTTCCCTGTTTGTAGGGGTAACCAACCCTTTTCCAAGTTACTAATCTAACAGAACACCCCATGGCCCCAAAGAAAGAGAGAATCTGAGGCTAAACTCAACACATTTCCTTTATGAGTTTTCCATAACATTCTACAATAAATTCCAAATCTCTTCAAACACACATGGCTGCCCAATAGGATTATCTCCATTTACTACTGTTTCTCTCCAAACTTTAAAAAGCAACTCCTCACTTCTGCTCTTTCTCCAAACCCCTCCCCAATCCCCTCTCAGACCCTATCCTCCCCCCCCCCCACTACTTTTCCGATCCCATATGCTCACCACACCATCCCGAAAAGAGAGCTTGAGTCACAGTTAATACATTAGGTGCTTCCCCCCTGACAAAATTACTCCCACTTTTATTTCTTCAGGCATTTACAGGAATAGCAAAATTCTTATTGGCATTATGTCCCCATATAAGATTTCAAAAATACAAACAAGAAACATTTCCAAATGAATAATCATCATACATAACATGTATATGTTAACCTGCCTCCATATGTGTCTCATCAGTTGCAATTCTTAAGTTTGGGGGTTAGAAAAAGATAGGGAAAAGAATTAAAAATGTTGGCAGTCCCCCCAACTCCTCAGTCAATTGCACCATTCAGTATTCCTCAATGCAAACCCTGGTTGAGAACACCAGTTCAGGATTCCAATATATCATGTGAACACATCCCATCCCACATGGAATTGGCAAACATGTTTCTATAAAGAAGTCTCAAAAATTTCGCCACCTTGGTGTAGTTGAACATTTTAATGTCATTGCTAGCCTATATTTTCAGCCGGACAGGATACAAAAGCGCAAACCAAATCTGCAGTTTAACAAAGTTTGTACATATTGGCGTAAATTCTCTCGCAACATCAATCTTATTGAGAAATCCTGGAAGATTAAAAGTCGCTGACCCTCATATCGGAGCTCCTTTTTCTTGGGGGACACTTGTAAAATAAGGGCTTTGTGTGCATAACTGAGGATTTTAGTAACCACAACTCACTCTGTTTTTGCCCAATTTCACAGGCAGTCATTGCTCAATCACATCTTGCAGTTTAATATCAGTTATATTTTCCGCAAAGCCCATAAATCAGAGACTGGATCTCCTGGATCTATTTTCCAGGTCATCAATTTTAGCATCGTGCGAACCCACAAGCTTTTCCAGCTAAGCAATTTTAACATTTAAAGCTAGGGTGTCTTATTCTATTCCACTGACTCAAACTTCCACAGTTTCAAGTCGAGAATAATAGTCCAACATGGAGATTTTCACTTCTGCTATTTGTGCTGAAAGCTTGTCGAATTGGGTGTTTAAAACTGCCATAACCGCTGCTGTGAGGTCCTTTACTCCATTTTCGTTAAGGGCAACAGTGGGAGCAGAATCTTTAGCAATCATCTTAATCTCAGACAAATGTGGCTTCTTTTTCACCAGATATGTAGACATGTCCTCATAAGAATAAGTAACCAAATTAACTTTCCTTGTACCGAGATGGTCACACCTTCGGAATAATATCTGTGATTAGAGCCATTCCCCATCCATAAGAACATAAGAAATTGTCATGCTGGGTCAGACCAAGGATCCATCAAGCCCAGCATCCCGTTTCCAACAGAGGCCAAACCAGGCCACAAGAACCTGGCAATTACCCAAACACCAAGAAGATCCCATGCTACTGATGCAATTAATAGCAGTGGCTATTCCCTAAGTCAGGGGTGGGAAATTCCGGTCCTCGAGGGCTGCAAACCAGTCGGGTTTTTAGGATATCCTTAATGAATATGCTTGAGAGAGACCTGCATACACACTGCCTCAGGTGTATGCAAATCTATTTCATGCATATCCTTCCTCCCTCTTCCCCTCTCTTCCCTGACCCTAAACCTATCCTAGCTTTCCCCAGTTTTTTTTTTATTCAATACTTACCACTCCCACTGGAGCAGAAGTAACCTCTGCTCGTCTGCGGATCTGGCACAGTGGGAAAGCTCATGTTTTCAAGGACCACATCCGCTAAATCCTTAATTCCAAGGAATTTTGGTTTTTCTGCTTCTCAAATTTGTAACATTTGATGGTGTTACCTTCTTCTCCATGTTACTGTCTCATCTGCGCATAAAAGTATTCAATGAAGAGCTAGCATCCACATCATGAGAAATTTGTGACATGTAACCCGGCTTTTTCTCCACAACTGATATTGGACATATCCAGTCTGGGTAACTGTGGCGGCATTTGAGCAGTCACTAAGTGGAAACTATTTCCCGGGGTTCTTCTGGTGAGTGCCTGTTGCATGGGAAGATTGAATCCAGAACTTTGGGGTAGCCTATTAGGGCCTGTTGCTGAGGCATCGATTCCGTGTGGATTTCTCGTATCAGGCTGATAAGAAAGTGGAGCGGGTCTATGTCAGAGCAGACTTAGCCCAAATTGGTCATCAAGCACAGTGGTTTAGCCTGCAGTAATTTGGTTGAGGTGTTGGATTAGGGTCTTGCTGGATATGACTCTAGGACAGGGGTGGGCAATTCCAGTCCTCGAGGGCCACAAACCTGTCGAGGTTTTAGGATATCCTAATGAATATGCATGACAGATTTGCATACAACTGAGGCAGAGTGCATGCAAATCTCTCTCATGCATATTCATTAAGGATATCCTGAAAACCAGACTGGTTTGTGGCCCTCGAGGACCGGAAGTGCCCACCCCTGCTCTAGGAGCTATTTCTGTTGCAGCTCTTGAAAACTGTGCAGCATATTAGTATTCCCTATGAACATTTGTTTAATACTGTGTAAACCCTGTTTATGCCATTCTTTAAAAACCTCATTCTTCATCTCTGGGGTGAAATGAGGATTTCCACTAATAGACAAGTATGCAGTGAACCTTCCCGTGATCTTTAGCAAAGAACACAAAACCCCCCAGGCTTTCTGGCAAGAGGACACAATCTGGAAGGTCCACACAAGTAAGTTGTTTGGAATTATGCTAGCTTCTGATTGGATAATAGCAGACAGTGAGAAGTCATCAAACCATTTTTGTAAACAACCTATGGGAGAGAAAAGGGATGTGCTCAGAATCCAATCTCTAATATGCCGTATCATACAAGCTAAATTATAATGCCTTAAATTAGGACAGTTTAAGCCCCTCCCCAAACAAATGGATTTCATCAAAGTTGGTAAGGAAAGCCTGGCCTTCTTTCCACTCCATAAGAAGTGTGTCAGACTTTTATTGAACTCCCTTAACTCCCTCTTGGCTAACCAAATAGGGAGCATCTGTAGAATATACAACCACTTGGGCAGTACTACCATTTTTATTAGGTGAATCCTCCCAATAACAGATAATGGGAGCAAGTTCCATTGTTTTACCTTTGCCTTTAAGGAACAAAGGAGAGGGGAAACATTCACCTTATATAAGTCCTGTACATCAATCGGAATCCTAATACCGAAGTACTTAATTTCAGACATTATCCACTTTAGGGGGGGGGGGGGGGGGGAGTGTCTTCCCAGCCTTGCCTCAAACTTCCCATAAATTCCAAAGCCTCGGACTTGTCTTTATTGATTTTTAAGCCCAAAATGAAACTGATGAGTCAAAACTCTTTCAAGAGGTCTCACTGGGTCCGTAAGAAAAACAAGAATATCGTTGGCTAAAGCCGCTACTTTGAACCAGATATGCCTGATATCTAATCCTGGGATAAATTTATCACTTTGAATTTTCTTAAGCAAGGAGTCTATGGCCATAATATATAGAAGAGGAGACAAGGGACATCCTTGCCTCAGCCCTCTGCAAACCGAAAACGCACTAGATCGTACTCCATTTGCTAGAATATGAGAGAGGCTTGAGATACAGTAGGGCAATAGATTTAACAATATTTCCTGAAAATCCATTCCTCCTCAGCACCAAAAACAAGTAAATCCATGAAAGCCTTTTCTGAATCAAATTCCAATGCCGGGATCCTCTTTAGCTTGCAGTATATCAATTTAACTATGTGGGTTCTGGTTGTCCTTCCCTTCCCTTAACAAACCCAACCTGTTTAGAGGATATAATCCCGGGGAGCACCAAGCTTAATCTATTTGCCAATACCTTAGCATAGATTTTTAAGTTACAATTAAGTAAGGAGATAGGCCTGTAAGACGCAGGTAAAGCAGGATCCTATCCTGGTTTGGCTAGAACAGTTATACATCCTGTATTGAACCCCTCTGGGAATAATCCCCTCTCCAGCGCCAGTGTATAAAAACTATTTCCGAAAATGTAATTTTGAGGGAAAAAAATTAAATTTGGCAAATTTACTTGGCACCCAATAGGGCATTTAGAGCGAACTTAAGTCGGTCACCTCATTGTCTCAAATGTGGAGAAAAGAATAGTGATTATTTACATAGCTTTTGGAAATGTTCAATAATTTTTAACGCTGTTCTAATATTTTGAATCTCCTTTTATTGGAAGACTCAAAATTCTGGCTATTTGGTATATATGTACTAGTAACCCCGAAGTTAAGTATGCCCCAGAAACTGTTTATAGATAAGGTGGGGCTAATACAGAAACATAGAAACATAGAAACACAGAAATGACGGCAGAAGACGACCAAACGGCCCATCCAGTCTGCCCAGCAAGCTACGCACTTTATCCATCCTTTTTTTTTCCCTTTTTCTCTCTCCCACCTGCTACTATTGGCTTCCAGTACCCTCCAGCCCTAATTCCCCTCCACCCCACCACCAATTTAGAGAGCAGCGCCGTATCTGCATCCAAGTGACATCCAGCTCAATTAGGGGTAGCAACCGCTGTAACAAGCAGGCCACACCCTTGCCCCATACTCTTACCCACCCCTGTTTTTATTTTTTTGTTTGTTTTTTTATTTTTTTTTGGAGATAGCAGCCCTCCATCCTTCCGCTCTGTGAAGGTGGAACACTAACTACTGGCCACTGGCATCCCGCTCCGTGAATGCCTCTGTGGCTACTGCCGCTCCGTGCAGTGTTTTGCTGCCTCCACTTTATTCACTGGCCACTGGCATCCCGCTCCGTGAATGCCTCTGTGGCTACTGCCGCTCCGTGCAGTGTTTGAATGCCTCTGTGGCTAGCCACTCCGTGCAGTGTTTTGCTGCCTCCACTTTATTCACGCCCTCTAGACTTGATGGATCCACAGTGTTTATCCCACGCCCCTTTGAAGTCGTTCACAGTTTTAGACTTCACCACTTCCTCCGGAAGGGCATTCCAGGCATCCACCACCCTTTCCGTGAAGAAATACTTCCTGACATTGGTTCTTAGTCTTCCTCCCTGGAGCCTCAGCTCGTGACCTCTGGTTCTGCTGATTTTTTTCTGACGAAAAAGGTTTGTCGTTGTCTTTGGATCATTAAAGTTTTTTAAGTATCTGAAAGTCTGAATCATATCACCCCTGCTCCTCCTTTCCTCCAGGGAGTACATATTTAGATTCTTCAATCTCTCCTCGATTGTCATCCGATTGTCATTCAATCTCTCCTCGTATGTCATCTAATTGTTAAGAAAACTATACTATCCATCTGGATAGGGCCAGAACGCCCTAGTTTGGTTCACTAGGAAAGAAGGTTGGTTCAATTATTAGTTTTTGAATACATATCAAAAAAGTCTATGGCCACTTCTAAACAATTAATGGTGCTACCAATTTGGTAACTTTTCATTGACAAACTACCATCAGAAATTACAAATATAATACAAGCATTATAATGATGAATATTATGTGTGGTGCAGTCCTAAATCTGGAGAACAGTGGAGATCAGTTTAGGGTTCACATTTTTTTTCAAGTATTTTTTCAATAAGTTTATATGGGAAGGGTAAAAGAGAGAAGGTCATCTGTTTTATAGGAATAATTCAATGTTTTGGGGGGGGGGGGGGGGCAGGGGGAACCCAAACTGTACATTTTATTTCATCTTTGTACTCATGGGTTACAATCCACATTTGAAGTTGAATTACATGTACTGTTTGCAAATTGATAAATAAACAATGGAAAAAAACAAAAACCTCCTCCTCTCTACAAAGGTTCCCTTGTTTTGCTGCAGATGGGCTTCATCAGGATAAGGCGATGCAATGATACGAATGGACCATTTAAACTGTAAATAAAATACCATAGTAACCAAATCTATACTCTGCTAGTTAGCATCTACTATGTAAAAAACGCATGTGCCATTTGTAGGATTAAAACTCTTAAGTATAAGTAAATTATCCACAAACAAGAATATGATGAAAATGTATGCTAAATTCTTTTTTCAATATTTCAAATGAAGACCTAAAAACAAACAATAGCATTCTAGAATTAATAAAAGGAATAAAACTAAAGCCGCAATCCAACAAAAAGCGAACTATCGCACTGAACTTACTTGAGCCTTCCTTCCTGCAGCGTTTCGACCAGGAATATAGTAACAAGGCTGAAAAATGCAGGAGCTAACCAGTATTTGTCTGTATTCATGACTGCAGCTGTATGACGCTGCAACATGAATAACAAATAATAAAAAAAGATAGTTCATTAGAACTTTTTTGTAGGTGAGAGCACGAGATTTTAGGAATATATTTATATTTTCATTTCTCATCACAAGCGGAGAGAGATATTGATAATTGCTGCAACATGAATGACATGATCCAACTAATAGTCAGATTGTTCTTATTGTACCTTTACTTATGAGATTTTATTTTTGAAAAAAATAAAGCAATTAAAAAAAATGTTTGACAAAATCTTTGATATTGCTTTATTAAAGTCTTAAAAATAACTGAAAAACCAAGATATATCACAGCACTTCCCACTCTATATAGAGGTTTAACCCTGCAAGTTGTACAGTATGCCAAGCATAAATATAGAACTGTTCTCGATGCCGTAACACTAAAGATATATTATCCCCCCCTTGGCTATAGTATTCTTTGTATTATGAAGAATTTAATATCATCCTCCGTATGGTTGTAAACCATACAGTGTTTCACTGAAGGAGATTCGAGTTTGAATGTCCTAATGCAGCTTTTATGTTGTATTATACTGGTTTTGACTGATAATCTAGTCTGACCTACATATAATTTGCGGCAAGGGCAGATGATCGCATACACCACTTGCGTTGTGTCTGAATCAAAATGACCATGCAAGGTGTACCAAACTGATAACTCAGGATGTTCAAATGTTTTGATCTGTAATACATAAGTACAGACTGTAATAAATAAGTACAGACTACATAATGCATATAGGTGAATTCTCCAAAACTTTCCAATATGTCTACTGGCTGGGTACTAGATGAAGTATGTATCAGTTTGTCATGGAGTATGTGCAAATAGAAGTTAATCTTCAAACACTTTATGTATCTTAAGTATATGTCAGTGTTTTAAAATAATTTTTTGAATCATACCCATCCTTTCTGAAAAAGGTAACAGAAATTGGTCTTGTTGTTTGTGATTTTGAACCTATTTGCAATAAAGATCTCTATTGGCATAGAATCCATGCTTAAGCACATTTAATCACTTTGGCAGGGTATCCTCTTTCCAGATTTGTCCAAATTGGGCTACACGTAAGTTTGCCCCCAAAAGGGCTATTGAAGCCGCCATAGCTGTGCCTTTTATTTGTTTGTAGTATCGATCATTAAAGATGAAATAATTTTTTTAATGCAATGCTTGCCAAACTACAAATATACACACACATTTTTACTTGAATAATTATGAAACAATCTAATGCATAAAATTATTTATGTCAAAAGCAGTATTACAAAAATTGAAGAGACATAAAATATACTTGTGCAAAATGGATCAAAGGTAATGACAATATAATATAACTTCTACAGATGTGGAAGATGCCATGTACTCAACAAGCTATTTCTATGAAGTAAACAAATCATATCAAACAGATTGCGCTTTAATTTTAATGTGATACAAAAAAAGAATTTCAAACTTTTATTGAAATTTCAAAATGGCACCAGGCAAAAAAATACAACAAAGCAGAATCTTCATCATTTGTTTACTAGATTAACAAGCATCTAGCGCTCTGGACATCTAGAAATTCTGATTAATAATCTAAGAAATTATTCTGAAAATAATTTTAAGAATTGAACTCATTTACTCACTGTCTTCTAATTCTGATCTGTACAACTCTTCACTATCAGATACAGGGGACACACTACTCTCCTTTTCCTGACACTTCAATAGTAGTTTTAACCTTACTGCCTCCATCTTAGACATCCTGTCATTGGCGAATATGTTTCTCGACAAAATATATGTTTTTCCATAGGCTGCCCATATCTTCATTGATGTTGCTGTTGTTGGAGGAATAGAAAACAAGAACAAATAAGGCTTGGTTTTACATGTGGCCCTTCCACTATATTTGAGGAGAAACATGATCAGAAGTTTGCCAAGGACTTATTAGTTCAAATCCCTTTATGCGCATTACACTATGCAAGATTTGCAAAACTTCTCCAGAATCAAATCTGGTTACTGCAATTTGGACAAAGTAGTCCTTGAACTTTCAGCAGTGTATGTTCCCCATTATATATAATATTAAGTTTTTCTATGATCTTGTTGAACCCAGCACTCTGAAATTTAGCCTGGCACTTAAGAGGTAGAGGATTTTATAGCCATTTTTTCTTAATCTTGTGAAAAAAAAAGTGAACAGCTAATCTCAACAGCTGTTTCACATTAAAATAAAAGATTCTGTATTATAGCATGTGCTTCTTTCGCCATCAATTGTTGGTATAATAGCATCTTATTTAATCATCTACAAGTCCCATAGATGGTCCATAAATCACATAATTAAAGATGAAAATCTGTTAAAATTTTTATGTGCAAGTAAAATCACTTATTTTATTAACGCTGCATTAAGGCCACCGATCACCCAAAATTATTATCCCATTTGCTGTTGCTGTAATTCTAGCAAAATGATATCGGCACTATTATGGCTCAACGCAAATGCCCAAACATCACAAAGTTTCGGCGATCTCCTGCCTTTGTCAAGGGCTGTGTTCTGAGTGTTCAAATATCTGTCAAAACAAAATACATTACTAACTATTTTAAAATGAACATCAAGAGACAGCAACCATAAATGTTAAAATCACTTTCTTCATGCAGACTACCATCTCATATCTCAAAATGGTGGTCACATATAACCTTCTGGTTTTTCATCTATTTAAACTTAAACCAGTCAGAAAATGTGAAAGTAACATCATATCCAGATGTATTCCACCCATATCTCTATCCATCCTCTGATCATAGTTAATAGAATACTGCCCATTCAATAACTGTATTCTAACCCCATTTTATTCATAAAATACTGCCTATTTGATATCTTTATTCAATGCTTGTGGAAAGACAGTATCCTACTTATAAATACATGTTTATTCTCTGCATAAAAGCCAATGTGCAAAGTTGCCATTGAACTTGTGGTCATCCCAAGACAGCAAACGTTAAACCTTTCACATTATGCTGTGCGGCAACACAATGTACCATGAGAGGAGCTTGTGTTTGTTGACATCGAATGCAAATTAAGAGTTCCTGTATCCTAGGTCTCACTATTCTGAGCAATTTATCTATATATAATAATTTATATGGACATCAAATAAGATAAATAACCCCTTTAGAACTTCAAGAAGTAAAATATCTTAGCTTAAAAGGGTGACGGTCAGGAAATGTTAAGATATCTCCAGTAAAGAACCTAGCAGAAATGTTGCATCACCCACAGGGGAAGTTTCGAAAAAATGTTTGTTCATGCTGCACTACCTGAAAATAAAAAGTTGATTTATTCACATGGTTTAATATTTTGTGCTCTTTTCATGGCAAAAGTAGGCAAATCTTGAAAAATAGGGTACAGATGCAGGATGACCCACTGTTGTCTGATGCATCATTGTACCTTCCATGTTAAGGGTGTATATGGTAAAAAAAACCCAAAAACCATAGTATGTGTGTCTCCTTATGATTGACTTTGTGTGATGGTTACTACATAACATGGGAGAGGCTGGGTGAAGAAACAAGTAGGGGAAACTGACAGGAAAGAAAATCCAGAGGAACCTTCAGAGCCAAAGAATCATCAGATGAGAAAGAAAACTTCCTTACTTAGAAAGCCTGGGGGAAAGGGAAGTTCTTAGTACAGGGAGGGAGGGACTTCATAGACCTTGCATCATCTTGGGTGAAAAGAAACTTGGGAATGCTGGGAGAAGAGGGAGAAGTCGCTCAAAGATGGGGTGAGATGGGAACAGGAAGGAGCCCTAATAAAGGCAGAAGGAGATATGGAGGAGATAGAGGTGGGGGTGTAAGAGAATCCTGAAACAGATCCAGAGTCAATGGATGTGGGAGACCAATAGTGGAGAACCCCTCAAAAAGATGTGGATTGCTAAAGACATACAGGTCAGAGAGTAGTAGGAAATACTGCCATGGGTGGTGGTAGCTGAAGTTTGGCGAGCAAAAAGTCAGTGCACAAGTTTCCCTCTAGAAGCTACAGTTGGTAGTGGCAGTAGGGCTTGGTTTCCTAGAACCAAGCCCACAAGCAATAGAAGCTGCATTTGAAAAGACATTGCTGAAGAAGTTTGATATGAAATGTAAACTGTCAGGCCGATACAGTACAGTGCGCTCCGATGGAGCGCACTGTTAGCCTGCTATTGGACGCGCGTTTTCCCTTACCCCTTATTCAGTAAGGGGAGGAAAACACGCGTCCAACCCGCGGCACCTAATAGGGCCCTCAACATGCAAATGCATGTTGAGGGCCCTATTAGGTATGCATGCGGGATACAGAAAGCAAAATGTGCAGCCAAGCCGCACATTTTACTTTCAGAAATTAGCGCCGACTCAAAGGTCGGCGCTAATTTCTTCTGGCACCGGGAAAGTGCACAGAAAAGCAGTAAAAACTGCTTTTCTGTGCATCCTCCGACTTAATATCATAGCGATATTAAGTCAGTCCCGAAGAGTAAAAAAAGTAAAAAAAAAAAAAAAAATGGAATTCGGCCTGTGGCTGTCGGGCCGAAAACCGGACGCTCAATTTTGCCGGCGTCCGGTTTCCGAGCCCGTGGCTGTCAGTGGGCTCGAGAACAGACGCCGGCAAAATTGAGCGTCGGCTGTCAAACCCACTGACAGCCGCCGCTCTTGTCAAAAAAGAGGCGCTAGGGATGCGCTAGTGTCCCTAGCGCCTTCTTTTACTCGGATCTACTGCCGGAACTAATTTAAATACTGAATCGCCCGCTCTCCTGCAGACTTTACTGTATCGGCCCGTGTGTTTGGTCCAGATAGGATTAAACCCTGTTATAGAAGCCATGAGCATTAGAAGCTGTGTTTGAAAAGATACTGCTGGACTCTGCTATTAAAGCGTGATAGAATTAGGGACTGTGTTTGGGCTAGATAGGCGTAAGAAATACTATGGAAGCCACAAGAGGGTGATATAAGACAGACAGACCCCCGTTGGGGGGACTGACACACAAAGCTAGTCAAAGGAACTGTGAATTAATCTGTGTTGGGAAAGACAGACCTATTCTCAAAAGTCTTCCCAGTAAACTGAATATTAAATTGAAGAACTTAACGCCCTGATTTTAAGTATCCTGCAGAGGTGAACTATCTGCTAAAGCATGGGCTGTGTTCAGAACGTTTCACCACATTTAAGTATCCTGCAAGAGTGAACTATCTGGTAAAGCACAGGCTGTGCTATGGACTAATAGAATTGCATTTAAATATGAAGAACGACTGGAAACATTACACTCAGGTTGATAACAATAAGTCTCAATTTGACCATCTTCCCCTTTTATATGCACGTCGTATTATGTGGTGGATAACTTTGCTCAGAAAACGCTGTTGCAGTCCATATGGCAAATTCTGGCCAAATGGCTTGAATGGCAACTTGTATAATGTGGTAAAGTATTTCGATCTCTCCCGAAATATGGAAACTTGAAAACCTCAATCCTGTGGCTGTATTGAGAGGAGAAAAGGATTTTGCAGGTGGCTGAAGAGGGTTGGTGAGTATTGCCTTGGGAAACCTTAAGGCCTGATTTTAAAAACCATTTACTCAAGAAAAACGGGGTTTTACTTGAGTAAATAGCTTTTCAAAATTGCTATGATAGTATGTTACATTTACAAGCACAGCCTCCTTTGAAAATTACACCCTTAGGACTTAAAACTTTGGGGGAGAAGAAGAAAAAACAAGCATAAGGTAGGTAATTGTGTCTTATTTTCTCTTCCACCCATCCCAAAGCTCATTCTTTGATTTAAAGGCAAGAGACACTTTCACAATAAAAATCAGAGATTTATCTAAAACACAGAATTGCCCTAGCCAGTATCAATAGTTTAATAATCCCGTTGCAGGTCACTACCCGATTAACAGTGCATATACCACATAAATTTAAAGGACTCTAATTTACCCATCCCTACTCCCTTAGCAACCTAAACTTAACTAAGAATTCAACATTATTAAGATGAAAGCAGAAGTCCAGAAGCAAGTCTTTTGCCACATGTAAATGAAGGCATCTCTCCATCCTCCCCTCCAACCTGTACACCAGTACCTTGGTCGGACCATTTTATCATCACAACGGTCCTCAAGACTGCAGACTCTCCTCCTCCTTATTTACCCAAAACCACAATCCACTTTAGGAAACCCTGTTCATCAGAAACTATTTCCAATCATCTTGAAAAAGAACTACCACATCTCGATTTTTCAGACGTGAGCTCAGCCTTTACTTCATGGCATACAATCACCAACAAAATCGCAGACCAAACCTGCCCACTAACCACCAAGGTGATTCACAAAGCACAGGACAACAGAAAACCCTGGTTTACACCCGAATTGAAGGCTATCAAATCAGACCTTAGAAACAAAGAACATACCTGGCGCAGAAATCCTTCTACCATGAATCAAGCAATCTACAAAGCCACTCTCAATAAGTATAGGAACTCCATCTTTAAAACAAAAAAAGATTTCTACGCAAAAAAAATCCATCATTTCATATTTGACTCTAAAGCTCTTTTTTCTTACGTCTCAGCTCTAACTAAACCCGACCCTCCATCAATTCCTGATGATCAAGCACTCGCCAAAGCTACTGAGCTCGCCTCCTTTTTTGAAGAAAATATTATCAAGCTCACTAGTCTTTTTCACACCTCTACTCCTATTACCCAACTCTCACAGACCACAGCATCACAGCATCAAAACGCCAGGTTAGAATCCTTCGAGACCACCTCATCATTCAAATCTTTTGAAACCACCTCATCACTTGAAATTATGAATATCCTAAAAAAATTCAAACCCTCTTCACATCCTTTAGATACCATCCCTTCAAACCTTTTCATGTCAATACCAAACATCATTGCGAAACCGATCGCAAAAATCATTAACTGTTCATTAACTCAAGGTAAAGTTCCAGATTCTCTCAAGCAAGCCATCTTGAAACCTCTCCTAAAAAAACCTAATCTTTCAACAGATGAACCAGCTAATTTTCGCCCCATTGCTAACCTACCCTTCATTGCTAAGGTCATGGAGAAAATAGTTAATAAACAACTTACAGACTACTTGGAAGATTTTAAGATCCTGGCTCCATATCAATATGGTTTTCGGAAATCCCTTAACACAGAATCCCTTCTGATCTCTCTCTTGGATTCAGTCTTCCTTAGTTCAGAAAAAAGACAACCTCACCTACTCATTCTCCTCGACCTCTCGGCGGCCTTCGATACGGTCAATCATTCAATCCTTCTAGACCGACACTGGTATTTCAGGCACTGCCCTAGATTGGTTTCGTTCATTTCTCAGCAACAGATCATTCAAGGTAAAAATTAATAACAAAGAATCTAAGCCAATCAGTTCAAATCTGGGAGTTCCACAAGGTTCCTCCCTCTCCCCAACCCTCTTCAACATTTATCTTCTACCCCTCTGCTTCCTGCTATCTAAACTGAAAATCAAACATTTTGTATATGCAGACGACATACAAATTCTCATCCCTATAAAGAAGTCCCTTCAAAACACTTTAATTTTCTGGGAATATTGCTTTCAGGAAATCAGCTCGCTCCTTACCAAACTTAACCTGGTCATCAACAAGCAAAAAACGGAATACCTCATCATCTCCCAGGATGACAACTTCATTCCTAGAGAGATATCTAACATTATAATTGATCAAACACAAAAAGACATGACCTCTAATCCTAATCCTCCTGCAACTATCCTGGACAACATCAAAAACACTTCCCACGTAAGAGATCTAGGCGTGCTTTTGGACAATCACCTGAACCTCAAAAGTTTTGTAAATAACACAACTAAAGAATGCTTTTTCAAATTACAAGTTCTGAAAAGGCTAAAACCCCTTTTGCATTCACACGATTTCCGCCTTGTCCTTCAATCGATCATACTCTCCAAAGTGGATTATTGTAACGCTTTGCTACTTGGTCTTCCAGCCAACTCCATCAAGCCTCTACAAATGTTACTGAACTCAGCAGCCAGGATCCTGACCAACGCAAATAAGAGAGACCACATTACACCCATTCTCTTCAAGCTTCACTGGCTTCCGATTAAATACAGAGTACTCTACAAAGCCATGACCATCATACATAAATCCTTAAACAACTTAGCTCCAATTGATCTTACTTTTCAGTTTCGCACCAACAAATCAAAGAGACCAATAAGAAAAGCTTATCAAGGCTCCCTTTTTGTCCCTCAAGCCAAAACTCCACTAAGTAATAGAGCTTTTTCCACGGCAGGTCCCTCTCATTGGAATTCACTTCCACCAGACCTTAGACAGGATCCCTGCCATCAATCCTTCAAGAAAAAACTGAAAACTTGGCTATTTAATCTAGCATTTCCCTGATTTCTTACTGTAGATTTACCATGGCAAATTCGATTTGTTTGTCTCTTTTTATAATTTCCTCCCTCTAATCCTTCCTTTTTTAACCACCTTTCTGGTCCCTCTGTTCTTTTTCCCCTTCCCTCTTCCTCTCTCATAATTTTCACTCAGTGCTCCCATGCTCTATTTCTCTCGATACTTCCATATGTTATTTAATTTTTTAATCCATCTTTTGATTTCCTGTAAGGCATCTGGTAAAGATGAACAATTCAAACTCTGTGTTTTATTATTGTTCCTACAGGTTTTTCATGTTTTGATGTTCTTTGTTACATGTAATGCTTTTTCAAGCAAGTTTTAATTGTTCAATGTAAACCGATTTGATTTGCATCTAATGCAAGAAGACCGGTATATAAAAAACCAAAATAAATAAATAAATAAATGTATGACTATCTACCAGTTAGTGAGAGACTGTACATGTGCATACAGTGTAAAGAGCTCCTGGCTCTCAGAGAACAAGACCGATCTCTGGAGGCTAAAGTGGGAGACTTAGAATAGTTGAGGCAGACAGGTATATACAGGAGACCTAAAGGGACATAGTAGCCAAGTCAAAACTCCAGTCTGGAAGCCATGGTGTGCCCTGGAGCAGGAAGGTCTATTGGTTGGAGAGTATTGCCCTGGAGTAGCAGGAAGAGATTTTGTAGCAAATCCCTGCTCTCTAGGTGATGCATTATGCTCTCACACCGAGGACGAGTTTCCCTGGGCTACAGCCCAGGAGGGAAGGGTTAGGTTGGCTGTCATAATTGGTGATTCATTTATGAGGAATATAGATAGCTGGTGGACATAAGAAACTCTTGGTAACTTGCCTGCCTGGTGTGAAGGTGGCGGACCTCATGCATCCATCAATAGTATTTTAGAGAGTGCTGGGAGGAGCTGGCTGTCATGGGCACTAATGACATAGGATGGTGAGGGAGGCAGGTTCTGGAAGCCAAATTTAGGCTTTTAAATAGAAAGTTAAAATCCAGAACCTTCAGGGTTGCATACTAAGAAATGCTCCCTGACACATGCACAGGACCTCAGAGACAGGCAGAGCTCCAAAGTCTCAATGTGTTGATGAGACAAAGGTGCAGGGAAAAGGGATTTAGTTTTGCAAGCAACTGGGCAACCTTTTGAGAAAGGGGAAATATTTACCGAAAAGACAGGCTCCATCTTAACCAGGGTGGAACCAGGCTGTTGGTGTTGAACTTTAAAAAGGAGATAGAACAGCTTTTAAACTAGAACAAGAGGAAAAGTCAGCAGTGCATGGTTCAGAGGGAGGTATCTGCAAAAGATATTAATGAAACATGAGAGTTACGTGCATCCCAACAAAGAGGTTCCAATAAAAGCAAAAGTAGTTCGTGTGCCTATAAGTAAAGAATCATCTGAGTTAAAAAGATTCCAAATTATCCTTGTCAACTGATAAGTAGGTTGTTAATACGAACAAAAAACCTACTTTGAAAGGTCTGTATACCAATACCAGAAGGCTAAGGTGTAAGATGGGAGAGTTAGAGTGTATAGCACTGAATGGAGAGGTAGAAATAATTGCATTTCAGAAACCTAGTGGAAGGAAGAAAACCAAAGGGACAGTTTTAGGACAGTTTTATACAAAGGTACAAATTATATCACAATGACAGAATGGATCAACTTGGTGGGCGGGGGGAGGGGGGGGGGAAGAGGTCACTTTATGTTAAGAATGGTATTGAGTCTAACAGGATAAAGCACCTGCAGGAGACTAAATGCCCTACAGAATCTTTATGGGTAAAAATCCCAAATGTATCGGGAACAGCATAGCAATTAGAGATGTACAGGGCAAAAAAATGTGTTTTTGTTTTTCGGTTCTTTTTTGGGAGGTTTTTTCCTCCACAAATTTCAGTTAATGTATTGCTTGATTCGTTTCAGTCATGTGAAAAAAGCAAATCAAATAATTAAAAAAAAGAAAAAACCCAAACAGCCAAAAAATGAAAATAAGCCCTCCCTCCCATGCTCCCAGAAAAAATACCTGGCCAGGATCCCCCCTCCTCCAAGCCATCACTTACATGATCTGGTGGTGATCTGCTAGTTCAGACTAGGCCTGAAGCCTAGGACTTGCATAGGCCGAGGCCACAGCAAATGTTCTAGGCCAGACACCCGGGCCTCGACTGGAGACAGGCCTGATGCCACAGCCCGGAAGCCGGATACTAACACCAGAACCTCAGCCGGACCCAGGCCTAATGTGATGACCTGGCCCGGAGGCTGGGTCCCGATGCCAAGGCCAAGGCCTAGGCTGGCATCCGGCCCAGGCCTGATGCAGTGACCCGACATGGAGGCCAGGACTGACACCTAGGGCGTAAGCCTTGGGCCCTGCTTTGGGCTTCATTTTAGGCCGTAGGCAAGGCCCGATGCATTTGTTTAAAACAAAATGAATGAATAAGGTTTTATTTGGGGCCCCCAAATGAAACAAATTAGCCTTATTTGTTGCGTTTTGCACTTTTATTTTAAATGAATGCACATCCCTAATAGCAATGAAGGTATATTACCATTCACCTGGCCAAAATTATCAGACAGATGATGAAATGCTCAGAAAAATTAGGGAGGTTAAATTTGCCAGCACAGAAATAATGTGAGATTTCTATTTCCCCATTATTGACTGGGTAAATGTAACATCAGCACATACTAGGGAGATCAAGTTCCTGGATGGAATAAATGATTGTTTCATGGAACAATTCATTCAGAAACCAATGAGAGGGGGAGCCATTTTAGAACTATTTCTTAGTGGAATGCAGAACTTGATTTGAGAGATAACAGTTTTGTGGTCCCTCGGCAACAGTGATCATAGTGCAATCAAATTTGACTTAACTGTACAGGGGCTATTATGTAATTCTATAGCTCAAGCATTAAACTTTCAAAAGGGAGACTGATAAAATGAGGAAAATTGTTAGAAAAATACTGAAAGGTGCAGCTACAAAGGTTAAAAGTTTACAACAGGCATGGACATTATTTAAAAATACCATCTTAGAAGACCAGCCCAAATGTATTCAATGCATTAAAAAAGGTGGAAGGAAAGCCAAACAACTGCTGACATGGTTAAAAGGCAAGGTGAAAGAGGCTATTTTAGCCAAAAGAATATCTTTCAAAAATAGGAAGAAATAGTCATCTGAAGAAAATAGGAAAAAGCATAAGCATTGGCAATGTAAAACATTGATAAGACAGGCTAAGAGAGAATTTGAAAAGAAGCTGGCCACAGAGGCAAAAACTCATAATAAAAACTTTTAAAAATATATCTGAAGCAGGAAGTCTATGGGAGTTGGTTAGACCATTATATGATAGAGAGATTAAAGGGGCACTTAGAGAAGGATAAGCCCATCATGAAAAGACTAACTGTATTCTTTGCTTCGGAGTTTACTAAAGAAATGTTGGGGAGATACCTGACCAGAAACATTTTTCAAGGGGAATGATTCAGATAAAATGAATGAAATCATTGTGAACCTGGAAGATGTATTAGGGCAGACTGACAAATTAAAGGATAGAAAATCACTCGGACCAGATAGTATGCTCAAAAATGAAAATTTCAGATCTATTAGTAATTTGTAACCTATCTTTAAAATTCTCCATTGTGCTTGATGGGTAGCCACTGTAACCCGATATTTAAAAAGAGCTCCGGGGTGATCCAGGAAACTATAGACCGGTGAGACTGACTTCAGTGCCAAGGTCCATTTTCAAAAGCCATTTGTTTGTTGGAGTCAGCTCTAAATTGCTTTTTGGGTCCTCTTTCAAAGTCATGTCTTTCATGAATTGATGAATTGTTACTGCCCCTGAAGAAGAAATGAAACACACACTGTGTGGGGCAGGAGACTTGAACACAAAAGAAAGGACTTTTAAAACTAAGTAAAGTAAAGCAAAAGGTTTATTTAATAAAAATTTGTGAAAAATACACATGGCTTCATCATTTTAATTTCCAATTTAGAAACATTTTTTAAAAATTCAATCGGGGTCGGTAGTGAGACCAATGACCAAAAGTACTGAGTGAAAAGCTACACGCTTTGGTGTTCTAGTTTTTTGATAACACGAGGCACAGTTAAGGAATTTTTGTTCACACTACTCAATGTATTCTTCCATATTTTGAATTTATATCCACTTGTTTTTTTTCGTTTTATGTGAATTGTTATCTTTGTAAGGACGTTGTGAAGACCAGTCTATGGAGACAACCAGACATAGCCCCTGATGCAAGCGGGAGATTGCCAAACCTTTGCAATGTTTGGGCATTTGTGTTGAGTCATAATAATTCCAATACCATCTTGCTACAGCAGCAGCAAATGGGATAATAATTCTGGGTAATCAGTGGCCTTAATGCGGCATTTATAAGATAAGTAATTTTACCTGTTCATAAAAACTAAAAAAAAAAAAAAGTCATCTTTGATGACATGGTTTATGGACCATCTATGGGATTGGTAGATGATTAAATTAGATGCTATTATGCCAACAACTGAAGGTAAAAGAAGTACGAAAGGATACCATTAGTTTTATCTTAATCTGATACAGCCATTGGGATTAACTGTTCCTGTGTTCTTTATATGTGGATACGGAGGTTGAACAGCATTTAGACTTCTTTGTATTCTTGGTTAATTAAAAAAAACAAGTGACACAAAATAAACATTTCTATTTTCTTACATTCAAGTATATTGTTACAAATACTGTGGGAAGTTTAACTCCATCACTGACCCAGGAGTTAAATTTAATGTGGTGAAAAGCTGGGCAGAAAGCAGGCCCTACTTTAGCAAATTTCCCTGCATTGCATAGTATTGGTTAACAGGCTCATTACCATGGCATTTGCATGTTCCTGCACTACTCCTAGTGCAGGTTTTAATCCACATTTTAGCACATTTTTACCATGCTATTACATAGCAGGATTATTTTAGTGTGGAAAAATTCACTCTAAAACACAGGTTAAATGTGCTAAAGTCAGCATGGCTTATTACCTCAGCCCCTAAGGATAGGAAAAAGGAGGGTATTTTTAAATCTCATTTACAACGTTGTTCCTTGAAACTACTATGAGCATTGTCCTCTATGTGATTTGTATTATTCAGTATGCTTCATTTGCGTTTTTATCCTTTATGATCAAGCATTTAGTATGGTATTGCAGTTCAATAATAATAATAAAAAGAATTAAACAAAGAATATCTGGAATCCTAAATGCCCTCTATTGAAGTTAACCTCATTTTTTAGATTCCTATCATTTTATATGCAGTGGGAAAAGTTCCTGAGTCCTTATGCGTATTTTGACCATCCCTCAATGTCCTACATATCAAAAAGAGAAGATTACTAGTCTACACTTACACTGATTGTGGTACATCTTTCTCATTTGATGGCAAGATAATTATTAATATGGAGATCATTTTCAAAACCAAGCACCATTGTACTGCATAAATAGCAGCATTTATTCTGGCTAACAACTTTACAGGATAGACAAGCATAATTCAAAGGACATTTTGTGCAGGCAAATTGTGCATGGAAAAAGAATCATGGGGCACCTGAAATTGAGCTTTAAAGATATTTGCAAGCAGGATGAAAGCTTTTCACACTGAATCAATAGGGGATAAGACAAAGTGGCTCTCACTTCTAATCCACTTGTAAAATATTACTGACAAGGAGATGCATGAACATTGTGGGATGCTTAGTTTCCTTCTTTGGTACTGAAATGTGTACATAGTTATGACTGCATTCATTAGGTGGATTTCTTTGAAATAAGTGCATTAACAAACACATTTTACCCCTCCCAGGGGCAACTAGGCATAAAATGGAGTCCGCTGGTGATCATGGGTCCTAACCAACAAGCCAGCTTCAAAAAAAGCAAATTTTACTTACCTGTAAACAGAGTTCTCTGTAAAAAAAAAAAAAAAAAAAGTAGAATGAATTAGCTATCACATAGGAGTAATGTATTCCAACAGCGCCAAATGGATCCATCTCTCTGAGCCCCTCAGTAAATTTCAGAGCTTAGCAAGCTTCAGCGATGTAGCTGACTCTCCAAGGTGGAGGGCAAGAATTAAACAAGGCTAATTTATCCTACTGTCTACAGAAAACCTTGTTTAAAGATACACAAGCTTGCTTTCTCTATTGACAAGCAAGGCTGAATTAGCCATGATATGTGGGGAGTCCCACACTGATGATTACATAGCAGAACACATACTAAAATAATCAACCGGGCCCCCACCAGTTCATTGAACTACTACTGATTGAACAGATTGCACAAAACTGCTTGTCCAAACCACTGTCATCCCTTGAACATGCTGTCCAGACAGTAGTGGGATGTGAAGGTGTTCACAGGCAACCAAGTCGCAAATTTGCAGATGTCTTCAATAGAGGCAGCTAGTAGGTAGCCACTAGTCACCATGGCTCTCACCTGATGAGCTTGATAGAGTCTGTGATTTGTAGATCAGCTAGCACATAATGTGCAATACAATGCACTGGCCAATTTAACAGAGTTCTTTAGGCAACTGCCACTAGTAGTTTCATAGGATCAAAAGTGACAAACCGAGAAGCCCTTCAATAAGGTTAAGTCCTTTTCAGACAGTAGGCCAAAGTCCTCTTATAATCCAGTGAATGATGAGCCTTCTCATACTCATGAGCATTTGGTCTTGGAAAGAAAGTAGGAAGAACAATGGCTTGGTTTATGTGAAAGCTGAAACCACTTTAAGAAGGAACTGAGAGTAAGTACAAAGGACTACCCTAATGTGGAAGAACTGGAGATAAAGAGAGTACTGCACAAAGCTTGCAACTCATCGACTCATTCACAGGAGCTGACTCCAACAGAAGCTTTATAAACTGTATCAAAATGACATTAAGGCCCCAAAGCACTGGAAGCTTAAATACCAGAGGCTTAAAGTGTCACAATCCTTTTACAAACTTGGACATCAAAGCATGAGTAGAAACTGAAATACCTGTTACTGGTACACTGCAATAGTGTACTGACGAAGAAAGTGAAAATAAGAGCAAAGCAGGTCCTGTGGACTGGAGCGGAACATGTCCAGAGATCCAGATTGGCACTAGGTCGAAAATCACTTCCATTTAAAAGCTGAAAGACTTCCTTGTCAAAAGTTTACAGACTGAAATCAGGATATCTTCTACTTCTTTAGAAAGAAATACGGGGCAAACTACTGTGTGTTCAACATCCATGCCATAAGGATTAGAGAAGGCAGGTTCAGATGGCAGAGACCATTGTCCTCCTGAGTGATGAAGGACATGGACATGTCCAGAGAAATAAGAAGTTGTTTGGACCACTCAGGCGAGATCTGAACTGAATCTGTTTGGCAGAATGGAACAAAACTTTCTGACTTTGCTCTGCACAACAAATGTCTATTGTCAGCTGACCCCAAAGGTTGAACAAACTGTTTGGTACCTACTGATCCAGTGACCATTTACGAGGAAGTAGGATTTACTAAGGCGGTCCACTAGAGTATTCTGGGATCCTCAAAGGTATGTCACTTCTGATGAGCTCCACTGCGGACAGCCCACATCCAGATCTTGAGAGCTTCTCAGGACGCACCAAACTAGAAGTTATTATTTTTAACCTACAAAATGTATTTTAATGTTAAATTAAAACCGCATAATATGTTCCGAACAAATAAGCTTAACTGACACACATAGTTTTTGACACTAAATTGTTACCATTCTATGATGGCACATGGCTAATTTGTAATCTATACCACTCATATTTTTCGTTAACGTGCCTTTTTGTAAACCATTGTGATGGTTATCTAACTGAACAACGGTATAGAAGAGCTTTTAAATAATTAAATAAATAAATAAATAAATGGGCAAAGGAGCTTCTTCCCCCTTGTTTGTTTACTCTGAACATGGAACTTGTTTGAATCAAGTTTCTTTTCCCCATTAGAAGGTGAGAGAAAGCTTTCACTGCATACCAGATGGAACATAGCTTCAAGAAGTTGATCTGAAGACCGCTCTCATCTAAGGACCATGCTCCTTGGGTTCAAGCTGTTATCTGTATGAACTCCCCAACTCTGGTGGATGTATTGGTGGACAGAGTCACTTGATGAGGTAGCAATCTCAGAGAGAGCACGACATCCAGAAC
This sequence comes from Rhinatrema bivittatum, assembly GCF_901001135.1. Lineage (NCBI taxonomy): Eukaryota > Metazoa > Chordata > Amphibia > Gymnophiona > Rhinatrematidae > Rhinatrema > Rhinatrema bivittatum. The sequence continues at coordinate 202,619,804 of NC_042620.1, read as the reverse complement.
TAAAGGTTTCAACCACCATCTAAAAGCCGACTTCATTCTAGCTAATACTCTCATGCAGTGGGAAAATGGTTATCACAGAAGATCCCACTGGCACCTCTCCCCCCTCACCAGTTGACAATATCCGTACAAGATGTAATTATCTATGCGTTTTCTGTATATAGTTTACCCCAACTCCCATTACATGTATAGCTAGCCAGCCCATAACCTGCAAGCTTCTAAAATTTTTTTCGAATATCTGTGTTTCATGTATATAGTTTACCCCAACTTCCTCCCCTGTTCCTCCCCCCTGTAGCCACAACTTACTGTTTTTAATTCCAGTGTTTTCTGTAAAGCAAATTCTGCTATTATGTTTAATGTAAACCGATGTGATGCATCTATGAATGTCGGTATAGTAAAAACTTTAAATAAATAAATAAAGGCCCCATTGTATGTCTCTCATATGCAACTGCATGAACAGAATGATGAACTACTACTGCCATGTGTCCCATGACAAGGTCTATTCTACTAAGAGCTTGATCCTGCTTCAGTAAAGTCTCTTTCAGCCCCATTTAACACTAAGGCTCTTTCACTTGGGAGGAATGCTCAATTTCAAATTGAATCTATCCACGCTCCTATGAACTGAATCCGCTGGACAGGAGTGAGGTTCAGTTTAGTGGAATTGTGCGGGTAACCCAGGGACTGTAGTATCCAAATAGTTTTCACCAGGGAGTCTAGAATCCCCATTAGAACAGATAGTTCGGTTAGGGGGAAGATGCAGACCATATCCAGCAAGGTATGTCACTACCACTGCCAAGTATTTGGTAAATACCCTTGGGGCTACAGATAGGCCAAAGTAAAGAATTTTGTTCTGGTAATGCATCCGTTTATTAAAAATCGAAGGTACCACCAATGTGAATGATGGAAGACTAAAAGAGGTTAAGGCTTTTCAGCTTGGAGAAGAGACGGCTGAGGGGGGATATGATAGAGATGTTTAAAATCATGAGAGGTCTAGAACGGGTAGATGTGAATCTGTTTTTTACTCTTTCGGATAATAGAAAGACTAGGGGGCACTCCATGAAGTTAGCATGTGGCACATTTAAAACTAATTGGAGAAAGTTGTTTTTTACTCAACGCACAATTAAACTCTGGAATTTGTTGCCAGAGGATGTGGTTAGTGCAGTTAGTATAGCTGTGTTTAAAAAAGGATTGAATAAGTTCTTGGAGGAGAAGTCCATTACCTGCTGTTAATTAAGTTGACTTAGAAAATAGCCACTGCTATTACTAGCAACGGTAACATGGAATAGACTCAGTTTTTGGGTACTTGCCAGGTTCTTGGTCTGACCCAGAATGGCATGTTCTTATATTCTTATGTTTGAATGAGTATGGACATCCTTGAAATTCAAAGCACACATCCAATCACCCAGTTAAATGAATGGAAAAATTGTGACAAGGTCATTCATTGAACTTCTCCCACATTAGGAATTTGTTCATTGAGTATAAATCCAGAATAGCTCTCAGCCCAGTCTTGAGAAAGCAAAATTGCTTACCTTGTAATAGGTGTTATCCCAGAACAGCAGGATGTAGTCCTCACATATGGGTGACATCATCAGATGGAGCCCTGATACGGAAAACTTTGGCTGGTACACGGAGCCTACTGAGCATGCCCAGCATGCCATGATATTCTCAGTCACAGGGGTCTCCCTTCAGTCTTGTTTGTAGCAGTATGCGTGAGCTAAAAACATAAAATAATAAAACGTATCGGACCCAACTCCACGGGGTGGCGGGTGGGTTCTGTGAGGACTACATCCTGCTGTCCTGGGATATCACCTATTACAAGGTAAGCAATTTTGCTTTATCCCAGGACAAGCAAGATGATAGTCCTCACATATGGGTGATTAGCAAGCTACAGGCTGAATCATTCTTGCATTATACCAACAGCATACAACTTGTGCAAGAAGCACAACAACTGGTGTACTGCTGGAAAAAATAAGGCAGTCTGAAATCACAACAGGATGGATGTAGAAGGAGTTGGTGTTATACTGGAAATAAGTTCTTTACGACAAATTCATCCTTTGGACAATCTTGTCATCCTTCTTTGTCCAAACAATAATGAGCTGCAAATGTGTGAAGGGAATTCCATGTTGCAGCTTTACATACGTCAAGAATGGGCACTGAACGATAGTGTGCTACAGATGTAGACATAACCCTTACTGAGTGTGCTTTTACTCGCCCCTGGAGAGGAATTTTTGCTTTTTCACAACAGAAGTCGATACAGTCTGCTAGCCAGTTGGAGAGAGTCTGTTTTCCTACCGCAACTCCTGGTTTATTTTTGTCAAAAGAAACAAAAAGAGTTGGGTGGATTTCCTATGGACCGCCGTGTGGTTCAGGTAAAAAGCTAGCGCACGTTTACAGTCTAATGTTTGTAAGACTCTCTCTCTCTGGTGAGAGTGAGGTCTTGGAAAGAAAGTAGGCAAGACTACTGATTGATTGATGTGAAAATCCGTTACTACTTTTGGTAAGAATTTGGGATGAGTGCGGAGGACTACTCTGTCATGCAGGAACCTTGTGTAGGGTGAGTGTGTGACAAGAGCTTGCAACTCACCGACCCTCCTAGCCCATGTAATGGCTACTAAGAAAAATACTTTCCATGTAAGAAATTTCTCTTCACAGGAATGTAGAGGCTCGAAGGGTGACCGCATGAGTCTCATCAGTACTAAATTTAGGTCCCATTCAGTGACCGGTGGTCGAATGGGAGGCTTAAGGTGAAGTAAGCCTCTCATAAATAGACTTACTAGGGGTTGCGCTGTTATTGGCGCATCCCCTATTCCCTTGTGGTATGCCGCTATGGCATTTAGATGTACCCTTACAGAGGATGTCTGGAAACCAGACTGTGAAAGGTGGCATAGGTAATCTAGTAAAGAAGGAGTGGGGCAAGAGAAAGGGTCAAAATCTTTTTGTGTGCACCTGTTTTCTTTGGAATTAGGAAATAGCAGGAATAGAACCCCTTGCCTTGTTGAGACCAGGGAACTGGTTCGATAGCCCTGGCAATCAACAAAGTACAGAGTTGTACTTGAGTTGAGGTGTGATGACCATGCTTGTCCAAAGTGGAATGGGTGGAGAATGCGGGGGTTTTGTTTTGAACTTTAGACGGTATCCCCGATTTAGTATGGCTAAGACTCCACTGGTGTTTGAAATGATGGAGTCAACCTCCTACTGGTAGGAGGTTGACTTATGTTCTCTTGATTGACTTCAAAAGCCCGCTGCTGGACCAGTTTGTGGTGGTGGTTAGGTTTTTTGCTGTTTTGGTTGGCGTGCATGTCCCCTTTGTGGTGGATGGTATGAACGCCTGAAGAAGCAGGTGTGAAGTATCTTCTAGGCCTATAGAAGGGTCTCCTGGTTTCCCTTCTAGTCGATTTTCTTATTGAGGATGGCTGATCCGATGGTAGTGTGGAGAGTTGGCGGAGTGTCTCGTGGTGATATTTCAAATGAGAGACGGTAGCCTGAATTTTTTCTCCGAAGAGATTCTCTCCAGTACAGGGGAGATCTGTCAGTCTCTCTTGGACTTCTTGTCTGAGGTCCAAGGCCTTAAGCCAAGCCCACCTCCTTGCATTAATTCCCGATGCTGATAGGCGGGCACATGTTTCAAATCAGTCATAAGCTGCCCGTGCCTCGTGTTTGCCAGATTCAAGCCCCTTTGCAATTAGTGTATTTAGAGCCAGTTGTTGCTGAGGGAGATCATTGGCAATACCTTGAACTTGCTTCCACAAGTTTCTTTGGTACTATGTCATATAAAGCTGGTATGCCGCAATACGAGATACCAGCATGGACCCCTGAAAAACCTAAGAACTTCTGTTCCTTTCCTGGTGGGTTAGAAGAGTGTGGCTTCTGTTTCCTGGCTTTTTTTCTGACCTGATTCGACGACCAAACAGTGATGAGGCAATTGGGGTTTTTGGAAACCTGGGGTATGTTGCACCAGGTATGTGTCATCTGTTCTTCTATTTACAGCTTGTACCGAGCAAGGATGCTCCCACAACCTATGCTGGAGTTCCAACAGGACTTTGTGGATTGGTATTGCCATTACCTCCTTTGGTGCATCAATGAATTGAAGGACTTCTAGAGCCTTGTGTCTTGAGTTCTCTTCCGTCAGTAATTCGAAAGGAATTGTGTCCGCCATTTCCTTAATGAAGTTTGTGAATGACAAGTCTTCACGAGGGGGCTTCCCTCCTCTCTTCTGGTGGAGAAGATTCAGACTGTAGTTCTTCTGAATCAGTATCAGTGTCTACATCCTTCCAAGGAGTATACTGAGGATGGTAAGGTGATTCAGAATCATCTGGTTGTTGTTGTAGATGATGATTTGTTTTAAAAGCAGATTTAGATGGAATCTGCTTTGGCAGCATAGGAGGTAATGAAGGCATCGATGGGGAATTGATGGGTCTCGATGGCATCGATAGGAACAGATGCCGGGTATCGCCCGATGGAGCGGGACGCATTGGCATTGAGGGATCCTTTACTGGCATCGATGGTCTTGCCGGTATTCGATGATGATGAAGGCCCGATGGCCCTGGGAAGGAATCCGAGTCCCTGTCATCCTCCTCCGATGAACCCGGAATCGGAATGGAAGGAATCACCGGTGGATGTGTAGGCATCGATGGAGTCGATGGTTGCACCGGAAGCCCCAATGTCATCGGTGCCAGTGGAGGAAATATACCAATCAAGGCGTCAATTTTGTTCAGCAAAGGCTGAAAAATCGATGGATCCGATGTCGATGCCGGAGTTGGTACCAAAGGTGGCCTGCTGGACCACGGAAGTCACCTCTTCCCTGGAAACTGGGTCTGGGTCCACTGTCACAGGAGAAGGTAAGACTGGCGCTACTGGCACTTCCATGACTGAGTGTGGTGGCACAGTCTCTAACACCAATCCTGGTGGAGCGCGCCTCGGTTCCTCGGGTATGGAAGGGTGTGTTGGTTCCAGTACCCGGACTCGCTTGGGCATCGGCTCGATGTCCTTCGATGCCGATGGCTGTGCTGTTCCATCCGATGGATCAGTGGAACGGTGTCGATGGCGTCTTTTTTCCTCGATGTTCCTTAGATGCAGAGGAAGATGCTACGGAGGACACCAATGGGGTTGGTGACGGGTGGTCACCGGTCCTCTTTTCTCCTCGATGGTTTTGCAACAGAGGGAGATATTCTTCTTAGAGACAATGTCGATGGGGTGATTTTCTTAAATAACTCATTCATCTTGTCCAATCGGGCATGCCTACCCTTTGGTGTCATCTGGGCACAAGTTGAACAAGCCCAGACATCGTGGCCTGATCCCAGGCACAAAACACAAACATTGTGCAGGTCGGTAATCGACATAGTGCGGTTACAATCTGGACATTTTTTTAATCCGGAGGCCATGTTAGAAAGTTAGGACGAGTGACTGTCGATGACCAGCGGATACAGAGTGAGGGTGACCGGAATCGACCGAAAATGACTCAAAAAAATGTACTCACCGATACTATGTTGAAGGGAGACCCGATGACAATTTTTTTGTGACTGAAAATATTTTCTTTCCCTTGAGGAAAAAGTGAGGGAAAATTCCCAGAGCTCCTAATACGCTATGCTTACAGCAAGGCAGAAAAAAAAGAGACTGAAGGGAGACCCCTGTGGCTGAGAATATTATAGCATGCTGGGCATGCTCAGTGTGCCAGCCAAAAGTTTCTAGAAACTTTTGATAGAAGTTTTCCGTATCAGGGCTCCATCTGATGATGTCACTCATCTGAGAAGAAAAATATTCTGATGCCATGGAGATTCTCCACGCCATGAAAGATGAGGTGACTTGCGGTGAAGTACCAACCAAAACTGGCACCAAAGAAGGGGCCTCTGCCACAGAATCATGCTGTTTCTTTTCATTTGGTGTCAAAAAGCGCCACCTTGGCGACAGACCTCACTTAGGCACCAATGAGTGTGCCTCTTCTGGCGTCAAGCACTTCTGTGCCTTTCTCAGCTCTGAGACTGCCACAGCAGAAGAGGAAGCTTTCACCATGAAATGGTATCGGAAGGAACCCTTTTTCAATTCTGCACAAGAGCTGGTGGAGCAACACACTGAGAGGAGGCGTGGCTCTTATGACCAGACTCATGGATGCATTCTTTGAATGCCTTCCAGAGATCCTACAGTTATCAGTCCCATGATTGTTGGGCCCTAGGAGACATTCTACCTCAACTGTAGAAGTTTACCATTTCATGGTCTAGATCCAAACACCTGTAGCAGACCTCAGCAGCATCAGTTTTCGAAATCTACTGCCCTCACATGCAAGATTTGAAGCCACTGATGGCTGGCTTCTTAGTGGATCTTTCCCCAGACATCTTGCATGCAACTGAAAAATCATTACAAGCACACATTATATATTTTAAGGGTAACATTTAAAATTGCTGTTTAAGGGGTGCTGAGACAGCAGAAAAATATCTACAATGAGGCAGAGAAGAAAAAGAAAAATATAAAGAATACATAAAAATATCAAGAGAGATCATACATCCAAGAAAAAGCTAGAACAAAATCAGACTGAAGGGCTCACAAGGAAATGTGCACACGGGAACCATTATAGATGGTCAGTAAACTTTTATTGACCACACAGATAAGGGTGGTTCAGTTCATCCAAATTACCACCCTTGAACAGTGTCTGGAACCACTGTCTCCCAAAAATCCTCATTAGTAAACACGAAAGCAAAGACTTCATTTAGGCTTTCCACTATGATGTCATCACTGTGTGATGGCTAATTCAGTTCTGCTTGTCAATACTCTATGTCAACCAAAGTCAGAAGAACTGTTCAGCAGCATCACAATATGCTCTGACCTCCCTGGGATTTCACCTGAATTGGGCTAGCCTGTTTCCCTATAGAAGATAAAGAGAAAAATGAATTCTAAATTTCAGGATGTAGAGGGCACATAAAAAGCATAAGCCTAGGAACACTAAATGTGCTTTCAAATCTGTGGTACGAATTTGAAAGAAATTGGATGAAAAGTAAAAACAAAAATCATGAAAGTAGATAAAGACCATATGGTCAATTCAGTTTGCCCATAAGAACAAATTATCATACTGGGTCAGACCGAGGGTCCATCAAGCCCAGCATCTTGTTTCCAACAGTGGCCAATCCAGGTTACAAGTACCTGGCAAGTACCATACTACTAATGCCAGTAATAGCAGTGGCTATTCCCTAAGTCAATTTGATTAATAGCAGTTTATGGACTTCTCCAGGATCTTATCCAAACTTTTTTCAAACCCAGCTACACTATCTGCCCTAATCACAGCTTCCAGCAATGAATTCCAGAGCTCAATTGTGCATTGGGTGAAAAATTCTCAGATTTCTTTTAAATGTTAGCTACTTGCTAATTTCATGGAGTGCCCCCTAATCCTTCTATTACCTGAACGAGTAATCACATTTCACCGTTCTAGTTCTCTCATGATTTTAAAGATCTATAATCAGATCCTCCCTCAGCTTTCTCTTCTCCAGGCTGAACAGCCCTAACCTCCATAACCTTTACTCATAGGGGAGCCATTCCAGCCCCTTTATCAATTTGGTCACTCTTCTATGTACCTTCTCCAGTGCAACTATATCTTTTTTGAAATGAAGCAACCAGAATTGCACACAATACACTCACTAGCTGCGGTCTCACCATGGAATGATAAAGAGGCAATTTGACATGCTCTGTATTATACACTATTCTCTTCCTAATAAATCCTAATGCTCTGTTTGCTTTTTTGACGGTTACAGCACACTGAGCAGAAGATTTCAATGTATTATCCACTATAACACCTAGATCTTTTTCCTAGGTAGTAGCTCCTAATATGGAACCTTACATCGTGTAATTACAGTATAGGATATTTTTCCCTATATGCATCACCTTGCACTTATCCACATTAAATTTCATCTGCCATTTAGACGCCCAATCTTCCAGTCTCACAAGGTCCTCCTGCAATTTATCACAATCTGCATATGATTTAACTACTCTGAATAATTTTGTGTCATCTGCATATTAAATCACCTCACTCAACATATCCCTTTCCAGATCATTTATAAACGATCTGGAAAAGCACAGACTCACATACAGAGCCCTGAGGCACTCCACTGTTTACCTTTTTCCACTGAGAAAACTGACCATTTAATTATGCCTTCTGCTTCCTGTCTTTTAACCAGCTTGCAATCCACAAAAAGACATCACCGTCTATCCCATGACTTGTTAGTTTTCTTAGAAGCCTCTTATGAGGGACTTTGTCAAACACCTGCTGAAAATCCAAATACACTACATCTACCGGTTCACCTTTATCCACATGTTTATCAACCCCTTCAAAAAAATGTAGGTGGTTTGTGAGGCAAGGCTTCCCTTGGGTAAATCCATGCTAGCTGTGTTCCATTAAACCATGTCTTTATATATGTTCTGTGATTTAGTTATTTAGAATAGTTTCCACAATTTTTCCTGGCAACGAAGATAGATTCACCAGTCTATTGTTTCCCAAATCACCCTGGAGCCCTTTTTAAATATGGAGGTTACACTGGCCACCCTCCAATCTTCAGGTACAGTGGAAAATTTTAATGATAGGTTACAAATTTTTACTAATGGATGTGGGATGTAACCAGGTGATTTGCTACTCTTTAGTTTGTTATCTAGCCTACTACATCTTCCAGGTTCACCATGATTTGGTTCAGTTCATCCAAATTACCACCCTTGAAAACAGTGTCTGGAATCATTGTCTCCCAAAAATCCTCATTAGAAAACACGAAAGCAAAGACTTCGTTTAGGCTTTCCACGATGGCCTTATTTTTCTTAAGTGCCCCTTTAACCTCTCGATCATTAACAGTCCAACTGATTCCCTCTTAAGTTTTCTGCTTGGGATATAATTTAAAAAGGTTTTATTATGAGTTTTGCCTCTATGGCTAATTTCATTTCAAATTCTCTCTGAGCCTGTTTTATAAATGTTTTACATTTAACTTGACAATGCTTTTTCTTTTTCCTATTTTTTTTTCAGATGGATCCTTCTTCCAATTTTAAGGACTTTTTTTGGCGAAAATAATCTTTCATCTTGCCTTTTAATATGCTGGTAATCGTTTGGCCTTCCTTCCACCCTTATTAATGCATGGAATACATCTGGACTGCGCTTATAAGATAGTATTTTTAAACAATGGCCATGCCTGATGTACAATCTTATTTTTTTTCTATTATCCCCATTTTATCAAAGTTTCCCTTTTGAAAGTTTAATGTTAGAGCATAAAATTTACATGCATATTTTCTAGTGACTAGTTCAAATTTGATCATGTTATGATCACTGCCAAGTGGCCCTACTACCGTTATCTCTCTCAACAAACCTTGAACTCAACTAAGAATTAAATCTAAAATAGCTCCCTCTCTCTTCGGTTCCTGAACTAATTGCTCCATGAAGCAGTCATTTATTCCATCCAGGAACTTTATCTCTTTAGCATGTCCTGATGTTACATTTACCCAGTCAATATTGGAGTAATTGAAATCGCCCATTATTATTGCACTGCCAAATTGGTTAACTTCCCTGATTTCTCTTAGCATTTCATCATCTGCCTCATCATTCTGGCCAGGTAGACAGTAGTATACTCCTATCACTATACTCTTACCCAGCACACACAGAATTTCTATCCATAAAGATTCTACCATGGATTTAGTTTCTTGTATGATCTTTATCCAGTTGGACTCTATGCCCTCCTGGACATGAAGTGTCACCCCCACTAAGTTGATCGTCCCTAGCATTGCAATATAATTTGTACCCTGGTACAGCACTTTCCCATTGGTTATCCTCCTTCCACTAAGTATCTGAGATGCCGATTATGTGTCTCTCATCATATAGTGCTATAGATTCTAACTCTCCCATTTTACTTCTTAGACTTCTGGCATTAGCATAAAGACATTTCAAAGGGTTTTTTTTGTTTTAGAAAGAACCTGCTTTTCAGTTGATAGGGATAATTTTGAATCCTTTAGCTCAGGTGATTCTTTACTTATGGGCACATACATGGACAATTTTTGCTTTTAATGCTTGCTGGGCAGACTGGATGGGCCGTTTGGTCTTCTTCTGCCGTCATTTCTATGTTTCTATATGTTTCTATATATTAGAACCTCTCTGTTAGGATGCCCTAACTCTCCTGTTTCATTAGTATCCTTCGAAGATACCTCCCTCCAAAACATTCATTGCTGAGTGACTGTTGGCTTTCCCCCTTGTACTAGTTTAAAAGCAACCCTATCTCTCTTTTTAGAAGATAGCACCAGCAGCCTGGTCAAGGTGGAGATCATCATTTTGGAAAAGACTCCCTTCTTCCTCAAAAGATTGCCCAGTTGTCCTTACAAAACTGAATACCTCCTTGCTGCACCATCATTTCATCCACACATTGAAATTCTGGAGCTCTGCCTGCCTCTGAGGAACTGCATGTAGAACAGGGAGCATTTCAGAGAAAACTACCCTAGAGAAGGAGCTATACTCGACTTAGTGCTCACTAATGGAGATAACATCTCTGATGTCCAGGTGGGTGCCCACCTCAGCACCAGTGATCAAACGGTATGGTTTAATATCACAAAAAAGATACGGAAAAGAAGCACAAGAACCCGAGTTCTGCAGTTCAAAAACACAAACTTTGATGAAATGGGGAAGTACCTGGAGAAAGAACTAAAAGGCTGGGAGAATGTGAGAGATGTGGATCAACAGTGGACCAATCTAAAAGGAGCAGTTACCAAGGCAACTAATCTATATGTTAGAAAAGTAAAGAAAAGCAAAAGAAAAATGAAACCTATCTGGTTCTCAAAGGAGGTGGCTGACAAAATAAAGGCTAAAAGAACAGCGTTCAAGAAATACAAAAGATCCCAAAGAGAGGAGCACAAAGAAGAATATCTGGTAGAACTGAGGGAGACGAAGAAATTAATCAAGAGAGCAAAAAGTCAAGCAGAAGAGAGGATTGCCAAGGAAGTAAAGAGAAGTGACAAAACATTTTTCAGATACATCAGTGAAAAGAGAAAAGTTCAAAGTAGTATAGTGAAATTGAAAGATGGAAAGGATCAATGTGTGGAGAGAGACGTAGAAATGGCAGAAATATTAAACGAATACTTCTGTTCTGTGTTCACTAAGGAGGAACCTGGAGAAGGACCGTCCCTAGTTAACAAGAGACTGGAGGGGAGTGGAGTAGATGTAACTCCATTTACAGTAGAAAATGTATGGGAAGAGCTGGGGAAACTGAAAGTAGACAAAGCCATGGGACCTGATGAGATTCATCCCAGGATACTGAGGGAGCTCAGAGATGTGCTGGCGGGTCCACTGTGTGACCTGTTCAATACATCCCTAGAAACGGGAGTGGTGCCGAGTGATTGGAGAAGAGCTGTGGTGGTTCCGCTTCACAAGAGTGGGAACAGAGAGGAGGCTGGTAACTACAGACCGGTTAGCCTCACTTCAGTGGTGGGAAAAGTAATGGAGTCACTGCTGAAAGAGAGAATAGTGAACTATCTACAGTCAGGAGAATTGCTGGACCAGAGGCAGCATGGATTCACCAGGGGAAGATCCTGTCAGACAAATCTGATTGACTTTTTTGACTGGGTAACCAAGGAATTGGATCAAGGAAGAGCACTCGATGTCATCTACTTGGATTTCAGCAAAGCTTTTGATACGGTCCCGCACAGGAGACTGGTGAATAAAATGAGAAGCTTAGGAGTGAGTGCTGAGGTGGTGACCTGGATTGCAAACTGGTTGACGGACAGAAGACAATGTGTGATGGTAAATGGAGCTCTCTCTGAAGAGAGGGAGGTTTTAAGTGGTGTACCACAAGGATCGATGTTGGGACCGGTCCTGTTCAATATATTTGTGAACGACATTGCGGACGGGATAGAAGGTAAGGTTTGTCTTTTTGCGGATGACACTAAAATCTGCAACAGAGTGGACACGCCGGAAGGAGTGGAGAGAATGAGACGGGATTTAAGGAAGCTGGAAGAGTGGTCAAAGATATGGCAGCTGAGATTCAATGCCAAGAAGTGCAGAGTCATGCATATGGGGAGTGGAAATCCAAATGAACTGTATTCAATGGGGGGAGAAGGGCTGATGTGCACGGAGCAGGAGAGAGACCTTGGGGTGATAGTGTCTAACGATATGAAGTCTGCGAAACAATGCGACAAGGCGATAGCAAAAGCCAGAAGAATGCTGGGCTGCATAGAGAGAGGAATATCGAGTAAGAAAAGGGAAGTGATTATCCCCTTGTACTGGTCCTTGGTGAGGCCTCACCTGGAGTACTGTGTTCAGTTCTGGAGACCGTATCTACAAAGAGACAAGGACAAGATGGAAGCGGTACAGAGAAAGGCGACCAGGAAGGTGGAGGGTCTTCATCGGATGACATACGAGGAGAGATTGAACAATCTAAATATGTAGTCCCTGGAGGAAAGGAGGAGCAGGGGAGATATGATTCAGACTTTCAGATACTTGAAAAACTTTAATGATCCAAAGACAACGACAAACCTTTTCCGTCAGAAAAAAATCAGCAGAACCAGAGGTCACAAGCTGAGGCTCCAGGAAGACTAAGAACCAATGTCAGGAAGTATTTCTTCACAGAAAGGGTGGTGGATGCCTGGAATGCCCTTCCGGAGGAAGTGAAGTCTAAAACTGTGAACGACTTCAAAAGGGCATGGGATAAACACTGTGGATCCATCAAGTCTAGAGGGCGTGAATAAAGAGGAGGCAGCAAAACACTGCACGGAGCGGCAGTAGCCACAGAGGCATTCAAACACTGCACGGAGCGGCAGTAGCCACAGAGGCATTCACGGAGCGGGATGCCAGTGGCCAGTAGTTGGTGTTCCACCTTCACGAAGCGGAAGGATGGAGGGCTGCTATCTCCAAAAAAAACAAAAAACAAAAAAATAAAAACAGGGGTGGGTAAGAGTATGGGGTAAGGGTGTGGCCTGCTTGTTACAGCAGTTGCTACCCCTAATTGAGCTGGATGTTCACTTGGATGCAGATACGGCGCTGCTCTCTAAATTGGTGGTGGGGTGGAGGGGAATTAGGGCTGAAGGGTACTGGAAGCCAATAGTAACAGGTGGGAGAGAAAAAAAGGGGGAAAAATGGATAAAGTGCGTAGCTTGCTGGCAGACTGGATGGGCCGTTTGGTCTTCTTCTGCTGTCATTTCTATGTTTCTATGTTCTGGATTTTAGCTTTCTACCTAAAATCCTAAATTTGGCTTCCAGAACTTCCCTTCCACATTTTCCTATGTTGTTTGTGCCCACATGTACTATGACAGCCGACTCTTCCCCAGCACTGTCTAAAATCCTATCTAGGTGACATGTGAGGTACACAACCTTCACATCAGGCAGGCAAATTACCAGGTGGTCCTCATTTCCACCAGCAACCCAGCTATCTACATTTCTAATAATCAAATCACCAACTATGATGGCCAACCTCTCTCTCCTCTCCTGGGCAGTAACCCTGGGAGACTTGTCCTCGGTGCGAGAGCCAATGACTTAATTGATAGCAAGTCCTTGCTACAGGATCACTTCCTGCTACACCAGGGTAATGTTCTCTGACCAGGAAACCTTCCTGATGCAAGACAGCATCTGGGCTGCTAGACTGGAGTTGGGACCTGGCTAGTATGTTCCTGAAGGTCTTATCTATATACTTCTCTGTCTGCCTCAGCTCTTCCAAGTCTGCCACTCTAGCCTCCAGAGATCGTACTTGTTCTCTGATTGGCAGGAGCTCTTTGCACCAGTAGGTAAAGAATCATAGATGTGACACTCTATGAAAAAGACTGGAAGGCCCCCCCCCCCCCTTGCAGCTGGACTGCTGCTTTTATCTAAATTTTGTTGAGTTCATAGTTAAGGTTGCTAATGGAGTAGGAACGCATACAATTAGATTTATTGGTATATTCACTATTAATCTGGTAGTGACCCACAAGAGGATTAAACTCTCAATAAGGGCTGGTTCAATAGTGTCTTTAGATAAGAGCCTGATTGATTTTTAATGAGAAAGTGTCTCTTGCCTACAAATTAAAGGATGAGCTAGGGGTGGGTGGGAGAGAGGGAAAGAGACACTAGAAGTAACTCCCTGTAGCTTGCATATTATCTCAGACACACACAAGCGCTAAAAAATATATCCCACTATTTCACTTCCCCTCAAACCTTTTTAAGTCCTAAGATTTCCCAAAGCAATACTCACTGATCCTCTTCAGCTACCAAGATGATCTTCTCTCAATGCTCCCAATGGAATGAGAAGTTTGCCTAATGGTGCACGCTTCCGGTCCTCTTCCACTGCAAGGGGTGTGGGGACTCTGGACGCTCTGTACGCTCTGGACGCTGGGGCTGTGGAGTTCAAAGTTGGATTGCTCACTGTGACCTCTGGAGTTCTCTCCCTGTGACTGCTGGGAACAGTATGCAGATGAGTCTTCCAGTCTTTTTCCACCCATCAACATCTCTTGTTCAGCTTTGTAGCTGCTTCCTCTCCCTCAGAGATACTTTGTGCATATCCCAAGCTTTTTAGAATTCTGATACTGCCCTCATCTTCACCACCTCCACAGGGAGACTTTTACATGTGTCCATCAACTTTTCTGAAAAGAAATATTTCCTTAGATTACTCAAGAAACTACCTCCTTTGTTCCTTACCCCATGACCCTGTTCCAGAGCCTCCTTTCCATCAAAAGAGGCCCACTCCTATGCATTTATTCCATGGAGGTATTTAAATGTCTGTCATATCTCCGTTTTCCCTCCTTTCTTCCATATTGAGATCTTTAAATAAGTTCCCAAATGTTTTATGATGAAGATTACTGACCATTTTAATAGCTGCCTTTTGGACAGACTCTATTTGGTTTATATCCTTTCGAAGGTGCAGTCTCCAGAACTATAAACAGTATTCCAAATGAAGTCATTAGAGATTTATGTTTACATCTTTTTATTTCATTTAAAAAAACATACAAATTCAGTGACTATGAGATTTATACAGAGGCAATGCTACCTCCTTTTACCTGCCTCTGTTTTAGCATTAATTCTTGCTGCCAGATTCTAGACCACTCCTCAACTTTTGATAAATCCCTCCTCATTTTTTCCACACCTTCCAAGTGGTCTACCCTGTTGTAGATTTTGGTATCATCTGCATGTGAGGGAGTGTATAAGAAACTCCCTCAGAATATCCCAAGAGACCAGCCTCAGCTATCTGGCCCAGTCCTTGTTAAGAACACCTCCGCAAGAGATTCTGGGTGATGGGAGGATCCACTCACCATAGTATAAGAAATTAGGGCACAGAAGGGTTTGAGGGGCCCTAGGGAGAAGGCAGGAAGCCAGCCTATGCCAGCACCACATACATTTGATTTTTTGTTAACACAAGGAACTACTGAGGTGAACAGCCTTAATTCTGTACTTTTGTTTTTGCTTGTAAATAAAGTGTTTATTTGGAACCAGCCAGAGTCTACCTCCTTACATCCTCCTGGATGTTTCATGAGTCGTGTCTGCTTTCAGTTACCACATATGGTGGGAGAAGTGGGATCTTGTCTAAGCAGAAAGCACAGACAGAAACCCACAGCAAAAGCAGAGAAAACAACACCAACAATCTTTTTCCTAGACCCTCACAGTTTAACCCCCCCCCCCCCCCCCCCAAGTCCAAGTTGCAACAGGCCAAGTTGCACAAATCGGGTTTCAAGCAGTGAGAGTTGCACAGGCCAGCAGGTTTTTTTTGTTTTGTTTTTCCTTCCCCTCTCTTCTTCTCTGGAGTGATATACAGTTTGGAGGCAATTGGAAAAGCAGGAACAAAGGAGCAGGTGGTACAGCTCCTTGCGGCAGGGCAGCAATAACTGCAGAACACTGTGGGAAAACAAATAGGCCAGCAGCAGTCACTGCAAGAAACAACTTATGCAGCAACAAATGATGCTAACCCAGATAGCACAGGCAGTGCAAACTGCCATAACAGACCACCTCCCTTAAGAACATAAGAACATAAGAAAATGCCATACTGGGTCAGACCAAGGGTCCATCAAGCCCAGCATCCTGTTTCCAACAGTGGCCAATCCAGGCCATAAGAACCTGGCAAGTACCCAAAAACTAAGTCCATTCCATGTAACCATTGCTAATGGCAGTGGCTATTCTCTAAGTGTAAGTTCACTTAGAGCAGGTAATGGACTTCTCCTCCAAGAACTTATCCAATCCTTTTTTAAACACAGCTATACTAACTGCACTAACCACATTCGCTGGCAACAAATTCCAGAGTTTAATTGTGCGTTGAGTAAAAAAGAACTTTCTCCGATTAGTTTTAAATGTGCCCCATGCTAACTTCATGGAGTGCCCCCTAGTCTTTCTACTATCCGAAAGAGTAAATAACCGATTCACATCTACCCGTTCTAGACCTCTCATGATTTTAAACACCTCTATCATATCCCCCCTCAGTCGTCTCTTCTCCAAGCTGAAAAGTCCTAACCTCTTTAGTCTTTCCTCATAGGGGAGCTGTTCCATTCCCCTTATCATTTTGGTAGCCCTTCTCTGAACCTTCTCCATCGCAATTATATCTTTTTTGAGATGCGGCGACCAGAATTGTACACAGTATTCAAGGTGCGGTCTCACCATGGAGCGATACAGAGGCATTATGACATTTTCCGTTTTATTCACCATTCCTTTTCTAATAATTCCCAACATTCTGTTTGCTTTTTTGACTGCCGCAGCACACTGCACCGACGATTTCAGTGTGTTATCCACTATGACACCTAGATCTCTTTCTTGGGTTGTAGCACCTAATATGGAACCCAACATTGTGTAATTATAGCATGGGTTATTTTTCCCTATATGCATCACCTTGCACTTATCCACATTAAATTTCATCTGCCATTTGGATGCCCAATTTTCCAGTCTTACAAGGTCTTCCTGCAATTTATCACAATCTGCTTGTGATTTAACTACTCTGAACAATTTTGTGTCATCTGCAAATTTGATTATCTCACTCGTCGTATTTCTTTCCAAATCATTTATAAATATATTGAACAGTAAGGGTCCCAATACAGATCCCTGAGGCACTCCACTGTCCACTCCCTTCCACTGAGAAAATTGCCCATTTAATCCTACTCTCTGTTTCCTGTCTTTTAGCCAGTTTGCAATCCACGAAAGGACATCGCCACCTATCCCATGACTTTTTACTTTTCCTAGAAGCCTCTCATGAGGAACTTTGTCAAACGCCTTCTGAAAATCCAAGTATACTATATCTACCGGTTCACCCTTATCCACATGTTTATTAACTCCTTCAAAAAAGTGAAGCAGATTTGTGAGGCAAGACTTGCCCTGGGTAAAGCCATGCTGACTTTGTTCCATTAAACCATGTCTTTCTATATGTTCTGTGATTTTGATGTTTAGAACACTTTCCATTATTTTTCCTGGCACTGAAGTCAGGCTAACCGGTCTGTAGTTTCCCGGATCACCCCTGGAGCCCTTTTTAAATATTGGGGTTACATTTGCTATCCTCCAGTCTTCAGGTACAATGGATGATTTTAATGATAAGTTGCAAATTTTTACTAATAGGTCTGAAATTTCATTTTTTAGTTCCTTCAGAACTCTGGGGTGTATACCATCCAGTCCGGGTGATTTACTACTCTTCAGTTTGTCAATCAGGCCTACTACATCTTCTAGGTTCACTGTGATTTGATTCAGTCCATCTGAATCATTACCCATGAAAACCTTCTCCATTACGGGTACCTCCCCAACATCCTCTTCAGTAAACACCGAAGCAAAGAAATCATTTAATCTTTCCGCGATGGCCTTATCTTCTCTAAGTGCCCCTTTAACCCCTCGATCATCTAACGGTCCAACTGACTCCCTCACAGGCTTTCTGCTTCGGATATATTTTAAAAAGTTTTTACCGTGAGTTTTTGCCTCTACAGCTAACTTCTTTTCAAATTCTCTCTTAGCCTGTCTTATCAATGTCTTACATTTAGCTTGCCAATGCTTATGCTTTATCCTATTTTCTTCTGTTGGATCCTTCTTCCAATTTTTGAATGAAGATCTTTTGGCTAAAATAGCTTCTTTCACCTCCCCTTTTAACCATGCCGGTAACTGTTTTGCCTTCTTTCCACCTTTCTTAATGTGTGGAATACATCTGGACTGTGCTTCTAGAATGGTATTTTTTAACAATGACCACGCCTCTTGGACATTTTTTACTTTTGTAGCTGCTCCTTTCAGTTTTTTTCTAACAATTTTTCTCATTTTATCAAAGTTTCCCTTTTGAAAGTTTAGCACGAGAGCCTTGGATTTGCACACTGTTCCTTTTCCAGTCATTAAATCAAATTTGATCATATTATGATCACTATTGCCAAGCGGCCCTACCACCGTTACCTCTCTCACCAAGTCCTGTGCTCCACTGAGAATTAGATCTAAAATTGCTCCCTCTCTCGTCGGTTCCTGAACCAATTGCTCCATAAAGCTATCATTTATACCATCCAGGAACGTTATCTCTCTAGCGTGACCCGATGATACATTTACCCAGTCTATATTGGGATAATTGAAGTCTCCCATTATTACTGCTCTACCAATTTGGTTAGCTTCCCTAATTTCTCTTAGCATTTCACTGTCCATCTCACCATCTTGACCAGGTGGACGGTAGTATACCCCTATCACTGTAGTCTTCCCTGACACACAAGGGATTTCTAGCCATAAAGACTCATCACTGGTACTACTTAAGATGACTCGAGAAGATCCCAATTGTTTTCTAAAAAACTTTGAATGCACAGCTTTACTGGCAGACTGGCTAGAAGATAGGTGGACTACCTATCTACTCATCGGGAGTAGTGAAAATGCCTTCCAAACTGCCAATCCGGAAGGGAGGACCACATATCAGGAAGTCAAGGCTGCCATCTTAGAAAGAGCAGGACTTACCCCAGAAGCCCACAGAGCGATTTCAGCAAGGAGTTCATCAACCTAGGGAAAACCTAAGGAACCTATTCCACAGACTCAAGGATGTCACTCGGAAGTGGCTGCGTCCAAAAGGGAGGACCGTGGTGGACGTTGCTAAAGCAGTTCTGCTAGAACAGTTCCTAGAAAGACTAGAACGATCTATGCAGCAGTGGGTGTGCCGACACTCACATCTTATGCTTGGAATGGTGTTGAAGTGGCAGAGGCCTATTACCAGGCCCAGAACATGCTGGACCTGCTACAGACCCAAAAGAAACCATTCAACTTGGGGAGAGGGCATCAGAGCTCTAAGGGTCAAAGGACCCAACAAGTGGCAGAGTTGGACTTGCCAGACTCTCTTCATCCACTACAAAACACATCTGGTCCACCATGTTTTATCTGCAGAGAAAGGGACCATTTTGCCCTCACAGGGAAGACGAGGCAATATACATTAACTTTCTGGCCCCATATTTTTGTAATTTCTTGGATGTTCCCAACCAGGGATTCTCTACATTTATGATTTCTGTGGAAGGCTCTCTAACACAGGCCTTGGTGGATTCTGGAACTGTGAAGAAGCTCAGTCAAAGAGAGCTAGTAAAGCGGATAAAGACTATGAAAAAAACTGTGACCCTGGCATGCATCCATGGGGACTAGCAGCAGTATCCCACAAGTCAAGGACACCTGAAATCTCAGGTTGGCAAGGACCGAATAGAAGTGAGAGTTCTTCCCTGGCTACCTTACCCCGTGGGGACAAGATGGCTGTAATGTTTGGCCGGCTATGGGACAGCCCAGTAACTGGCCACACTTACCCTGGATGCTGATGCAACATGGATGCAATCTTACCCCTGCAGGTCCCCTAGGCATGCATGCAGAGCGCAGGCTGAACAAGGACACCTCATTCACCCAGCTTGTTCTCAGCTTGAAACCTCCTCTCAGTTCCACCACCTGTTATTTATTTTAAAACATTTCTTATCTGCTCTTCCTATGCTCAGGGCAGGGTACAACATAACAACCACAGTTAGTTTGCTAACAAATAATAATCATTAAAACATATCAATAGCTAAAATAAAGCACAAGTAAAAATTACATAAAATAAGACCATAAAAAAAGTATAATTAAAAAACACAATAAAAAACACAAAATATGTTTAACCTTCATAGGCTTGCTTAAAACGATAGGTTTTTAGGGCTTTTTTTTTTTTTTTTTTAATGTGGGCTCCTTCAAGTTTCGGATCTCTTTTGGAAATGAGTTCCAAAAAGTTTGACCTGCTATTGAGAAAGCGCATTCCCTGGTTTTGTTCAAATGAGCTGTCTTCGGAGAAGGAATATCCAAAATTTTGACCGGATGATTGCCGTGCTCTAGCAGGGGCGTGTATTTTCATTATGGCATTAATTCATGAGGAATGTAAATTATTGATAAGGGAGTGCATAATTGTGGCTAGTTTATATTGTATATGGAAAGTTATTGGAAGCCAATGGAGTAATTGTAATAAGGGAGTGATATGTTCTCGAACTGGTGTATTGGTTAGTAAACGAGCAGCTGAATTTGTAATAATCTGAAGAGGACAAATAGCATAAATCACAAGACCTGAGAATAATGAATTGCAATAGTCAATGCCTAAAAAAAGAAGTGCTTCTAAGACAGTAGAAAGTCATCATCATCAAGGAAAGGTTTGAGATATCATAGCAGTCTAAGTTTATAGTGTGAGGTTGTATTAGTGCTTTAATATGGTCATTGATAGTTAATGAGTCAGTTATGACATCCAGATTCTGGACTGAGTCAGTAAGTGTAATGCATTGGTTTTTAAAATGGATCTTCTTTGGAACATTAGAAGCTGTAAACCTTGAAAGGTACAGAATTTCGGTTTTATTAATATTCAGTGCTAGTTTGTTTTGATTTAACCAGCTTTGAGTAATAGAAAAATAGTTTATTAAGAACTGTTCAGTTTGTGCCCAAGTTGTTTTGACTGAAGAGAAAAACTGGATGTAGTCAGTGTAAAATTGTTAATTGAGGGAGTCAACTTGCAGACATATTTCACATTGAACTGGTTCCTCACTGTGGATCAAGATAGCCCTCTGGACAGCAGCAGAAGTAGTAACAGCAGCGACAGCTTTGTTGATACAATGTTTCCCGGTCATTCTTTTATCAGTAGCTTTTGATAGCTGTTGAAAGAAATGAGAAAGACCTACCAAAGTCCCTACCTTTTCTTCAGTTGTCCTGCAAGTAAAATCAGTTAGCCTCTTTCCTGTGGAAACTATCTTCCACCTCCATACTTAGAATCTCTATTGTAGTCCTGTTTGCTTGTTTACTCACTGCTCTGAAGTATGGAATGATTTACCTTAGCCTTTCAAACTACAATATGTATTTATGAGATATGCAGTTTAGTGTGGCTTCCTTTGTAGAATCTTATTAGAGGATAAAAGTAAACCAGACCAACTATAAATCATTACCACAAAGATATAATATCAAGTTCCATCTGAAATGTACATAATTTGTGTTATTTAAAAATAAAGAAATTTGACAAATGATTTACTTACTCTCATTTTCTTGGTACAAAGCAATATTTTCTCCAAATAATGGAAAATAATTTTCTCATATGCTTACCTATGATCTATAATTAAACTTTTTTTTAAATTTTAGTCTGCATTAATTTTGCACTTATTTGTGTGAGCCAACTAATTGCTATTATGCACAATTTTTTTTCCTCAACCCCCTAAATGGGCATTATTTCTATATACCAAGTTTGAGTGAGAGTTTATTTTGATCTTATTTGTCCACAGCACTAGGTGTTTTCATTATGGAAAATTTATCCTTGCTCCCTAACTGGCAATAGTCTGGAAGTGTAGATTTGAGATGGGGTGGGTGAGAGTTGGGCTGAGGTGGAAATAAACAAAGAATCAGCTCTATCACATACTCAAACAAAAAGAACTATACTTAAATAGCACAATCAATCAAGCTTGCTCATAAACAGAAAGGACTATACTTCACAGCACAAGTAATGTAATTTAGCAAGCAAAATAGTTTAGCACGTTAGACAGACCCCAGTTTTTATCCAGAACGAAGCCCTGCTCCCACCAACAAGGATTATTCTGGCCTTGCTTTCCTATTTATTTGTATTCCAACAGTTCCTCCAAACATTCTTTTAATGATTCATACATCACTTCAAAAAAACATAAGGCCCTAGTTTTAGGGTTTTAAATGACAATTTTCAGCATAGAAGCTATATAGGGAGAAAAGACTGACTGACCTTGTAGTTGGAGAAATGTCAATATAAGATTATTTATGGGAATTTAGTTACTCTTTACGGAAATCTTTGGCTTCTTAGTCTCTTATCAGAAATTTCTTTTATGGCTACTGAACATTCAATCAAATCACAATAAGTTATCTTTGATATACAGCATGATTTATTGTTAGATCAATCTATTGATGTTTTCTGTCCAACAGAAATATGGTTCTACAAACCAGAAAAGTTCTCCTAAAACCAACAACCCTTTCAGGTTTTGCTTTTAATCATGTTTCTTGTCCAGACAAACGGGGTGGTGGAGTTGCTATATTTTTTTTTAAGGAAAATTTGCCCATCATTAAATGTACAGTTACTACTAATATGGGACACCTGAATGCAATTTATTTTTTTTTTACGTCCGTGGCTTCCCTAATTGAACCTGCTGCTTTCTGCCTGACAAAAATGATACAAACCAATCAACACAGCTGTGGCAAAACCTAATGAACAGATAACTAGTAACTACGGTATCATGACAGTATCAAATAAAGCTAATACATTGAGCTGCACCAGTATGGCAGCATAACACATCCAAAAGAGCTACCAAACGTAGCTCCATATTGTGGGCTTTACAGAAACCAAACTGAAATGTAACCAAAATACTTTGTGCCTCCAAAAAGGCTTCTAGTTGCTTCAAAACACACTTCTCTAAGATTTTACTAATAGTGGGCAAATTGGAGATCAGTCAACATGTGACATATTCAATTGGCAATGCTCTATTGTTCTACACAAGATACACAATTGCTTTCTATAATCTATTAAGTACATGTCCCATTTCCAATTTCATGTTCAGAATTCTAGTTAAAATTCTATATGTTGCATCCTTTAAACTTTCGATGATCCAAAAAGGCCAGGGATCAAGTTGACAATAAGGAGAATTTAATTGAGAGAACACTATGAACCTCATTTTCCATCACTAATTTAAATTGTGACCAAATAATAGGGACAGAATCTAACTATGTTCTCAACTTGATGGCTGAACAATTAACTTAAATAGGCCACTTTACTTTCAAAATGAGTTGCAATATGTTCACATTCAATCAGTATCTGAATCAGTCTGCCAGATATTCTTAGCAATTTATTCATTGTATAAAACCGCTCTTTAAGTTGATTAATATAATGTTTTATTTGGCTAGAGTAATAATTTATTCTAGCTTGACACAGATGATTTCTATAATCCTTCATTAAAATCATATATAATTCCTTATTATTCTGCAGTGGATCCTTTCACCATCTTTCAGCTTTCCACGGCTCTTGATGTTTTACTATTAGTTCAGAAGAAAGCCACTATACAAAACCTTATCTACTTTAATTTTAACATTTTGCAAAGGGACTACTCTGTCACAATTATCCGTTAGAGAAGAATGCAGAATTTTTATCAATTTAACCACATCATGTGTATCCAACTTTTACAGAATGACTCCTAATCACTCTGGAATTTGGACTAATCAATCTTATATCTAACAACTCTAGTCATTCATTGATGATTTGAATCAACAGATGAAACATCCAATAAAAAAAGCTGTAACAAATTATCTATAATAACAGTACCTTATCTCTTTGAACAGCTGTTTCTGAACAAAATAAATCCAGGGTATGACCCAAAGATTTTGTAGGTTCATGAGCAATTTGCTTTAAACCAACTGCAGCCACAATTGCCAGGAACGCAAAATGTTGCTTACCTGTAACAGGTGTTCTCACAGGTCAGCAGGATGTTAGTTCTCACATATGGATGACATCACAGGATGGAGCCCAATAACGGAACACTTTTGTCAAAGTTTCTATAACTTTGACTGGCACCTACTGGGCATGCCCAGGATGGCGCTAACCCTGCAACCAGCAGGGGTCCCCCTTCAGTCTTGTTTGAAAGCTAAAGTAAGTGCCAAAAATAAAAATAAGAAAATGTAACGAACCCAACACTGCGGGGTGGTGGGCGAGTTTCGTGAGGACTAACATTCTGCTAACCTGTGAGAACACCTGTTACAGGTAAGCAACATTTTGCTTTCCCACAGGTCAAGCAGGATGGTAGTCCTCACATATGGGTGAGTACAGAGCTGAGGATGTACGAATATGCACCAAATGTACCCAAAGGCGTGCAACAGGCACAACTGAGGTGGAATTTGGTAGAGGGCATCCTGAACCCCAACAGGCAGGCGGAAGGGTGTTGGTACATAAAGTTGCAAAAAGGCTGTGCAAGACGGATTGGCCAAAGATGGAATCTTGTCTTCCAGCCTTGTCTAAACAATAATGGGCTGTAAAGCTATGGAGAGAACTCCAGGTAGCAGCCCTACAAATATCAGGAAGCGGCACCGAGCAAAGGTGCGCTACAGAAGTTGCCATGGCCCTGACAGAGAGTGTGCTTTTTCACGGTCTTGAAGTGGAATGCCTACTTGCTGATAGCAAAAAGAAATGCAGTCCGCTAGCCAGGAGGAGAGAGTCTGCTTACCCACAGGTTGACCCAATCTGATGGAAGCAAAGGAAACAAATGAGTACTTTGCCTGTGGGCAGCTGTATGGTCTAGGTAGGATGCTAGAGCCCGTTTGCAGCGAGGGTATGCAGAGCCTGCTCCCCTGGATTGGAATGGGGCCTGGGAAAGAAGATGGGTAGTATGATGGATTGATTAATGTGAAACTCCGATACTACTTTAGGCAAGAACTTAAGGTGAGTGCGGAGTACCGCCTGGTCTGCAGAAGTTTAGTGTAAGGCAGATAGGCAACTAGGACCTGTAACTCACTAACTCTGCGAGCAGATGTTATTACCAAAAGGAATAACACTTTCCATGTGAGAAAGCAAAGATGACAGGATTGGAGAGGCTCGAAAGGTGGTTTCATGAGCCGACCCAAATCCAGATTGAGGTCCCAAGAGGGGGCCGGAGGACGCAGTGGAGGCTTGAGGTGAAGCAAGCCTTTCAGAAAACGTGTTATGAGGGGTTGTACCAAAATAGGAACATCCGACACCTTTATGGAAGGCAGCCATCGCACTGACATGCATTCTGATGGAGGACGTTTTTAGACCTGATTCTGACAAGTGCCAGAGATAGTCTAGAAACTTCGTGGTGGAACAGGTAAAGGGATCAAGGGACTGAGAAAAACACCATGACTTAAACCTGTTCCATTTGTAAAGATAAGATTTTCTCATGGAAGGCTTCCGTGAAACAATCAGGACATGGAAAACTGGCTCCGAAAGGTTGAGAGGCTGCAGGATTAACCTTTCAACATCCAGGCTGTCAGGGATAACGCCTGAAGATTGGGGTGGCATAGGCACCAGTTGTTCTGCGTGATCAGAAGCGGGTCCTTCCCCAGGGGAATGTGCCTGCGAATGGAGAGGTCCTGAAGAATCGGAAAACAAACTTGACATGGCCAATGAAGTGCGATCAGGATCATGCTTCCCCTGTCGTGACGTAGCTTCATGAGAGTCTTCGAGAGAAGTGGAAGTGGAGGGAATGCATAGAGGAGACCAGTGGCCCATGAGAGGGAGAACTCATCTCTTGGCTGTGAATGTTAGCTGTGAGTGAGAGAGCAATAGTTCTCTATTTTGCGGTTTTGAGGTGACGCAAAGAGGTCTATGTGAGGGTAACCCCAATGTTGGAATATCGAGTCCGCTACTGTGGGGTTGAGAGACTACTCGTGTGGTCGAAAGATGCGACTCAGCTTGTCTGCCAACACATTGTCCACTCCCGGCAAGTAGGTGGCTCTGAGTACATCGAGTGGGAGAGGGCCTCCGCCCATATCTACGCAGCTTCCTGACACAGGAGGCGGGAGCGTGTTCCTCCTTATTTGTTGATGTACCACATGGCCACCTGGTTGTCCGTTTGAATCATGATGACCTGGTTGAAGAGGCGATCCTGAAATACTCAGAGCTATTTGATTGCTCGTAGCTCCAGGAAATTGATCTGATGTTTG
This sequence comes from Rhinatrema bivittatum, assembly GCF_901001135.1. Lineage (NCBI taxonomy): Eukaryota > Metazoa > Chordata > Amphibia > Gymnophiona > Rhinatrematidae > Rhinatrema > Rhinatrema bivittatum. The sequence goes on along the minus strand of NC_042620.1, from coordinate 202,593,769 downwards.
GCTTCCTGTGGTGACCAAGACCCTTGAGTTTGTAAATTGGCAACGTGTGCTCCCCAACCGATGTTGGAGGCATCTGTTGTAAGGGTTATTTGAGGGTCTGGAGCTTGAAAAGGCAGGCCTTGAAGGAGATTGGCCTGATTCCTCCACCAAGTTAGAGATTGACGAAGTGGGTTGGTTATGTGGACAACAGCTGATAATGGTTGAGAAGACTGAATCCACTGTGACCTTAGAGTCCACTGTACGATCCTCATGGCGAGACGAGCCATGGGAGTGACGTGTACTGAGGAAGCCATGTGTCCTAGCAAGACCAGAACGTGATGTGCAGTAAAGCGCTGTCGAGACTGCAGCTGATGGGTGAGAGAGGAGATGAGAGCTCGTTCTCGAGGAAGAAATGCCTTTGCCTTGAGGGTGTCCAAGTCTGCTCCTATGAATGACAGGGTTTGCAATGGGACCAAGTTGGACTTTGGATAATTGATGAGAAACCCCAGAGAGATTAGGGTGTGCAAGATGAGACATAGGGACGTCAAAACAGCTTGCTGTGTGGGAGCCCTGATCGACCAATTGTCGAGATAGGGGTAGACGTGGACACCTTGAGTTCTGAAGAACGCTGCTACTACTACGAAGCATTTGGTGAAGACTCGTGGAGCAGAGGTCAGGCCGAATGGTAGTACCTGATATTGGTAGTGTTTTGGGCCTACGAGAAATCGCAGAAATCTCCGATGAAACGGAGTTATTGCAATGTGTGTGTAAGTGACCTGGAGGTCTAGAAAGCAGAACCAGTCTCCCCTTTGTAGAAGGGGGAGGAGGGTACCCAAGGTCACCATCTTGAACTTTTCTCTATGGAGGAACTTGTTTAAGGCCCGAAGATCTAGTATCAGGCGTACACCACCTGACTTTTTTGGGTTTAGAAAATACCAAGAGTAGAATCCGAGGCCCTGTTGGGAGTAGGGCACTGGTTTTATCGCTCTGGACTGGAAGAGGAGGGAAATCTCCTGTTCCAGGAGAGGTGAATGGTCTGATGTTCTCCACGTCAGTTGAGGTGGGGAGTCCGGTGGAACGGCAAGAAAGTTGAGATGATAACCTTGAGTTATTATGGTGAGCACCCACTGGTCTGGGTGACTGAGTGCCAGATGTGGCTGAAGTGGCACAATCGGCCTCCCACTGGTACATGGTTTAGTGGAATCTGAATGCTGCTCTCTAGGAAAAAGTCAAAAATCAGATGCTGGACCTGGTTGAGGAGCTGTTTGCGGCTTTTGCCTGCGAGGTTGTCTGGACTGGCCTCTCTGATAAGGCTTAGTAGATCGACCTTTGGACGGAGGAGAATAAGATTTCCTTTGGCGGTAAAAGGATTTCTTGGGCTCCTTTCTGAATGTTTGCTTAGCAGGATATTCAGAAGGTAGCAAGGAGAGTTGGTGAAGCGTCTCATGGTGATCCTTGAGTTGCGCCACTGTGTTTTGTATTTGCTCACCAAAAAGATTATCTCCAGTGCAAGGCAAATCAGATAGTCTATCCTGGACTTCAGGCCGTAGGTCGGACGACTTTAACCAGGCCCATCGCCTTGCAGAAATGGCTATTGCTGAGACCCTGGAAGCGGTGTTAAAAACATCATAGACAGATCTTATTCTCATGCTTACCCGCTTCTAAACCCTTTTGAGCTAGGGCATGTAATTGGTCTTGAGACTGTTGAGGTAGGGACTCAGCAAAGTCCTGTATTTGTTTAAAGAGGACCCTGTTGTACTGGGTCATATAAAGTTGATAAGAGGCGATGCGGGATATAAGCATAGCCCCTTGAAAGATACGACGACCCATAACATCCAGGAATTTTTGTTCCTTTCCTAGAGGATAGGACGAATGAGGCTTGGCTCTTCGGGCTTTCTTTTGGGCTGACTCAACAATCACTGAATGGTTGTCCAATTGGGACTTCTGGAAACCAGGAGTTGACTGGACTAGGTATGTAGTGTCAGCTTTCCGATTGACTGCTGCCACAGAACCAGGATGTTCCCAATTCCTTTTGAGAAGATCCAGGAGGACATCATGGATGGGAATAGATGTTAGTTCTTTAGGAGCATCTAAAAATTGAAGAAGCTCCATCATCTGATGTCTGTCATCTTGTTCTGTCTGAAGTTGAAAAGGAACAACTTCAGCCATTTCCTTCACGAAATTAATGAAGGACAAGTCCTCTGGCGGAAAACGTTTCCTGCTTTCAGCAGGAGAGGGTGGCGATGGCAAGTCATCGGTATCCTGGGATGAATCGTCAATCCAGGTATCGTAGGGATCATCTCCAGCACCCCTAGGGTCCTTGGAGGGACGAAAAATTGGCATACCTGAAGGTCCCGGGCAAGGCACCGAAGGCATCGATGGTGTCACCGGTGGACACAAAGATACAATCGGTGAAACCAATGATCTAGGCATTGGAAGCACTCCCGATGGCGGAAGGAACGGTGTTTCTCCTTAGTCTGCCGATGAAAGAGGAATCGGAGAGGAAGGCACTGGGTCCATTGGAGTCGTTAGATCCCTCGGAGGAAAAGCAGCGATCAGCGCTTCCATTCTCGTAACAGTGCTAGCACTACTGGAATGGGAATCTGCTACCGGTTCAGGCATCGGTACCGGTATCGGCGTCGATAGAACCTTGAAGCCTTGCATCGCTTTGCCGATGGCCTCCTGAATCATCTAATCCAGTTCTTCCCGGAAACCTGGAGCATGGAGACCCAATGCTGGAGGAGGAGGCGGAAGCGTAGCCAGAGGGACCACCGTTAAGAGGTGGAATCGCGGCTCCTATCACCGGTCCCGGTGAAGGTTGCCTCAGTGACCCTGAACCAGATAGGGACGGTGCCTTTTCTGGACGGGCTTTCTTCGATGGCAGCTCAGACGATGATGATGTCGAGGTCTTGCCTGTGTCGACTGTGTGAGACCTGATTTGTCGATGCTCTTGTCGATGGTCACCTCTGTCCTTTTCATGAGGGGGAACAGAGGGTGTCGATGGCCGTGGAGTCGTCGATGATGGTCGGACACCAGCCGGTGCAACGTAGACTGTGTCTGTTCAGACGATGTCGATGCTATGGATGGCGTCGGGGTTTTTGAGCAAAAGAGAAGTTCCATTTTCTCCATTCTAGCCTTGCAATCTTTAGGTGTCATAAGGGCACATTTGGTGCAAGTAAGGACATCATGCTTGCTACCCAGACACATTACACATACCCTGTGAGGGTCAGTAATGGATATTGTATGGGTGCAGTCCGGGCATTGACAGAACTCAGACGCTATGGCGTGAAAAAATGTAGCCGCGGTGCGGTCGACGGCCAGTAGGCCATGAAGGCCAAACTCGACAGGAATCGATTAGAATTGGGTAAAAAACTTACCGGACTAACGTGGACGTAAAAATGAAAGCGGGGGACCCCAGTGGGGTAGAAAATTTTATAGTAATTCCGTGAGGAAAATTCCTGTTAGGAATCTCTGTGGAGCTCCTTAAGCTGCGTGGCTACTGCTGCGCGGAAAAAAGGAGACTGAAGGGGGATCCCTGCTGGTTGCAAGGTTAGTACCATCTTGGGCATGCCCAGTAGGTGCCAGTCAAAGTTCTAGAAACTTTGACAAAAGTGTTCTGTGATTGGGCTCCATCCTGTGATATCACCCATATGTGAGGATTACCATCCTGCTTGATCTGTGAGAACACATTAGCATGTAAAAATTCATTATTTACAGAGATTGAAATCATCTATAACTAATTACTCAAATTGAACTTTAAAACAGATAATTGCTCAGCTAAAAAAAAGTATCTGGGCCATTTTTAATCCAGGAGGTCTGTATAACAATTTAAAATTTTACTATAAACAAATACAAAATCAAAAAAATGAAAAAAAAAGTACATAATTAACTGGATCAAGGCAAATATCCAATCAGTATGATTAATACAAATAGTAAACAAGTGAAAAAGATGCTTTCATACTTCAAACCACCACACCTAACAAAAGTGTGAAAACAGAAATATATATATATATATATCCTCCTATCATCATTAGGTACCAAGATAACAGTGGCTGAGAGACTCCACTTCTACATGGCTCCAGACTGAAGGCTAAACTTTGGACAAGAGAAAAGCAAATGGTAAACTATTCCACAATTTTAAGGATCCAATGGTCCTTGGTGATCTGCTACCACTCATCAAGGAACTGTTGAATTGCTCCCCCAACCAGAGAGTTTGAAGTCAGAAGGTTCAGTTACATCAAAAACTCTTAACCTTTGCAGTTGCTCCTTTCAGTTTTTCCTAACCATTTTTCTAATTTTATAATAGCATTTAACTTTCAAAAGGGAGACTAACTCAGTAGATTTCCTTGGTATCCTCCCTCCAGTGATCAAATTGAATTTGATCATGTTATGATCACTATTGCCAAGTGGCCCCAATACCAATACCAATACCATTACTTCTCACATCAAATCATATGTTCGAGTAAGAATTAAGTCTTGTACCGGTTGCTCCATGAAACAGTCATTTATTTCATCTAGAAATGACACTTCTTTAGCATATCCTGGGAGTGAAATCTCCCATTATTACTATGTGCTAAATTTGTTACTTTTGTTAGCATTTCATCAACTGTTTATTCTGGCCAGGGAGACATCCCCACTGCTATTTTATTTCCCTTCTCACATGGAATTTCTAAAGTGGAGTGGAGGAGTAGCCTATTGGTTAGAGCAGTGGGCTACGAACTAGGAGACCAGGGTTCGAGTCCCACTGTCGCGCTCCTTGTGATTTTGGGCAAGTCACTTTACCCTCCATTGCCTCAAGTACAAACTTAGGAGATAGCACCTGTAACAGGTGTTCTCACAGGACAGCAGGATGTTAGTCCTCACATACGGGTGACGTCAGTGGACAGAGCCCTGTTACAGAAAACTTTTCTGTCAAAGTTTCTATAAAGCTTTGACTGACACTGGCGCACTGAGCATGCAATTATCCCTGTGACCACAGGTGTCTCCCCTCAGTCTCGTCTTATAGCAAAAAGAGCAAGTGAAACTAAAATAATAAAACATCCTGCTGTCATGTGAGACGTGCAAAAGGCGCAATGACGTACAAAAGGCGCAACGACGGGGGTGGAATTTGGTAAGGAGAGCATCCTGAAACCCTTAATGGGTTGGTGGAAGGATGTTGGGTAGTTAAACTGAAAAGAAGATGAATAGACAGACTGGCCAAACATGGAAGCATGCCGGCCAGTCTTATCTAAGCAATAATGGCTGCGAAGGTATGGAGAGAGCTCCAGGTCGCAGCCTTACAAATACGTACAAGCGGCACCGGCTGAAGGCACGGCCCTAACAGAGTGTGGTTACACACGGTGTTGTAGTGAAATGCCTGCTTGTTGGTAGGAAAAAGAGATACAGACCGTCAATTAGAGGAAAAGATCTGTTTTCCACTGGAACTCGCAGCTTGGCTTTTGCCACAGGAGAAGAGAGTTAAGTGTAATTCCTATGGAGTATAGTGCGATCTAGATAGAATGCAAGTGCACTTTTACAGTCCAAGGAGTGGAAAACCCTCTCGCTCTGGTGTGAGAGAGAGGTGTTGGGAAAAAGTGGGCAGAGTATATTCTGAGTAAGTTGAGATGCTGCATCTACCTTAAGAAGGATATGAAGTTGAATTCGTAAGACCACTCTGTCATGGAGGAACACAACGTCGGGTGAGTATTTAACAAGGTGTGGAACTCACTGACCCTGTTGGCAGAAGTGATGATTATGAGGGAAAGAATTTCCCATGCCAGACTGTTGAGTAAGAGGAATGGCAAGGCTCGAACAGGGAATGTATGAGTCTTGTAAGCACTAAATATAGGCCCCCATTCCGTAACCAGTAAAAATAGAGGCGGTTTAATCAGTGGATAACCCATGGTAAGCTGACTCAGAAGGGGTTGAACCGTTAATCGGGTATCCCCACTCCCAAGTGGGATGCCAATTGGAACCGAGGTATACCCATGTAGAGGATGTCTGGGGAGCAGAATCCAAGGGAGTAAGAGAAATGAATGGTGTAGAAAAAAAGGGGGTAATACCCTTTTGTATGCGCCATGTGGTAAATTATGCCATTTTGAATGGTAAGATTTATGTGTGGAAGGTTTTTGTGAGGCTACTAGTACCTGAGAACATCAGTGAGTCCATGATAGGAGACTGACCTGTGAGAAGGCGAATTGGTTACTGGTGTGATAGATTGAGATGTATGGGAAAGCATACTAGTCTCGGCCAGGACGTGGGTCTTAAAACAGTGAATCCCGTCCCGGTGCAGCATAATAAGAGTGCTGGCTATGAGAGGCATCAAAAGAGATACATATAAGAGGCCTTTGTTGCAGCAAAGGCATCCATGGGAACGCATTTGAGACATGTGTGGGGAGTAGAACCTGTCCACCGTATGGTTCGATTCAGACGCAGAGGGCAAGGTCCCGGTTGACCTCAGTGGTAAAAGATTTTTCTCGCTACACATGTAGTCCGAGACCATCCGAGAGGATGGAAACCTATATGGAGAAGGTCTGCTAGTGTGTTCAGTAAGTCTGTTAGATAAGTGGCCCGGGGATGCATGGAGTGAGCAAGGGCCAATGGTAGAGCTGCGCAGCTTCCTAGCAGAGCAGCTAAGAGGTTGTGCGTGCTTGCGTGTTGGAAATACCACATTGCCACTATGCTGTCTGTCTGTATGCACAAAGGTTTGTTGCAAAGGCAGTATTATAAGGCATAAAGGCATAACTCATGGCTCGAAGCTCCAGGAAGTTGATGTGAAACTCTGCATGGAGCGGAAGAGACGCAAATTGGGTTGAGAAGATGTTAGTTCGAACTCTGCAACCCTGAGTAAATGCGAGTATGAGCAGGACCAGTAGTAAGCCGATAGAAAAAGTAAAAAATGAAAGACTGCAAGAGCAGACAAACTGAAAAAGCAAAGAGGGAGAGAGAGAGAGAATACATGCTTGTGTGGAAGCTCAATTAAAAAAAAAAAAAAAACCAGACTGAGAGGCTCACAAGGCAGCACATGCACAGGAGCTCCCCCACACATGCTCAGTAGTAAAACTTTAAGTTAGAAAGATGGGTCTATTAGGCACCAGCAGATTATGTCACCCTCGTATCATGGCTAACTCTGCCCTGTTGGTTGCTGGAGAAACATGATATTGTGGAAAATAGGCCTGGAATATGGGTCTCCACAGATTCAACTGGATTAAACTAAGAATTAAGAAGCAAAATGTTCTTACTGGAGAAATATAGTACTGATAAGACAAATTGGGTGCACCAACTGTAATCCAAGAAAATAGTGAATATTTAAAGCAGTAACATCTGTTATTCAATATTTCAGCTCAGAGTACAAAAGGCATTGTCGGCATGTGCATGGCACTAGCAATTAATCCTGCAAACTTTTTTATTCTCATAGAAAGCATTCTTTTTCAACTGTCCAAAAAATTAATCAAGTCACTTTACACACTGGGTTGGAAAATCATTAATAGCTTTTTAATGGCTTGCTCAGGAGTGGATTAGCTAGAGATTAATGATTTAGTCACTATTTTATCTGTACACCATAAAACAAATTGGATGACAAAATGACTATCATGTTACAAAGGATTTTTGAAACTCTGTTACAAAGAATGCATGATTTCTGTACCCAGAGCACTAATCATTTTATTTAGATTTATAGGATAATATTAAAGTTATACAAAAGCACTAAGGACTTTCTCAAGGTCACATAAGACACCTTTGGTTATCTGCCAAGTTATTTATTTAAAGAGATTTATATTCCGGATTTCTGCACATTGTGTTCAATACAGATTATATATATGTACATACATAATAAAAATAACATGTACAATAAACAAATATATATATATATATATATATATATATATATATATAACAGAGCTGTGTTAAAACAAAATATTTCTTATGAGCAGGATCTTGAGCAGCTCATGATGATATTTATTTGTTCAGAGTTCAGGCCTTTCAAATGAGTTTTTAAAGCTTTTTTAAAAGCCTTTGTGCAACAGATGGTGCACAGCGATTCAGGAAGTGAATTTCATATATGCAGACTGGCAACAGAGAAGGCCCTTTCTCTATTAGGCCTGCTAGCTGTTAAGGGTACTTCAAATACCATTTTATTGGCTGAGCACAGAGCTCTTGGTGCTCTGCATAGCCACAGGATTGAGGAAATCCCAATTAAGATATTGTTGTGTAGGAATTTATGAATGAGACTAGCATCTTTATAATGACTGCATTATTGTACTGGCAACCAGTGAAATTACTGCAAAATAAGAGTGATATGATCATGTAGTTTAACACCAGGTGATATCCTCGCTGCTGAGTTTTGAATTATTTGCATCACTTTGATTGAATAAGCTTTCAGACCCAAGTACAGTGAATTGTAATAGCCTACACCATTCAGAATCAGCAATTGTAGTACAAAACAAAAGTTGGCTATGTCCAAAAGCGACTTCAGTCATCATAGTAGGAACAGTTTATAATAAAAGGATCTAACAATTGCATAATTCTGAGCTTTTGAACAGTCTGTGAAATTGGCATGCTGACACCTTGGAAATCAAAGACGGTGCTCTAACAGAAGAGAGAATAATTATCTCAATTTTGTTAAGATTAAGCTGCAATTTGTGATGAGAAAGCCAATGTTTTACTTTTTCCTAATTTAGTCAGTCAATTCTGAATTTGTAATTTGAGTTGATAATCAAGGCACTAATGTTAAAATCCCAAGTTATAGTTTTCTTTTGAAAACTGCATAGCCCCTGTTGGCTGAAAGGCATGTTAATACTAATGGAAAACCCAAAATACAGCAAAATAACACATATATTGATATAAAATATATCAAACTAATCACCTAGGCCATCATCTAAGTAAAAAGGAAATAAACACATAAGCACACCATAAACATAACTACCGGACTCCAAGCCAATCATAACTCATATCCAGCCTAATTAAAGATGACAGATCTGTTCAGCACCACTATTTAATACACTCTTATAATCAATTTAAAGGCAGTAGTAAATAACCAACTAAACTGAAAAAGTTAAACCCTGTCGAACATTCTAGTTTATTAATATTTATTTATTCTATTTTTACTATTTCTGAAAAACACCAAAACCAGACTGCAATAAAAACAAATACATAATTATACTAAAAATGTCCATAAACCTAACACAAATACAATCACAGAAGACATCACATAAAAACATATTAATAAACAATTAAAAACGCAGTATCTAGATCTGCCATCAACACATTTCATGTCTGTGAAGATTTTAAAGGCTTCACAATGCATGCACATGATCTCAGCAGGTTGAAATTATTTGACTTTTCATCACTTTTGATTCCTGAAAATGTTATCCCGCCACCCCTTTCAGTTTTTGCCAGCAGCACGTTTTCATGCCAGTGAGTTTTCCAACATTCTGTTCAACCTGATTCATCTTTTTATGTGCTTTCACTTCTATCTGCACTCTGACACTTGTGTCTAACAGAGTATCAATTTGGTCACCAAATAAAATGTGTTAAGAACATAAGAACATAAGAAATTGCCATGCTGGGTCAGACCAAGGGTCCATCAAGCCCAGCATCCTGTTTCCAACAGATGCCAAACCAGGCCACAAGAAGCTGGCAATTACCCAAACAAGAACCTTTCACTAACCGAGCCTAAAATAGGGTGGCATAAAAATGTGCTAGCGGTGATTCTAGGGTGGTTTTTTTTTAGTACTTTTTTTTTTTTTTTTTTTTTTTTTTTAGATTTTACTATACATGCACAGTAAAATCTTTAATTATGGTTTTTAAAGGTTTTGCTGGTTATATAATCTAATTTTATGCTAATTTTAAAACAATTACTATCAACAAACCATAGATCTACAATAATTTCTTTTCAATCAAAAGTAAAGAAACTACTGTTGTCACAGACTGTACCACCAAAATTCTGAAATAAACAAAATACAGAATTATTGTCTGTACTTAATACAGCGCATCAATTTGTATAACAAAAGCGTTTGGTTTTTTTCAATTTTGGAGCCTTAAAAGATAGCAGTATAAACACGTCAGTGGAGGTTCTAGGTAATACCAAATTTTGGCAATTCTAGTGGGAATACAAAATAAAATGCAAAAAAATCACTTATCATAGTTTATGCAATCAGTCAAAATTCAGTACCTGACAAAATACTAAAGAATACTGAACAAGCATAAACGTTGTGGTAGTTTACCTCACATGTAGGGCTAATTACATACAAAAAGGATTGATTCAGAGTCTTTAATAATCTTTTGGTTTCACAGATGGAACACACAATCATTCACAATGGTATCAGAACACATAACTAGGTACATAAGATATTAATATTTTTTTTCAAACACTTAGATCCGATCCCAAGTAAATTTTTAAACTCAAGAGTTAAAACTTTACATTTAATGTGAGAAACAATAGGTAGCCAATAGATGTCTAATACTGAAAATATATTTTGGCTAAATTTACAGCCCATTAATAACCAAGCTGCTGAATTCTGCATCAACTGAAGTGTTTTAGTACTTTTTTTTTTGAGGCAAACCTAGATAAATCACACAATCGTGTCAGGTGTGTACTCACTTCCTCCTTTCAAATTCCATATAGCAAAATTGCTTACCTTGTAATAGGTGTTATCCCAGGACAGCAGGATGTAGTCCTCACATATGGGTGACATCGGTAATGGAGCCCTATGTACGGAAAAACTTCTTTAAAAGTTTCCATGAAACTTTTGACTGGCACCAGAGTGCCTACTGAGCATGCCCAGCATGCCATGATATTCCCTGCCACAGGGGTCTCCCTTCAGTCTGTTTTGTAGCAATAAGCATTAGCCAAAAGTAAAATAATGAAACGTATCGGACCCAACTCCGCGGGGTAGTGGGTGGGTTTCGTGAGGACTACATCCTGCTGTCCTGGGATAACACCTATTACAAGATAAGCAATTTTGCTTTATCCCAGGACAAGCAGGATGCTAGTCCTCACATATGGGTGATTAGCAAGCTAGAGGCTGAGTCATTTTGTAGTGAAGCAACAGTGAAGTATTGTTGTTGAAATGAATCAGCCGAAGATCACAGCAGGTTGGATGTGGAAGGAGTTGGGATTACACTGGAAACAAGTTCTTTAAGACGGATTGTCCATAGGCTGAATCTTGTCTTCCCTCTTTGTCTAAACAGTAGTGAGCTGCAAAAGTGTGAAGAGAACTCCATGTTGCTGCTTTACAAATGTCCAGAATAGGTACAGAGCGAAGGTGTGCTACTGAGGTTGACATCGCTCTGAGTGTGCTTTTACTCGCCCTGGAAGAGTAAGGCCTGCTTTTTCATAACAAAATTGTATGCAATCTGCTAACCAGTTTGACAGAGTATGCTTACCCACTGCTTTACCTGGTTTGTTTGGATCATAGGATACAAATAGTTGATTAGATTTCCTTTGGGCTGTTGTGCGGTTTAAATAGAAAGATAATGCACGTTTACAGTCCAAAGTGTGTAAGGCTCTTTCACCCTGGTGAGAATGAGGCCTAGGAAAGAATGTTGGTAAAACTATTGATTGGTTCAAGTGAAATTCCGTGACAACCTTAGGAAGGAATTTTGGATGTGTACGGAGGACTACCCTGTCATGTAGGAACTTTGTAAAAGGTTCGTATGTGACTAGAGCTTGTAGTTCACTGACCCTTCTAGCTGATGTAATGGCTATGAGGAATACCGTTTTCCAAGTAAGGTATTTAAGGTCACAGGTATGTATGGGTTCAAATGGAGAACGCATAAGCCTGGTTAAGACTACGTTCAGGTCCCATTGTATGCTTGGGGAATGAACTGGAGGTTTAATGTGAGTTAGGCCTCTCATGAATCTACTGAAGAGGAGCTGTGTAGAAATAGGTGTGTCTCCCAGCTTGTTATGATAAGCTGAGATTGCACTCAAGTGTACCCTTACAGATGACGTCTTAAGACCAGTGTCTGAGAGATGGTAAAGGTAATCTAGTAGTGAGGTAGTGGGGCAAGTGAAAGGATCTAGTGCTTTCTGAGTGCACCACAAAGTAAACAGTTTCCATTTGTAGGAATAATTCTTTCTAGTGGAAGGTTTACGTGAAGCTATAAGTACTTGAGATATAGAGGTTGGAAGGTTGAGAGGTTGTAAGATCAAGCTTTCAACATCCATGCTGTCAGGGACAGGGATTGAAGGTTGGGATGGCGCAACCGACCCTGATCCTGAGTTATGAGATTGGGAGCTACTCCCAGGCGAATTGGATCCCTGACTGAGAGATCCAGCAGTGTGGGGAACCATACTTGTCGAGGCCAATATGGGGTTATGAGTATCATAGTCCCCTTGTCCTGTTGTAGCTTCACTAGCGTTTTGGTTATGAGTGGTATCGGTGGATACGCGTATAACAGGCCTGAATTCCAATGGCGAGCAAAGGCGTCCGTTGGTAGGTTGCTCTCCTGTTGCAACAGGGAGCAGTAATTGTTCACTTTGTAGTTGAGATGGGATGCAAAGAGATCTATTGTCGGTTGACCCCAGCATTGGAAGATCTTGGATGCTATTGCTGGATCCAAGGACCATTTGTGCGGTTGGAATTGACGACTGAGGCGATCGGCTACTACGTTGTGGATGCCTGCTAGGTAAGTGGCCCGTAGAAGAATTGAGTGCGTCAGGGCCCAGTCCCAAATTTGTGCTGCTTCTTGACAAAGGAGGTAAGAACCTGTCCCCCCTTGTTTGTTGATGTACCACATGGCTACTGTGTTGTCCGTTTGGATCAGAACAGTCTTGTGTGAAAGGCAGTCCTTGAATGCATGCAGCGCATAGCGTATAGCTCGAAGCTCCAGGAAGTTTATTTGAAAAGAGGCTTCGAGCTTTGTCCACTTGCCCTGTGTCTTTAGATGACCAATGTGTGCTCCCCACCCTAAGGTGGATGCATCTGTAGTCAAAGTTACTTGTGGAACTGGTTGCTGGAAAGGTAGGCCTTTGAGCAGGTTGTTCATTGATGTCCACCAGATGAGTGCAGATCTGAGCTCTGGTGTTATATGAATGGGAGTGGACACTGGTTGAGTGGCTTGTATCCACTGTGCTTTGAGTGTCCATTGCAGTAGTCGCATGGTCAATCTGGCCATGGGAGTTATGTGAACTGTGGAAGCCATGTGCCCTAGAAGAATGAGGCACTGGTGAGCTGTTACCTGGAATTGGTTTCGAAGAGTGTGAGTCAAGAGGACAAGTGTTTGAGCACGGTCTCTTGGAAGAAAAGCTTTTGCTATTGCAGTATTTAGCTCTGCACCTATGAACTGTATAAGATGAGTTGGTGAAAGATGGGATTTTTGGTAGTTGATGAGAAATCCCAAGGAGTGAAGCACATGGATAGTGAGCTTGAGAGAAGTGAGAGCTCCTTCTTTTGATTGACTCTTGATGAGCCAATCGTCCAGATAAGGGAACACGTGCACTCTCCGTTTGTGGAGGTGTGCCACTGCTACAGCCAAGCACTTTGTGAATACTCGTGGGGCTGATGCAAGGCCGAATGGCAGCACTCTGTATTGAAAGTGTCGATCCTTTACCAGAAATCGCAGGTACTGGCGATGAGGAGGAAAGATGGGAATGTGAGCGTAGGCATCTTGAAGATCCAGAGAGCAGAGCCAATCTCCCCTTTGAAGAAGAGGTAGAATGGTACCTAAGGACACCATCCTGAATTTTTCTTTTTTGAGAAATTTGTTGAGATTTCTGAGGTCTAGAATGGGTCGAAGGCCTCCTGTTTTCTTTGGAATGAGGAAATAGCGGGAGTAGAATCCTCTGCCCTTTTGAGGTCCAGGAACTGGTTCTATGACCCTGGCTCTCAGAAGGGTGGATAATTCTGTTTGAAGAATTATGGAATGTTGATTTACTGTCCAAGATGGAAGTGGTGGGTTTTCTTTTGGAACAGTAAGAAAATCTAGTCTGTAACCGTGAGTTGTGATCGATAATACCCACTGGTCAGTGGTTATGGAGGCCCAAGTGCTTTGGAAGTACATTATACGACCCCCTACTGGTATGTTTGGGAATGGGTTGATGAAGCTGCTGCTCTCTGACTTGTTTCAAAAACCAGATGTAGTGGCAGTTTGTGGTGGTGGTTGTGCCCTTGGAGGCCTCTGCCTAGGTTGTTGGCGTTGAGGTGGGTGGGCTGTTCTGGGTCTATTTGCTGGGGGATAATACCTGCGTGGACGGTAATATGGACGTCTGGTATCACGCTTTGGAATTCTCCTTGTGGAAGGTTGAGTATCCTGAGGTATTAATGATAATAGCTTTAGTGTTTCTGTGTGGTCTTTTATAGTGGCCACAGCTTCTTTGACCTTTTCCCCAAAAAGGTTGTCCCCCAAGCAAGGAAGATCAGCCAAACGTTCTTGGACCTCTGGACGGAGATCAGAGGCCTTTAGCCAGGCCCATCTGCGTGCAGCTATGCCTGAAGCAGAAAGTCGTGCTGCAGTCTCAAAGCAGTCGTAAGTAGCTCTGACCTCGTGTTTTCCTGATTCGAGGCCCTTATGGATGATATTCTGGAATGGTTCTTGATACTGCTCAGGGAGAGACAGGGCTAGGTCTTGAACCTGCTTCCAAAGGTTCCTTTGATATTGATTCATATATAGCTGGTATGATGTTATCTTGGATACCAGCATGGAACCCTGAAAAACCTTTCGGCCTAAATTGTCAAGAAATCTACTCTCCTTCCCAGGCGGTGTAGATGAATGAGATTTCAATCGTTTCGCCTTCTTCTGGGCGGACTCTACCACGACTGACTGGTGTGGCAACTGTGATTTTTGAAAACCTGGTATAGGTTGGACCAAATAAGTTGCCTCTGATCTTTTATTGACTGCTGATACAGATCCTGGGTGCTCCCATATCCCGTACTGAAGGACTTGAAAAACTTCATGGACCGGTACTGCTATCATTTCTTTAGGAGGATCTACAAATTGCAGAACTCAAGTGTTTTCTGCGTTGCATCCACCTCCGTTTGTAGTTGAAAGGGGATGGTGTCAGCCATATCCTTTACAAAGTTTGTAAAGGAAAGGTCTTCAGGAGGTGACTTCCTGTGGTCGTCAGGTGGAGAGGGTTCAGAAAAAATATCCCCATCTGAAGAGTATTCTGAGTTTGTGTCAGTACCCATATCCCGTGGAGTTTGGTGAGTGACTGGCACTAGCAAAGGTTCCCTAGGCCTTGATGGTAGAAAAGGAGAATGAGGCCTTGGAGGCTTTCGGATTCCAGAGGGTCCTGGAATAGGCTCTTCTGGTGTTTTGTTGGATAAAATATCCAGGAGAGAGTCTAATTTAGTCATGAATGGATGCAGCATCGAGACATCCTTTGATGGCATCGGTATAGTCCCCGGTGGAACCGGTGAGAGTATCGGGGTAGGCATCGTAGGCCGTTCCCGTGGCATCGTCGGTGCCGGCGGCATCAGTGGCGATGGATCTCTCGGCATCGGAATCGATGGAGGTGTCGATGGCTGTGGCGGAATTGCATTGCGCAGAGCCTGGTGCACCGCTTGACGTATATATGTGTCAAGTTCCGCTCTCATAGCTGGTGATACCAGAGCAGCTATGGGGGGAGGCGGTGTTGGCGATGCCGATACCTCCTCAGAGCCCTGAGGAGGTACGGAGCCCGGCACCGATATCGGTGGGGATCGCCCTGAATCAGTAGGCCTTGAAGCCTCCGCACTTGTCCGAGGTATCTTTGCGGGTGAGGCCGTACCTGTCAATGGGTCTTCGGTCATCGATGCTAGGTGTCGTCGATGCCAGTGACGATGTTTCTCCTTTTGTTTCTCACTTCCAGAAGTGGACTCCTTCGACGATACTGACGGTGATGGCGTAGAAGCGTCTCCTGTTTCCAGACGATGTTTTCAGTAGTACCTGCCGGACGGATCCGGATGGCGATGACTGAATCGAAGTCGATGCCTTCGGGAGCAATTGTATGTTAAACAATTGCTCCATTTTCTCGACGAGGAGACGACGGCCTTTTGAGGTCATCTCTGCACATAATGTACACGATTTAACATCGTGTTCTTTGCCTAGGCAAAGAACACATTCTAAGTGCAGGTCTGTTATAGACATATTCCGCGCACAGTTCGGGCATTTTTTGAACCCGGAGGCCATTTTGCCGGACAGCCATCGACGGCGATGACCAAAAAATATTGGTACCGGCCGGAAACCGAAGGAAAAAAAAGTTACCGCAGTGTTAACGAAGGGAAACCCTTGCGGTGGGATTGATTTTTTTCCGGAAAAGTTAAACTTTTTTTTGAAGGTGGTGAATTCACCACAGGACTCCTATTACACTGCGATGCTAAGTGCTTCGCGGAAAAAAGAAGACTGAAGGGAGACCCCTGTGGCAGGGAATATCATGGCATGCTGGGCATGCTCAGTAGGCACTCTGGTGCCAGTCAAAAGTTTCATGGAAACTTTTAAAGAAGGTTTCCGTACATAGGGCTCCATTACCGATGTCACCCATATGTGAGGACTAGCATCCTGCTTGTCCTGGGATAAATCTCCAATCCCACCCTCTCCACCTTCCCTCACAAATTCCAGTTAATTTTATCATGAATAAAGCTCTCTGGCACATTATTCACAAAAGAAGATCTTTATTGGATGATTATGGCCGCATAGGTTAAATTACACTACTAATTCAATCATGAATTAAACCCTAGACCATTATGCAATCCCTATATGGTGACCATGCCCTTACCTAAGTTGCATTTCATAAGGGCTTAGCATCATGCTAATATAATATTCTGGCGCTGGAGGTGCAGGGCCATCGAAGCCTTGCCCCTCCGACAAAGTCCTAGTCCAGGACTCACTTGTTCAGGATGCAGCTGAAGTACTGGGGGGTGATCAGACCAATCCCAGTCATCAAAGCAGAACACTTGACAGGAGACCCGTCTACCTTTTCACCCACTCATTTATTTATTTTGTGTGTTTTTATATACCGAAGTTTGGTACAAACCTTCACTCCGGTTTACAAATATAACAACTTCTTACAATGAATGAATGATACAATTAAAACATACATTGTGTTAACATTTAACTTTGCTATCAGTAACAAAGTGATATTTCGCTTTATTAATGGTGGGATGGTCATATTTAATTTTACTAACTGGCAGGGTTACTGTTAAACAATGGTAATATTTATTTGTCCGAATTTTTTGGTGCAGAGGTTTCTTATCTTGATGTGTATGTTGTTGAGGCTTTTTTTAACCGATGCCTTCTTTGTAAGTTTGTTGAAATAGCCATGTTTTAAAGTTGTTTTTATGAATAATTTCGTGCCATTTTGTAACCTTAGGTTACAATACAGTGGCAGGAGATACCTGCTTGGTCTTCACTTTCTGACCAGCTTTTGCATCACACCAGCCATTAAGGTAGCAGGAGTACCTGCTTGGTATTTACTGAACAACTTTAAAGTAGCACTTGCAGTGCACCTTTAGGGCATGGTCAACCCCACCACAAGCCCCATGTCAGCAATAAATTGTTTGCCGTGGGCTCACCACCAACCTAGCTGCAGCCATATTCCAATAGCTTAAGTGATGCCTACAAGGAGTAAGGACTTTCCAACTCCAATCAACCAACATGGTAGAATCCACTGAATAGCTGAAAATGTCTCCAGCTGCAACTCCCCTTGAAGCTCTTGTGCAGGACATGCTATGCCATGATACTGAACATTACTAATGATAGCATGGGTCTTCTGTAACCCAAGGAGGATAATTGTAGGTTGGCACTCACTGATGCGACTGCATCCATTCAGCTTACTAAGCCACAAGTAAAGTGTAAACATACTGCACATTACTACCAAGATAATTCAGCCCCTCCAAAGTCAATCTTTGCGATTTAGGAACCCTAACACGTGCCGTATATATCCAAGTGCCTGTCAAAGTCCCATTCCTAAAACCCACAAGGATTATTATGCCAGGTGTGCTGTATGCAGTAATAAATAACAGAAGGGGAATATAGTATATCTGAATTAACCGGCCCCCAAGAAGGGGCTCACCAAGCACATTTCTCAACATAGATGGCACATGGTACATAAAGGAAGCAAGCTCATGCCAAACTACCTGTAGAACAGAGCCCAAATCAACAGCCAGGTTCACGGATGAGGATACATAGCCAATGAGATATGCAATAATGGTCCTCATGTAAAGAAAGCGGTATCACAATCACATCCTTGAGATCTAGGCGTTATAGTGGATAACACATTGAAATCGTCGGTTCAGTGTGCTGCGGCAGTCAAAAAAGCAACAGAATGTTGGGAATTATTAGAAAGGGAATGGTGAATAAAGCGGAAAATGTCATAATGCCTCTGTATCGCTCCATGGTGAGACCGCACCTTGAATACTGTGTACAATTCTGGTCGCCGCATCTC
Source organism: Rhinatrema bivittatum (assembly GCF_901001135.1). Classification (NCBI taxonomy): domain Eukaryota; kingdom Metazoa; phylum Chordata; class Amphibia; order Gymnophiona; family Rhinatrematidae; genus Rhinatrema; species Rhinatrema bivittatum. The sequence goes on along the minus strand of NC_042620.1, from coordinate 202,575,444 downwards.
AAAAAAGATATAACTGCGATGGAGAAGGTACAGAGAAGGGCGACCAAAATGATAAAAAATATGGAACAGCTCCCCTATGAGGAAAGACTAAAGAGGTTAGGACTTTTCAGCCTGGAGAAGAGACGGCTGAGGGGGGATATGATAGAGGTGTTTAAATTCATGAGAGATCTAGAACGGTTACTCTTTCGGATAATAGAAAGACTAGGGCACTCCATGAAGTTAGCATGTGGCATATTTAAAACTAATCGGAGAAAGTTCTTTTTCACTCAATGCAATTAAACTCTGGAATTTGTTGCCAGAAGATGTGGTTAGTGCAGTTAGTATAGCTGTGTTTAAAAAAGGATTGGATAAGTTCTTGGACGAGAAGTCCATTACCTGCTATTAATTAAGTTGACTTAGATAATAACCACCGCTATTACTAGCAACAGAAACATGGAATAGACTTAGTTTTTGGGAACGTGCCAGGTTCTTGTGGCCTGGATTGGCCACTGTTGGAAACAGGATGTTGAACTTGATGGACCCTTGGTCTGACCCAGTATGGCATGTTCTTATGTTATTCTTCTTATGCGGAGTTGCCAAAGCCACATAAAACAAGCTTTTGATATCCCCCAACTGAGGATCTACGATGCCTGGTGGCAAGGCTACCATGTTCCTACATTGCTTATCCAGGATTTCCAAAGATTGCCCCTCCACCTCCAGGTACCATGTAAAATTGCTCCTAGGCTGAATATAGGAGGGAGTCATATTCAAAACTGGCATACCAAGATATCTGGATAGGGCCAACTGTAGAGACACTGCCACAGGGTATCAGCAACCAGTGGAAAACCACTTCTGCTACACTCTTGGTAGCGAGCAGCAGACAGCAAACCACCAACGAAGACAGAACCCCTTTAATAATTCTCTCTAACAGCAAAGCCTATGGCATCCAAATCGGGAACAAAGACCCATTCTAGTAAGGCAGTGTGAGATGCCTAAAGTGTCACATGTGAATAAATTTGCCAAATCGCATAGGGTTGGGTCTGAAACCTTGAGGTAAGAATAGTTATTATTTAGTATGAGTTTGCAAGAGCCACTGGATCTTCCAAGGAATTTATAGTCATATCATCAAACACAAGAATGAAAAGCATGCTGGAATCTGAGAGATGTAGCCTGACCATGACACTACTGAATCGCTTGCCTACCTGCAGTAGAGACTAGACCAAGGATAGGTAAAAATCCCATTTAAATTCAAGTGCCCAAAGGGAAACTAACCACAAGATAGCACCAATGCTGCACAAGTTATGATGATGCCTTGTTGAACACTTGAAGAACTGTTCTGCCTTAATATTAGCCGACATTAGCTAAGATAATGGCTCATAGAAGAGCAACTGGGGCCTGTTCCAGACACACCTACAGAGCTATATTATATGTACAGCCTTGAACAGGTAGAATGCTATTGACAGAGATGACAGGCTAGCACTTGACTGTCCTCATCCATAAGAGTACCTGCATAACACTGAGGCTCAAGAGGATGCAGCAATCTTCTTGGAAGATGTGATAAACCATGTAACCAATCAGTTTTATTGCATTGCAAAAGAATCATATGGGCCTGAAAGAACAAAGCCCGGATACAATAAATATCTTACAGACCAAAACTGACAGTACATTGGGATCAGACATGTACGTGCTGTCTGAGCCGAAGGTGATGAGGGCCTGGATACCATAATTGACCTGTTAAAAGAAGAGCAAAGAATGACACTCAGGGAATATGGACATGCAAGTGCTGGGGATGATAGAGCCGACTGCTACCTTCTGAGGATTGCCTCAAGACCTTCAGATTATGAGACATACACTGCCTGCTGTGCTAAGAATGCTCTGGGCCCCCATTACTGAAGTGGAATGGAACAGTTTAAGTCTTACCACTGTTGGCTGTAAGAGTAAGAAAACTGTGTTCTCCGTCCTCTGATGCCCGGGTACACGCCCGATTGGGCATGCCTGAGCAGCCTTTATGCACGAGGATGAGAATTATTGGACTATATAGCCTGCAAGTAAAATTGACACTAGCCTAAATACCAGGCATGAAAATAGAATGACTCAAAAAACTGCCTGTATCATCTGATAAGTAGGGAGAGGACACATATATAACAGAAATGCAGTTAATAAATGTACTTGATAAGTCTGCATGTCAATGCCAGAAATATGCAAATAAGGTTATATATGAAATAAGACTACCTACAAATGCAGGTGAAGGTGGGAAGTCAGAGATGCACACAGCAGATTCAGTTATTACCTTAGCTGCTGCATATGGCTACCATAGCTTATATACTCACATCTCAGGCTCACTGCACATTGTCCTTGACTCTCTCAGCCTGGGTATATGACACTGGGTGAAAGGACTCAATGAGGATGCCTTCAATGACTTGCTAAACAAAAGAAAAGGCGGCGTGCAGGAATGCTGACATACGTGTGCTGGAAGTAGGGTAAGCTCTTGCAGGCCCAATACCCAACTGCAATAAATAACGTTAGCATCACTATGCATACAGATACCGACATGTACATGTTGTCTTATAGACCACATGATGAATGACCTACTGTCAAAGCATGTAACCGCTGCCCTGAACACCATGCTGACAGAAACAGGGAAGAACAATGCCATAAATCTGCTGACCTAAGCACAGTGGAAGTTCTTGGAGAAGTCCATTACCTGCTATTAATCAAGTTAACTTGACACCACCTTAGACAGAAACTCAACATGGTTGCATAGAACCATCTTATCATAATAAAACTTAATATAAAGTAGATAGGTTACTTGAGCCTTGAGCTTACTGACTCTGTGTACTGAAATCAACACACCAAAAATATGACTTACAAGGTCAGATATTTTAAGCCACAAGAATGCAGTGGAGTTTTCAAAAGGAGTTTTCATCAGCGGGGTCAGTACCACACTGAGGTCCCAAGTCACAGTGGGAAGCCTTATGAAAGGCTTCAAATGAAGCAGGCCCTGCATGAATTGAACAATTTGGAGTGGAGGAATTTGGAAAAATAAGAACATAAGAAATGCTATACTGGGTCAGGCCAAGGGTCCATCAAACCCAGTATCCTGTTTCCAACAGTGGCCAATCCAAGTCACAAGTACCCAAACATTAGATAAATCACAAGCTACAATTGCTTATTAATTACCGTAACAGCAGTTTATGGATTTATCCTCTAGGAATTTATCCAAACCTTTTTTAAACCCAGTTACACTAAGGGGTAGATTTTAAAAGGTTGTGTGCACACACATGGATGCCCAATTTTATAACATGAGCACACAGGTATGCATGTTATAAAATTGGGGGTCAGCGCGCACAACGGGGTGCACAATTGTGTAACTTGCGCACACAGACTTCCCCCGGAGCGGCTTTACCCAAGGCAAGCCTTGCCTCACAAATTTGCTTCACTTTTTTGAAGGAGTTAATAAACATGTGGATAAAGGTGAACCTGCAGATGTAGTGTACTTGGATTTTCAGAAGGTGTTTGACAAAATTCCTCATGAGAGGCTTCTAGGAAAAGTAAAGAGTCATGGGATAGGTGGCGATGTCCTTTGGTGGATTACAAACTGGCTAAAAGACAGGAAACAGAGAGCAGGATTAAATGGACAATTTTCTCAGTGGAAGAGAGTGGGCAGTGGAGTACTTCAGGGATCTGTATTGGCACCCTTACTTTTCAATATATTTATAAATGATCTGGAAAGAAATACGACGAGTGAGGTAATCAAATTTGCAGATGATACAAAATTGTTCAGAGTAGTTAAATCACATGCAGATTGTGATAAATTGCAGGAGGATCTTGTGAGACTGGAAAATTGGGCATCGAAATGGCAGATGAAATTTAATGTGGATAAGTGCAAGGTGATGAATATGGGGAAAAATAACCCATGCTATAGTTACACAATGTTAGGTTCCATATTAGGTGCTACAACCCAAGAAAGAGATCTAGGCGTCACAGTGGATAACACATTGAAATCGTCGGTTCAGTGTGCTGCGGCAGTCAAAAAAGCAAACAGAATGTTGGGAATTATTAGAAAGGGAATGGTGAATAAAATGGAAAATGTCCGATAAGTTCTTGGAGGAGAAGTCCATTACCTGCTATTAATTACATTGACTTAGAAAATAGCCACTGCTATTACTAGCAACAATAACATGGAATAGACTTAGTTTTTTGGTACTTGCCAGGTTCTTATGGCCTGGATTGGCCACTGCTGGAAATAGGATGCTGGGCTTGATGGACCCTTGGTCTGACCCAGTATGGCATGTTCTTATGTTCCTGCAATTCATCACAATCCATTTGAGATATAACTACTCTGCATAATTTTGTGTCATCCGCAAATTTGATCACCTCACTCATTATACCCCTTTTCCAGATCATTTATATATATATTAAAAAGCACCAGTCCAAGTACAGATCCCCGAGGCACTCCACTGTTTACCTTTTAATCCTACTCTGTTTCCTGTCTTTTAATCAACTTGCAATCCACAAAAGGACATCGCCTCCTATCCCATGACTTTTTAGTTTTCTTACAAGACTTTCATGCGGGACTTTGTCGAACACCTTCTGAAAAGCCAAATACATCACATCTACTGGTTCACTTTTGTCCATATATTTATTCACCCCAATTTTTACTAATAGTTCTGAAATTTTATTTTTTAGTTCTTTCAGAACCCTGGGGTATATACCATCCGGTCCAGGTTATTTACTACTCTTCAATTTGTGAATCAGGCCTACCATATCTTCCAGATTCACCGTGATTTGGTTTAATTGATCTGAATCATCAGTTGTGAAAATCTTCTCCAGAATGGGTATTTCTCCAATATCCTCTTCAGAAAACAATGAAACAATGAAATTGTTTAATCTTTCCGTGACGGTCTTATCTTCTCTAAGTGCCCCTTTAACCCCTTGATCATCCAACAGTCCAACCGACTCCCTTGCAGGCTTTCTGCTTTTGATATACTTTTAAGTTTTTATTGTGAGTTTTTGCCTCTATGGCTAACTTCTTTTCAAAGTTTCTCTTAGCCTGTCTTATCAATGTCTTACATTTAACTTGCCAATGCTTATGCTTTATCCTATTTTCTTCTGAAGGATCCTTCTTCCAATTTTTGAATGAAGATCTTTTGGCTAAAATAGCCTCTTTCACCTCACTTTTTAACCATGCCAGTAATTGTTTTGCCTTCCTTCCACCTTTCTTAATGCATGGTCTGTGCTTCTAAGATGGTAATTTTTTTTTTTTTAAACAATGTCCATACTTGTTGCATACTTTTTAACTTTGTAGCTGCACCTTTCAGTTTTTTTCTAACTCATTTTATCAAAGTTTCCCTTTTGAAAGTTTAGCGCTATAGCTGTAGATTTACATACTGTCTCCCTTCCAGTCATTAATTCAAATTTGATCATATTATGATCACTATTGCCAAGCAGCTCCAGCACTGGTACCTCTTTCACCAAATCCTGCGCTTCACTGAGAATTAGATCTAAAATTGTTCCCTCTCTCTCGTCTGTTCCTGAACCAATTGCTCCATAAAACTGTCTTTTATTCCATCTAGGAACTTTATCTTTCTAGCATGTCTTGATGTTTCACTTATCTAGTCAATATTGGGGTAATTGAAATCTATATAGAAACACGTGGTATTAAAGATTAAACAATCACAACGCTATGAAATTTTATCTTATATATTTAAGGACCATCATACCACCCACAGTGCTCACAAGTCAGACTTGCATCTCATGCACTTTAACGGGGTCACATTTAATCAATTGGTCCAGATGGAAGGCATCAAAGTTCAATTTTGAGTATTTTTATAAATTTTTTGCTATATGTATTAAAAAAGCAACTTCCCTTGTTTCTGAATTATCGGGGTTACTTATCCCGTAGCTGTCGGGGAAACTTGTCCGACGCGCGCGTTTCGCCACATAAGCTGCTTCAGAGACATCCGTATTCAAGCTCTCCTGATCCAGCACATCCCCATATCTTTAGCGGGGGTATAACCAAGCAAATTTCATGCGAGGTGCCGAAGGTCCATCTATTTTTCTGAAGTAAAAGGACTTATGGTTATGAAAAGATTTCAGCGATTACAATTTTCTTAAAAGTATTTAACGATGTATTTTTTGCAAGTGGGGAAAAAAGGTTAAGTTAGTCTGACTCACCGGACGCCGACACCATCTCCCTGCTCAGTGAATTCTAGCAGTGAGGCGGCTCGGGTCGGTCTGATTTTAAATGCGGCGGTATTATGGAAACCACCTGATAGTCAAGTGATTCCTGATTTCGGCGGGCAATCACCAAAAATGAAACCATTCTATGTCCTTATTTAGGCCACCGGGTGTCACTGATTTCAATTGAAAAATCCACTTTTGTTCGCATTGTCTAAGTATCTGTACACGATTTCCCCCTCTCCAATGTGGGTTAATGATTTCAAGTATCAGGTGGTTTCCATAATACCGCCGCATTTAAAATCAGACCGACCCGAGCCGCCTCACTGCTAGAATTCACTGAGCAGGGAGATGGTGTCGGCGTCCGGTGAGTCAGACTAACTTAACCTTTTTTCCCCACTTGCAAAAAATACATCGTTAAATACTTTTAAGAAAATTGTAATCGCTGAAATCTTTTCATAACCATAAGTCCTTTTACTTCAGAAAAATAGATGGACCTTCGGCACCTCGCATGAAATTTGCTTGGTTATACCCCCGCTAAAGATATGGGGATGTGCTGGATCAGGAGAGCTTGAATACGGATGTCTCTGAAGCAGCTTATGTGGCGAAACGCGCGCGTCGGACAAGTTTCCCCGACAGCTACGGGATAAGTAACCCCGATAATTCAGAAACAAGGGAAGTTGCTTTTTTAATACATATAGCAAAAAATTTATAAAAATACTCAAAATTGAACTTTGATGCCTTCCATCTGGACCAATTGATTAAATGTGACCCCGTTAAAGTGCATGAGATGCAAGTCTGACTTGTGAGCACTGTGGGTGGTATGATGGTCCTTAAATATATAAGATAAAATTTCATAGCGTTGTGATTGTTTAATCTTTAATACCACGTGTTTCTATATAGTTTATTCCAATCGTGGGATTTTTCATTAAGAGAATTTGTGTGTTTGGTAATTGAAATCTCCCATTATTACTGCACTACCAGTTTGGTTAGCTTCCTTAATTTCCCTTAGCATTCCACTGTCTATCTCACCATTTTGGCCAGGTGGATGGTAGCATACTCGTACCACCAACCTCTTCCTCTACAGACAAGGGATTTCTACCCATAAAGATTCAACTGTACATTTAGTCTCATGCAGGATCTTTATCCTGTTGGACTCTATGCCATCCCAGACATAAAGCAATCAAGATGCTCCTCTCTGTCATTGCGACATAATTTGTACCTCGGTATAATACTATCCCATTCGTTATCCTCTTTCAATCATGTCTCTGATATGCCAATTAAGTCTATGTCATCATTCACTGCTATACACTCTAAAGGTTCGCTTCTAGCCATATTGGAATTCTTCCACTACACAGCAAGGAGTCCATGAGTTGTTAAGTGATACTGATGATGTCTTGAAGACCCTGAGTGGCCTCAGCCACTATAATTTGCGGGTTTATTGGGCTCTCCTCACGTGTATAAGGATCTGTTTCTGAGTGCTCCTCCAGCCTGCAGGTGGCATTGTGAGCCACTTGAGCTGTCTTTCTAGTTTCCCAAATCAATATTCCTCGCTTCTCTGCTGGTGGCCATCTTGTTTCCTATATAGACATACTTATACTGAGGCAGTTGCAGCAATCAGCTGCCAGAGCTTGGTCCTATCTTCTGGTCATCATACTTTGGCTCCATTTCCACATCTGGAAGGCTACTTCACTTTCAGATTCTAAATTTAGCACTCCTGCTTATCTCTCCTGGGTTCCTGGATTACTCCTATTCCTCATCCTGCTCTAGGTTTATCATCCCCTGTTCATGACATGGTTCAACCCACTTCTTATACCTTGCTGGCCACCAGCATCAAAGGGCTCAACCTGATGGAAGCCTCTCTATTGTCAGTGCCAGGAGAGTCAAATCCGAGCCACTAAGCCAGCTCATATGTGGAACATATAATGAAGACAACCACCACACTATGGAGATGTGCCAAGGGAATAACATGGTATAATGATGCCAACAAGCCCAAAAATCTCAAAATGAGCATATGGCTAAGGTACGTGATTTGACAGCCATGACCACGCAGTTGGAGGATCAACATAAGGAAGATTGCTTGGCCCGTACCTATAAGCAGTTGGAGGCCTGTAGGAAAGAACTGAGATCCCTGGAGATGGATAAGCTTGAAAAGGCCCTTAAATGTATTAAACTTAAATGTTATCAACACAGGAATAAAACTGGTGCCTTTTTAGCAAGGGCGGTTAGGAAGAAAGCTAGGAAGTCTACTATTTTGCGGATCAAGGAGGTGAGCGGAGAGGAATTGACTAACTCTGAGGGAATTGAGCAGATGTTTTTGCAGTATTTTTCTCAATTGTACACTGATTCTTAACCTGCCTCCTGCACAGTTACTAATCGGCTCTTAACGAGTCTTGGGCTCCCTCAGGTATCTATTCAGAGGGAGATGCTGGTGGCTTCTATTACTTTGCTCGAGATTCAGACTGCGACTAAAGTGTTGACGGGAGATAAATGCCCAGGGCCTGATGATTACTCCATTAATTTCTTTAAAAAATATCTGCTGGAGGTGCCTCTTTTTATTACCCTTATATAATCTTGCAGGGGATCTGAACACTGGTCTGGATACTTTGGCTGATGCCAAGATATCCCTCATTAATAAATCTGGGCACAACCCCATGGAGCGTGGGTCTTACAGGTCTATTTCGCTTCTCAATTCCGTTTTGAAAATATTGGAGAAAGTTTTACAGATCAGCCTTGAGTCAGTTCTGCTTTCCCTGGTGCATAGAGACCAAACTGATTTTGTGAAAGGGCGCGTGTCTACTTAACACTAGACGATTGCTTAACATTATTCACTTGGCTAAGTGTCCGGGGTCTCTCAGGGGTAGTTTTGTCTCTGGATGCGGAAAAGGCCTTTGACAGGATATCATAGTCATTTTTATTTGCGGCCTTGCATCATGTGTGTTTGCCCGACAGGTTTCTTAATTGTATTAAAGCTTTGTGTGCTAATTCTAGAACTTGGCTCTTGATTAATGGCTCACTTTCTCCCTTTTTCTCTATAGCACGTGGTACCAGGCAGGGTTGCCCCTGTTACCCTTACTTTTTGATTTGGCTATAGAGCCCCTGGATTCAACAATCCACCTCCATCCTGATATTTGGGGGGGTGCAGATAGGAAGCACTGAACATAAAATTTCTCTCTATGCTGACGACATACTAATATATTTCACCTCGTTGAGGACTTTTGCTTCTGCATTGCTTGGTCTTTTGCATCAGTATGGGACATTGCAGGCTATAAGATTAAATGGTATAAATCAGAGGTGTTTTCGTAGGGTGGGAAGGTATTTCTTCTGGACTGTTTGAGTGACTTCCGGTTGGTGACGGAAGGGTTCAAATAGTTGGGCATTTATATCCCTAAAGATTAGGCTGGTCTATATACTCATAACTTTGTGGGCTCTACTGGTAAAATTAAGAAAACTTTGCTGGATTGGGCAGACCTCCCTGTTTCCTGGGATGGGTAGATAAATTTATTAAAAATGAATATACTACCCAAGCTTTTATTTTTGTTTCAACATGTGCCATGTAACATTCCTTTGAAAGTATTTAATGATCTTCACAGTTATATGACTAAATTCATTTGGAATTGTAAACAGGCATGAATTAGTTTTGCTCATTTGCGTATGCCTAAGAAGCAGGGTGGAATGGTATTGCTAAAGCTTGAACATCATCAGCATATATGTTACAACCTTAGCCTTGCTCCTCAATGATCTTAGGGAGCGGAGACAAGAATACATTAGAGAAGATAAAATGGATCCTTGAGGATCTCTACAACTCACTTCTATTAAAGCAGACATCTTCCCCCCAGCTGACAAACACACACTGATCCTTTAAAAATGATCTAAACTTGTTCAAAACTGTTCCTGAAATTCCTATCTCATATAAATGTAATAATAGTTGGTCTACTGTATTAAATGCCAAGTTTATATCAATCAGCATCACAATCACATTCTTACTCTTAAAAAAGATTAACTTAAGTTCATTTATCAGTGCCAATGTTTTACTGCTAAAATTCTTACAAACCCCCAACTGCTTTGAATACAGGGCATTAACTTTATCAGCAAAATCACAAAGCTGAGCAACACATTTTTTCCACCACTGTTATTTGGGATATTAGAAACCAGTCGATATTTTTTGAGATCATTAACATCCAAAGATTTCCTTTTTAAAACCGGATATACTGAAGACCCTTTCAAGAGACCAAGAATCAAACCGGCTGCCAAACTGCTGTGGGCCAAAGCCATTAAATATTTGGCTAGATCCAGCTCTTTATCTTTAATCAAGAAGGACGGTATTAAATCCAGAATGGAAAGAGTTGTTCATTGAAGCTAAAACTTTCTCCATGCCAATGACAGCCACTGGATTAAAGGCCTTCGAAATCGATTGACCAATTGGTCTACTACTAAAGCATTGGTCACTCTCAAATGTATTAGAATCAATAATATCTGTTTAGTTCTTTGAATCTATATGAAAAGAAGGAAACACACTTTAAATATTCAGATTCTTTTGCTGAACATACTCCACAAACTTTTCAGCTGATAACTGAAAAGCTAAAGAAGCACTATTCCTAGACATACCAGACATCTGACTCACAATAGTGAAAAGCTGTTTGGATCGTTCTCAGCTAATATCAGTTGTCTAGCAATAAAATCCCATTTGGTTTTTGTGATTTCAATCTTATAAGAGGTAATTGCTGATTTACAAGCTAACAAATTCTCAGCGGTCTTTTCCCTATGCCACATTCTCTCATAGTGATAGATCTGCCTCTTCATTTTTAAAAGTCTACCATGATACCATATACATTTGACTGTTTGAAAACCTCCACCTGTTTGACAGGGGACAGGGGGCAGTTCCACTTAACCACTTGCTGTTCTATAGGCAGATCCGCAAACTCTAAAGGAAACTGCTGTGGCTCTTTCCATAAACATGGTTTTATCAATTCCTAGCATATTATAACTATTTTTCACAACTATTTTTCACAACTTTAAAAAAAAAAAAAGATTCAAATGTAAACAAAAGAAATCCATGATCAGACTATGATAAAAACGTAACAGACAGGTAGACTAGCTAGTTACGTGGACATTCCCAAATGAAAAAAACATGTCTAAGGTATGCCCTTTTGTGACTACAATGCCTCCCTGCCAGCAGAGGTCTCCTCAGAGCTCCATTCCATGCTTTCCATGTCAGATCCTCACAGCTCATCCAATTCAGCCTGTGGTGCAGCCTCCTAGCCAACAGGAGTCCTCGATGAACTTTGTCTCCAGCCTCACCAGGTTCCTCCTCCTTGCCTGCCCCACACCCAAGCTTCAGCTCTACATAACCTGTCTGTTCCCTGCTTCAATGTCTTCACATCAATTTTGCTTTGGTTCCTTGCCCTGACCCCTTGCTGTCCCTTGTGGCCTCCAGACCTTCTTGCTCCATGCCTTGCCTTGTGGCTTTCAGGCCCTCTCGCTCTTTGCTTTAGCTTTGTGGCCTTTTCAGGCCTTCTGCCTTGCCTCAGCCTTAGCCTTGCGGCCTTATCAGACCTTCCTGCCTTGCCTTGTGGCCATCCGACCTTCTCGCTCCTCACCTTGCCTTGTGGCTTACCTAGGCCTTCTTTAGCTCTGTTGTCTATCTAGGTCTTCCCTGCTCTACGGCCTATCCAGGCCTCTTTAGCTCAGTGTGCCTTTCGGCCTTTATGTTCTGTTTTCTTTGTTCGTGTATCCTATCTTTGTCTTGCTCTGCCTTTGCCCTGCCTCAGTCCGTGTCCTACCCTAGTCTTTGTTCTGTGTTTGTCCTGGAGTCTAGCCACAGTTTCTGTCCTTGCCTGCATTCAAGATCCAGGTTCCTGTCCTTACTAGCGCTCACAAAGATGTACTTGGTGCCACAGTCAAGATTCCAAGGGCCTAACCCTTGGAGGAGGGGCTGGTTAGGTGGAAGGCCGGCCTTAGACCTGCCTTGCTGTCTCGTGGCATGCCTCATATGGTGTTCCCCTCAGTTCAGACCAGCCAGCCCTAACACATGTTTACATGTAGGACCCACCACATCAATTAAACTTTAGATCAGAAATAATGCCTAAAAATCAATTTCTGATAGACTACAAGGATTATCAATATTGACATTAAAATCCGTTAGCACAATCAAATGGTCAAACTTTGCTACACATTCTGCCAGAAGTTCCAACGACTCATTAAAGGAAGATCAAGACTTGGGGAGTTATAAACCACCGAGATCTAGAACACCAAATCCATTCCATTTTCACAATGCTTTCACCCAATTCAGAAGTCTTAATTCAATTTCAGTTATTCGAAGAAAAAGTTAATGCAACACCACCCCTTCGTCTATCCACTCTGTAGTTAAAAAGGGACTACTCACTGGGAGATACAATGCAAATATTAAGGGCAATAGCAGTAAATTTGAGAGATTGAGATCATCTCTAACATGCTATTGTTTATGAATGAGGTTCATTCCTGCCAAGACATGCACAAAATAAACCCATTTGGAGAAACTGCCCCAAGAGAAGCTGATTGAAAGCAGAGGGTTATCTCCATCATGGAGCCAATTTTCTGTTAGTGTCAGTAATTGCATCTTAAAATCAGTAATTAGGTTTGCCATCATAGGTGATCTTGAATTTAGAGAACGCACATTCAGCAAACCACAATTAATCCCACTATTCTTCTTACAGACATGCAGGAACTCCCAATTGAGTGGGAAACACTTATGTGGGTTCTCTTTGTTGCCTTCCTATTTTAAAAGAACAACAACCTTTTCAAACAAACAACAAGATACCATAAAACAGCTCCCAATACTACCTTATAAAAGATGTACTTCTCAACAATTAAATTTGGGCATATTTGCAACTCAGGCGCACAAAGAGACACACTAAGGGACAGGGCCTTAAGCATGGCCCTTCAGCGGTGGCCCACCTACAGCCTAACCCTCTTCAAGGAGCCCATCGACTTCTGGGGAGGGGCTCTGAAGTCAGAAAGGTGGTGTCAAGCAGGGTGCGGATCCAACCAGAGACCCTCGCAGATTGCAGTACAACTACCTTTGAATTTATCATTATTTATCTGTCAGCAATTAAGCACTGGTTATTTCATAATAAACTTGTTTTCAATAAAACAAAATTGCTAATATTGTACAAGTATCTATTCTCCAATATTTTTTTTACCTATGAAGGCTGCCAATTATCAATTAAAACCAAAATGCAAAAAACTGGGTGTTATCCTAGACCCAAATTATCAATATGTTGTCACATTAAACTGCTGTAAAATCACCTATTTTTTAAATTACACATGCTATGCAGATTGAGAGCTCTGCTGGAGCCCTCAAGTAGGCAGGTCTCACCCACACCTGTGCGTGTGCCCTCTCCTGGCAGCTGCCCACTCAAATTACCCTAAGGGCTTTTCTGGGGACACTAATTCCACACAGTTGGGGGGGGGGGGGGTCCTGTGAGAAGTGCTCACAGATCACACATGCATAACACTGGGATCATCTAGCTTCCCATTTACCTTGGATTTCAACTCAGTCTCAAGCCTAGCAGTAATAAATTAATGAGTATATTATTAATAAGGAGGAATAGTGAACAAAAATGGTAACACAAAATTCTACATTGTAACAAGCAGGGAAAAGGAAAAGGGATTACAAAAAATGTGTTTTCCCGTCGATAGCAGGGCTGAATTAGCCATGCTGTCATGGGATCTGTCAATCAGGCCCGGGAGGCGGAGCTTGTCAAAGCAGAGTACAGAGCTTTGCTCTCTGCGGCTGCGCGTATGTTCCCGCGCAGGAAAGTAAGGCATCTCCTCAGTCTGTTTTTTTCCGCGAGAGGGAACGCATGCAGAGCTGTCCTCTCCTCAGTGCTGAAATTTAAAATTTCAAAATCGGGGTTCAAACCCTGTCGTTGTCGGACACGACCGATGCTTCAGATGTCTAGGACCAGATCACAATAAGGAAGATTGTGATTTTTTGCTCTAAGATGTCACCTAGAGCACTGAAACAAAGGGCCTATAGGCTTCAGGAGATCGCCTGCCCGTTAACTTCATCGGCTCTATTTAAAAAAGAGAAATTTGTCGCCAGATCCTCAATCCTCCATGAGAGGTATAGTGAGTGCGAAACGACGAGGGCCAATGGATTCTAAAAAATCCGAAGTGCCTGTAGAGCCACAACTTACCAGATCGGCGCCAGGGATCTCGGCGCCGACGCCGTCTGCGCTTAAAAAAGTATCGGCGCAGGAGTAGCGATCGGCGCAGAAGAAGCCACCGCGCAGATCACACATGCGCACGGCGCCATTGAATTCTGTGCGTATGGCGCCGACTTCGCTAGCATCTATGCGCACGGCGCCGATAACCCTTGCACGCACAGAATCTGAAAGATATGCGCATAAACCTACATCCACGCATAAATCTTCAGCCGCGCACAAACATATAATCGCGCACAAACATACAGCCGCGCACAACAACATCAGCGCATAAATCTATATCTGCGCATAAAACGAATCCGCGCATAAAGCTAAATCTGCGCATAAAAGGCATATCTACTCAATTCAAGTACTAAGGTATGAACTGAAATGACGACGTCCTCTTTCACAAAGTTCTTCTTCTGGAGCTGAGACCACAGAACTTTCATTAAGGAAAGTCATACAAACTTGTCATCTAATGAATACCATAATCACGCACGCCGCTCTTACCATAAAAAATTGGCAAAGAGAAGTGCTGCATGGGAAACAAGTCCTTCGACTTCTACATCATCTTATAGACTACCTTCCAATACCTTCTCAAAAAGAGAGGTAATACAGGTTGTTTCCTCTTCCACTTCTACAGATTCAGAAGATTTGAGGAACATATCATTTAACAAAATTCAAGATGACAGACAGGTACCTAATACTTCACCTCAAAATAACTCAAAGCACCCTAAAACAGGTGTCTCATGAGAACAAGATGATCGTATGACAATGCCCCCTCATACAAGAGAGGCATTTTTCAATTGTCTCAGTCTTTAGCAGGGTTATATGAAACGCTTCAGTCATCATTCAAAATGATTAACATTGCTAAGGACAGTTCACAGGAACACAAACCCACCCTAATAGAGAACCGTCGGTTCAACCAACCTCGCCAACTCATACACAGGAAACATCTTTGATTCTCCTTCAATACAAACATTCCCATCATCATCTATGGGATTTATGTCTGATCCGCAGGAACAACCGCAGGACCCATACTCCCCTCGGGAAGACCTTACATACCCAAAATTCCTAGGAAAATTGGGTACAATATTGCATCTAGAGGTACAAAAAGAAGCAGACCCTAGAGTGGAAACCCTAGGGCTTCTAAAGTTTTTTGATACTCCGGGGGAACCAACATCTCTTCTGTCACAAGAGATCCTGCATTCAGTCTTACAAAAGTCCTGGGATACGCCTTATGCAATTCCAGCCGTTTCCAGGAAAAAAAAAAAAAAAATTTCGTATGAGGAAACCATCTCTATACACTCTACCACAATTACCTCACTTCAATTGTGGTAGAGTCTGCGATGCAAAGATTTAAAAAAAAAATAAAAAAAAAAAAAAAAATATATATATATATATATATATATATATATATATATATATATACAAATTTGTTGGGGAATTTGTTGGTATATAAGCCTCAGCACTAGGGGAGATAGTACTGCCAAAAATTTTTGGTTAGCTATATTAGGTACTTTTTTGGCAATGGAAGAAACAAATAATTCGGAAATGTTTAGTTACACTGATACCGCGGCAGCGGAAGTATTGTCTGGTATACGTCTTTTTGATGCCCCTACTGAGACACATGTTGCACCTCCAGATTGGGATACCGTTGTTAATTTGAAAAAGCGTTTAACAAGGACTGAATTACATTCAGCCCTGTTAAATGAGTATTGTAGGATGAAAAGAATACCTCGGGGTTTGAGGATGTATAAAGAGCAGTTTCTACACGCTCAAAATGACAAATTCATAAGTCGCTGGAACGCTATTTTAAATAAGTGTTCTCATGACCTTATGTTACTGATTATTGAAACGTCTAATGAGTCGGTGGTAGAGTTACAGACACAAATAGAGTCTCATATTGACAATATTAAAGCGGCGGTGACGCTGGATACCTTTACTAATCAGTTGTCCGAGTTCAAGACGGACATGGATAAATACTGGGAGGAATTGAAAACAGCTAAAATACAGAAATTCCAAAGGGATGAATCCGACTATACACGGGGGTAAGTGTACCCCTGGATGAATAAAAACAGAGTATATAAACGGGCGAGGACGTTTGATTCATCTTCTAGTGATTCCTCCGATGAAGATCCCTCTGTGAACAACAGACAAAACATGGGTAGAAGGGTGAAATTTCAGACTCCACGACAGGGAGGGCCGACACAGGCACAGCCAGTGTCTGATTTTTTCCCACAGCAGGCAGCCACTGCGAAGAAGAAAGGGATCTTGCAGTACAAAACAAACAATGTGGAGATAGACAAACGCAAGACGAGGTCGCAACAGTGAATGACTCATTGGTATTTAATTTATCATCAAGAGCACTTTCTCGAGTAGAAACGCTGTTGTTACAAAAGGGATTATCGTTTGTTCCCAGTATGAATTATGATGCATTTTCTATGCGCATATCTTTGCAAAAATTTTTTAGAAAATTAAAAATATCTCGTTATTTTCAAGGCCAACCCCGTTTGACAGACAGGGGTTTGTGGAGATCTACGAGGTGGACTCCCCCTGGCGGGGTGGATCCACCGCTAGCCGTATTTGAGAAATTAATAATGCGAGATTTAGAGGCATTAGAATTGTCATCGTCACATTTGGCACATAATCTAACTAGGGAAGAGCGAGAGGCGTGTATAGCCCTTCAAAAAGACAATACTATCACTATCCGTCCCGCTGATAAGGGGGGAGGCATAGTGGTTTTAAATACGGAGGATTATGATAGAGAAGTCATGCGACAGCTCACTGATCAAAGATGTTACACTTTGTTAACACAGGATCCCACATCAAGACTCCAAGATAGGATTTTTGATTTATTGGAGGAGGGTGAAGCTGAGAAATTAATAACTAAAAGAGAAAAACATTTTCTGTGGGAACCATATCCAAACACACCGGTATTTTATGTGGTTCCGAAGATACATAAATCTTTGGTTGCCCCTCCAGGACGCCCGATAGTCTCGGGCATTCATTCAATCTTGGAACCCTTGTCAAAGTATGTTGACTCTTTTTTAAACCCACTAGTCAAAAAAAGCCGTTCATATATTCGAGATTCCTCAGATTTCATCTTGCGTCTAGAAACATTAACTGATGTAGAGGATGAGTGGCTATTGGTGACAGCGGATGTAGTATCGCTGTACACCAATATCCCTCAAGAGGATTCATTACATGTTATACAGAAGGTGTTGAATGTAAATGACTTCTCAGAAAAAAGGAGTAGGTTCATTACACAGGTCGCTAGAATAGCCTTGACTGAAAATTTTTTTAGGTATAAAGAACAATATTATCAGCAAATTCAGGGTACGGCCATGGGCGCCACTATGGCGCCCTCGGTAGCCTGCTTATATGTGGCGGATTTCGAGGAAAGGCATATCTACGTTTCACCTTATTGGCCAAATATCTTATGTTGGGTGCGATTTATCGATGACATATTTTTGGTTTGGAAGGGGTCTGTACAAACTTTTATGGAGTTTAAACTCTGGATGAACACCATTGACTCCAATTTAAAATTCACGTTTACCACAAATGATAGGGTGATTTCATTTCTGGACCTCCAGGTATACAAGCAGGGAAAACGTTTGGTAACATCTATATATGTGAAACATACAGATCGCAACAATTTGTTGCATTACAGCAGTTTTCATCCGCAGAATCTTCGGACTAACATTCCAGTGGGTCAATTTCTTCGACTACGGCGGCTGTGTGGTAGTAAAGATGAGTATAAGAAACAGGCAGGTAAGATGCGGGAAAAGTTCCTGGTGAGAGGGTATCCAGGCAAAGTTATTAAATCAGCATATAAGAGAGGGCTATATGCGGATCGAATGTCCCTTCTTCAAACCAAGCAGCGAACAGAAGAGAATAGACTAGTGTGTGTACTTCCGTACACACCAAGAACACAGAAGGTTCAGGAGATTATACTTCAACATTGGCATGTCTTAACGTTTCACGAATCATTACAGGATAGACCTTTATTTGCACGTACTAGAGGACGCAATTTAAGGGATTTATTAGTGCATTCGGATTCGTGTCAGGAGCATTTGGAACCGGCACCAGGACAATTTAGATGCCAGGGATGTTCTGTTTGTAAACATGTTATATTAACAAAAATGTTTCAGCATCCAACTTTGCCATGTAAGCAGGTGTTAAGCCGGCATTTTGATTGCAGTACAGAAAGGGTTATTTATGTCATCATATGCCCGTGCCAAAAACTATATATTGGTCAAACTAAATTGTCAATTCGTACTCGTATTATACAACACAGAAGTTGTATACATACAGGTAAATTAGAGTCCCCCTTGGTCAAGCATTGGCAAGACTGTGGACACACTGAAGACCAACTCAAATTCTGTATTTTGCAGCAACGATCCAATAGAAGGGGTGGGAACATTTCTCAGGACCTGCGGCAAACAGAACAAAGGCTCATTTACTATTGGCAAACAATGGCACCAAAGGGACTTAATGCGACAATTGAGTGGGAAGCGTTTTTATAGGGTGGAAGGGAGTAGAGGTTATTTTTTCTTCATAAATTAGTGTCTAGTGTTATGTTGGAGTCACACATTCTAGCTAGTAAACGGTAGTAGCTGATCATCTTGTTTAGATTTAGGATATAACATTGAGAAACATAAGGACGGAGCTCCTGCAGGAAGGACTATAGGGGTAGTGATGTTATTGGTTGGTGGTAATAACGTGGAACAGGATTGGACGATGTGCATATTAGGGAAGAATATATAAAAGGGAGTAGAGGATTGGAGCTTTTAAATAGAGCTCCTGGAGGACATGCACGGTCATTGAAGAGTGAGGTAAGTGCTGTAGCTCCTTTTCGTTAATGAAATGAGCGTTTCACTGAAGGATTAGATGTGGTTTCTGTATTTTTCGAGCTTAGGAAACCATAGGGGAGGCAGAGTGATTTTGGGAGTAGCCGTCTGAACTAATTTGAGAGGATAAGAAACAAACACCGGAGCGGTTGAACGCTGCACTGGTTGAAAGGTTGTTAAGATCACGGGAGTGGTGACTCCATATTTGAAGACAGCGGTTTTACCCTCCAATAAGGTATTCTATGAGGTTTATTTGTGGGTTAGTAGAGTATTTGGGGGAAGTTCAATATGATATCAGGAGGAGTGCGGGTTGACGTTCTGTGGTTTTTGTAGATGTGGTGATACAAATCTGAAACCGGGGACGGAGCGTTTCTGACCAGAAGCATGTGCGGACGGATTGAAGAGGTGGTATAGAGGTAACAACATAGGGGTGTCTCAGTGGCTTATTCATAAGATTATACCAGACTATAAAACATCGGATAAATGTATATTTTGAAATATCAACATATAAGTCTTAATTTTTTATATATGGCACATTGAAGTCTGAATAAATGTTCATTTTTTTGAAATTAATATATAGGTTCACATTCACATTCGGGAGAATTTTTACATAAAAAATAGGAGCCAGTGAGCCAGAGTGAATGGGATGTGCATTTTCCTGTATCCACTCCGCTTAGAGTGCAGGTAGGAGGGGGTATCAGGGTAAGGTTTTTTTGTGAAATCTTATAGTAAAAGTTATTTAACTGAGGTTTTATTATGTATGGAAAGGTTGATAGGTGGGTTGGGTATTATCATTGGGATATATGTCATTAATTATAAAGTATTTAGGTATTAGAGGGTAAGTGTAGTTTGACCTTATGTGAGTTTTATGTTTCAGATATATAAATGATGGAAGTCATGTGTTTCCATTGACGTTTGGCCATAATTAAAATATTCCCCTGAAGAAGCCAATTTTGGCGAAACGAGGACCTTGTCGGGATGGGATGCAAAGACATCTAAAGGACATACACCATCAGTAGTTGATTAATATGTGAACTAAGGAATGTGATTGAAGATACAACATTTAAGACGGTTGATGCACTAAGTGGTGTATTTTGTTTATAGATCTGCTACAACGTCAATGAGTGGAGGGAATATCTAATTGATTAGGGTCAGTTTGAGGGTCATATTAGAAGAGGATGGATGGTCAATAAATATTAAGGCTCGTGGTGAGGTTTTAGTAAATTGTACTTCATGGTTTGTAATACATATATATATTTACACATTATTGGTGATTGGTTGAAGTCATTAATAAAAATTTTTACATTATTAAAAATAACTACATTTTTTGAATTACTTTATTACATGTTATCATAGTGCTTTCAACCCTGACAAGAATTTGTTGGGGAATTTGTTGGTATATAAGCCTCAGCACTAGGGGAGATAGTACTGCCAAAAATTTTTGGGGATATATATATATATATATATATATATATATCCAAAAATTTTTGGCAGTACTATCTCCCCTAGTGCTGAGGCTTATATACCAACAAATTCCCCAACAAATTCTTGTCAGGGTTGAAAGCACTATGATAACATGTAATAAAGTATATATATATATATATATATATATATATATATATATATATATATATAAAGTCGCATTCCTCTTACCCATCAGGGAAAGACAACAAATATTTAGATGAGTTAAAATAAAAAAATACCATAACTCAATGTTGACTGCACGAATTATGCAACATTAATTCTACATGGTACAATACCTATATGAGTGCATTCAAGCCATGAAGGGTATACATTCCACAATGGCGGATCAAATACCTCAGCCTCTTCAAGACATGGAAGAGTGTTCGACACCTTTTGAGGTCAATCTACGAAGCACATGAAACATCATCTAGGGCATCGGCAACAGCCATTGGAGCCCGCAGACTGGCATGGTTACGTTCAAGTTCAATACGTGAAGACTTGCACGAGAACCTTAAAAATCTCCCATGTACAGGAAATAACCTGTTCGGAGACAAATTCCAGGACGCAGTAAGTAAATTGAAAAAAGAAGCTCTAGCAATACAGTCATTAATCTCACACCCTATTTATTCAACTGCACGTCGTTATATGGGATCTACTCGTAGACAATCATATGCCAGAAGACCCTATAGATCTTATCAATCTTTTTGAACCCAACCATACCCTTCTTACCAGCGTCCTGCTCCACAACAAAATACATCAAATCAACGTAGAGGTAAACCACGCAATCAGACACAGCAGGCACAACAGCCAGCTACTACAGCGAAAACGACCTCGTCTTTTTAGTTATTCAGCCGTCACCACAAAATCAAGCTCCTCCAAGCAGAATTTGTTCTTGCCTGGAAGCCTGGGAAAGAATAACATCAGATCAATGGTTTTTGGAGATAGTACGTCACGGTTACCAACTCCAATTTGTCGCAAAACCCATATTGCCTCATCTTTCCACACTCAAAATTCACAAATCCCATCCACAACTGGGGGAAGAAATTGCTTTGCTTCTCAAACAGCAAGCAATTCGACAAGTTTACCCACACTCCAAATCAGCAGCATTTATTCCCCGTACTCATACCCAAGAAGTCCGGGGGCCTTCGCCCCATACTAG
The DNA here is from genome assembly GCF_901001135.1 of Rhinatrema bivittatum. Taxonomy (NCBI): domain Eukaryota; kingdom Metazoa; phylum Chordata; class Amphibia; order Gymnophiona; family Rhinatrematidae; genus Rhinatrema; species Rhinatrema bivittatum. The sequence goes on along the minus strand of NC_042620.1, from coordinate 202,553,623 downwards.
ATCTAAGGGAATTGAACAAATTTCTCACCAAGGAGAAATTCAAAATGAAGTCGTTGAAGTCAATTCTTCCTCTCATTCAACCAACAATTGGATGTGCTCCATCGACCTGAAAGATGCTTACACACACATTCCAATCCATCCATCCTCGTGGCGTTACCTATGTTTCGCTACAGACATCAACACTACCAGTACAAAGTTCTTCCCTTTGGACTTTCGGCTGCACCCAGGGTATTCACCAAATGCATGATAGTGGTGGTGGCTCATCTCAGGAAACAAGGTATAACCATCTTTCCATATCTGGACGATTGGTTCATACTTGGACCAATTCCAAACAGTTTACTGGATCACCTCCATCAGGTGATACACTGGGTACAAGAACTAGAATTGGTGATCAATTTTCAGAAATCACACCTACAACCGACACAGCAGTTACAGTTCATAGGCGCACGCCTGGATACTACGTGCAACAGAGCATACCTACCAGATGACAGAATATCGCACTTCCTTCATCTTCTACATACATTGTACCTTACTCGGAGACTGTCAGCGAGACAACTTTTGGTAGTCCTGGGTCACATGGCGACGACGATTTTCACGGTTCCCAACACCAGGCTACTCATGAAACGCCTACAATGGGGACTGAAACGCCAATGGAAACAGCATTCACAACCATTGACGCAGAAGGTATCGCTAACCGCCGAAATGAAAAAGATATAACATGGTGGCTCCTACACTCCAACCTGTCCAAAGGAGCGTTGTTCAGCCCTCCTCCTCACAACGCAGTCCTAACCACAGATGCGTCTCACAAAGGTTGGAGTGCACACCTCGAGATTTACGAAACACAAGGGTTATAGACAATCTCGGAACAAAATTTGCAAATAAAATTATTGGAACTCAGAGCGATTCGCAATGCATTACGAGTATTCCAAGATCACCTAAACGGATGCAAGGTCATGATCTACACGGACAACCAAGTAGCGATGTTTTACATCAACAAACAAGGAGGGTCCGATTAATGGTCCCTTTGCAAGGAGACCCTGATAATTTTCGAACACTCTCACCAAAATTCCATACATCTCCAAGCAACTTGCCTCCCGGGAGTTACAAACACAAGAGCGGACAGATTAGACCGCATCTTTCATTCCCACGAATGGACACTCACAGAAATAGTCCGGTAAATATTTCTGCAGTGGGGGACACCTTCGATAGATCTCTTTGCAACAGAGATCAATGCTCAGGTTCCCAAATTCTGCTCCATAAGACCAAGCATATTCAGGATCGCCCAAAATGCCTTCCTCATTCCGTGGACGACAGGCCTTCTCTATGCCTTTCCTCCCATACCTCTCATAACAAGAACAATTCAGAAGTGTATAGCGGACAAAGCTCAACTGATACTCATAGCCCCGGCCTGGCCAAGGCAGCTATGGTACAGTTTCCTGCTTCGACTATCCATCAAGGATCCAATTCTATTACCGAATCGTCAAGATCTTCTCAGCCAAGATCAAGGAATACTCCTACACCCGCTACACTCATCTCTACACTTGACAGATTGGAGATTGAAAGGCTCCTTCTGACAGAACAAGGAGTTTCCACTTCAGCACAATTCATTTTGCTACAATCAAAGAAACTCTCAACCAGGAAAAATTATAGCTATAAATGGAAACGCTACTTTGCCTGGTGCACTTCCAAAGGTGTACCACCATTGGACTATTCACCGGAGTTGCTTATCGATTATCTTTATACACTATACGTAGCTGGACTAGCAACATCATCCATCAAAGTTCACCTCAGCGCCATAGGCGCCTACCATAGACCAATCAATGAGATGCCTATATCCAATCACCCATTTCTGACTCGTTTCATGAAGGGGAACTGGAGGTTTCATGAAGGGGAACTGGAGGTTTGGATACCGGAGGACATTCGTCCTCCGGTATCCAAACCTCCAGTTCCATGGAACCTCAACATAATCTTGGAACAGCTCATGCGCTTCCCATATGAACCCATGGACTCAACACACATTAAAATACCTAACATGGAAAGTGGTATTCCTGGTTGCAGTAACTTCAGCAAGAAGAGTTAGTGAGTTACAAGCTTTGGTCCATTATCCTCCATACTTGCAATTTCATCAACAGAAGGTAGTTCTCCGAGCTCACCCATCCTTCCTACCGAAAGTAGTTACCCCATTCCATCTCAATCAGACAATGGAATTACCAACTTTTTTCCCTAAACCTCATGCAAACGATAGGGAAAAACTACTGCACACACTGGATTGTAAAAGAGCTTTAACACACTACAAACAAAGAACAAACTCGGACTCCCGTGTTTCTCAACTCTTTCTTTCCTTTGACCTGAAGGCACCTGGATTACCAGTGGCTAAACGCACCATCTCTAGCTGGATAGCGCAATGCATCAAATTCTGTTATGACAAACAGAATTTACAATTATATTCTACTCCTAAAGCTCACCAAGTCAGAGCAGTAGCAGCCTCCTTGGCACACCTGAAGAATGTGCAACCCATAGACATTTGCAAGGCAGCTACATGGTCATCACTGCATACCTTCACATCTCACTACTGCCTTGACCAACAAGCAGACACTGATGCGAAGATAGGGCAAGCAATACTGCAATCTCTATCCTCCTTGTCCACGGTGACTGCCACACTGTCAAAGATCACGTGCAAACACACATATCATAAATCACGTGATCGGGAGCTTGGGACTCCCATGACAGCATGGCTAATTCAGCCCTGCTATCGACGGGAAAAAGCAAGTTTGCTTACCGTAAACAATGTTTCCGTAGATAGCAGGATGAATTAGCCATGCTGACCCACCCTCCTCCCTGGCAGTCACCAAGTCTTCGACTACACTACAGCTTAATCACAGACTGAGGAGATTCCGTTACTTTCCTGCGCGGGAACATACGCGCAGCCGCAGAGAGCAAAGCTCTGTACTCTGCTTTGACAAGCTCCGTCTCCCGGGCCTGATTGACAGATCCCATGACAGCATGGCTAATTCATCCTGCTATCTACGGAAACATCGTTTACGGTAAGCAAACTTGCTTTTACTTGCTATTGAAATTAACGGTAGATTAAACACTATTCTAACTTAAAAAGTGACAATTTGGCAGTCTGATTTCATCTGTATTTCTCACTCTCTTGCTTGCAGCTGCTGCTGAACAACTGTCACTTTTTAACTGACATTTCTTCCAGAGTCCACAACAGTAGCAGGCAGACACACCAGCAGCTGGCTCTGTCTAAGGTTAACCCCCTTCAGCTCCAGCTTTTGGAACACTATCACCTGCTGTCCAGTACTGAGGCGGTAAAATCAAAGTTGATAACCAATTTTCCACATGAGCCAGTGCAGCCAGGGCTAGTGCAAAAGCATTAGGCACCCTAAGCAAACCTTAGTCTTGTACTCTCCCCTACTTGATCCCATTTTCCCCCCAAACACAATTAAAAATTATGCATTTATGATGATTTTACCTAAAAACGGCATTAAAAGTATAGTCTTCTGAGGAAAAAATATTAGTTACAACATTTATATTATATTTATATGCATTGCTGAAGTGCCAACCAGAAAACTGGAAAAAAAAAACTGTTGCACTCACACAGTAACACTGCGTTTGAAAAGGTAACACTGAAAATATTAAATATGGCCCTAAAATACCAATGTATCTATTAGGAAAACAGAACAAGCCAAGCTGTTATTGATCCCACCATACCTCACCTCAGTCACATATGCAGAACACAGACCATCGCCAAATACAGAATAAAGTGAGCATAAAGTTTAAATAGAAATGGGCAGACAAAAAACTGAACTGGAAACCCCAACAAGCCAGATTCTCTATGCAGTTTAACTATGCAAAAACAGAATCATCGTTACTCACAAAACATCAAACAAAATCAAGAAATATTAATGTCAATCATAACAGTAAAAACCATACTAATAAAAAGAATACATAATTTCAAAACAGCTGACAAATAGAACATCCAATACTTCAAAATTTCTCAGACTCTAATAAAATATTTAAAAACTGCAGATCAACCACCACCTGATAATTAAAATTAAGGAACATAAAAATATTTCCTACTCTTCACATCTGGGAATTTTTATTTCCAGTCACTCAGATTATTGTGGATTAATTAAGGTGGAGAGTGTGCACAAACTTTCTCCTCTCTCTCATATATAACATGCATTCAGTGACTCGCTCATACATGCGTTCACTCTTACACATGTGCTCACTGACTCACACACACACACATGCTCATTCTTACACATAACTCACTGTCATTTACACACACATGCTCACACACATTCTTCTCCCCTTCCTGAACGCACAAGATGCAACAGTGGCTTGTGAATAAGCAAAAATTACATTTCTGATCAGGAGGATCCATGGTCACAGAACAGAATCTGGGTAGTCTGTTGATTCTCCAGGAGGAGGTGTTCCTGGTGTAGGGAGGGGCAGGCTGGAAACCCCCTATGCTTTTTTTTTCTTTTAGTTTAACCACAGCTCAAGGATGAGGGGTACCTGCAGCACAGGAAAGCAATGGAAGGAATTGAGCCAGTCCTAAAGCAGCAGACAGGTGGCCTGCTGGCTGCCTTCTGCCAAGAGAGGAAGAGCCAAGGTGAGGGAAAGTAGCTAATAGTGTTGGGGTTCTGAGGGGAGCAGCGGGAACAAGCACTAGAGAGCTGCCATGGGGAAAATGAAAGAAGACAAGAGTGAGCAGAGCGCCTCAGGGGAAACACTTGCATGGTGGGAAGAGCCTTTGGGGGCCAGATATTGGTCAAAGCAGCTCCACATGCATGGAGCCATAGGAAGTAAAACCATCCATTTGACCAGATAGACAGAGCATGCCCAAATGTTCGATAGACCAAGAGCAAAACTGATAACCCTCTGTCCTGAAGATAATCTAATAAAATTGCACAGTCTACAGTACCAAAAGCCTCAGTTAAATCTCAGAGAAGTATCAAAATCACAGAACATATAGAAAGACATGGTTTAATGGAACAAAGTCAGCATGGCTTTACCCAAGGCAAGTCTTGCCTCACAAATCTGCATCACTTTTTTGAAGGAGTTAATAAACATGTGGATAAAGGTGAACCGGTGGATGTCTCAGCGGCCTCGGAGGGAACTTTCCTTCCACCCCCCCACACCCTTCCCCTATCTAACCCACCCTCTCAGCCCTATCTAGACCCCCCCCCCCCCCACCACCTTTATCGGAAAAGTTACTACTGCCTCCGGGCAGTAGTAACTTACGTGCGCTGGCACGGCAGGCCCCGACACAGGCCGCTGTGTCAGGGCACTCGGCCACACCCCGGACCGCCCACACGCCCCCGAACACGCCCCCAATCTGAAACCACACCCCCCTGGTCACGCCCCGACCGCCCCTTTTTGCAAGCCCCGGGACTTACGCGCATCCCGGGGCTTGCGCGCGCAGGGGGGTTTTAAAAGGGTTACGTGCGTAACCCTTTTAAAACCTTCATGGAGTTTAATTCATGGAGTGCCCCCTAGTCTTTCTGATATCTTTCAGATATCAGAAAGACTAGGGGGCACTCCATGAAGTTAGCTTGTGGCACATTTAAAACTAATCGGATAAAGTTCTTCTTCACTCAATGCACAATTAAACTCTGGAATTTGTTGCCAGAGGATGTGGTTAGTGCAGTTAGTATAGCTGTGTTTAAAAAATGATTGGATAAGTTCTTGGAGGAGAAGTCCATTACCTGCTATTAAGTTCACTTAGAGAAAAGCCACTGTCATTAGCAATGGTAACATGGAATAGACGTAGTTTTTGGGTACTTGCCAGGTTCTTATGGCCTGGATTGGCCACTGTTGGAAACAGGATGCTGGGCTTGATGGACCCTTGGTCTGACCCAGTATGGCATGTTCTTATGTTCTTATGTTCTAAGTATATTAGAATCAATTCCTTTAACTAACTCTATATGTTATGTAAAACTGTGTTCCCCAATCAGTATGCCATTCTTCAGACCTGATCAGGTGTGCCATGAAAAGTCAGTCACCACCTGTCTGATGCTCAGATCCAGACTAGCACCTAGGCTTTGCTCTCAGTAGCTCACAGCAATAAGAGACACCAACAGTGGCTCTTAAATGTGAAGGAGCTCCTTTCTGAGAACATGTGTTAAGACATATACCTTTTCTTTCTATCTACAGCATGAGTCATGGAGAGTGGTAATTATTAGGCAGCATGCAGAACACAGATAGCCAAGCCCAACTCTGTGCAAGCACACTCACTGCACCAGCACCACCCCCTCCCCAACTTGAGCCTGCTCCAGTCCTTTGAGGCTTATCTTATCCCCAGGTGGAGACGGAGAAAGCACGCACTGAATACTGGATGTGATTCTCTCTAAGCGTTGGAAGCAGAGGCAAGGAGCTCCAGCAGCCACAAGTAGCAGCCAAGGTAACTAACTGATCCAACTGCTCACACCATACTGACTATTCCCCTCTCCTGCACTTTTGCATAGATGGAGCGGCTCTATCATGACAGGTTTGTGTGCATCTTGTCCCATCTTCTCCCTTTATTTTAAAATTTGGAAGAGAGACTGGTGGGGCTTTCACTGTTTCCCTAGTTCTTTTTTTGACCGATACCTTAAATGATTCAGGTATAACTTTTTCTCTCTTAAAAAAAAAAAAAGGGGCGGGGGTTATTAATCGTGCAAATATGACTTAGAAAGGCCTCTTTGCTAACTGAGAAATAATTATTTAAAATTTCACAATTTAACTGAAGACTTGCCAAGACCAGAAATATGGTGCAACAGGCCCCATACAATGCTTTGCAATTACTGTGTGTGATTGAGTTTTGAATAGCTGTAGCATAGCATCTTTTTTAGCAGCTTCAATTTCTAATTTATGTAACTCAGAATGACTTGTGTTTGTCTATTCAGATTATCTCAATGTTCATACTATACTATGTCTAAATGCCATGCTTCCCACTTAAGAGTATGTAGGTCATTCCTTAACCAGGGAGCTAATTTCCCTTGCTTAAACAGGCCTTTTCTAGAATATCCCTCAACTTATTCCAAACAGTAATCTGATCTTCCATGGAAATATTCTCAAGTGAGTTAAATAAATCAAAGTATAAACCTTGTCAATATGACATGTTTGCTCTATTGACTGAAATGGGTAGATATCCCTTAAACTGTCATAATAAAAAAATTAAAGTAATCCATATACAGCTGCTGTGCTAGTTAGTAATTGGTTTATATATAACCAGCTAACTAGCAGGGTATATTCAGGGGCGCAGTCACACCGTTGAATATACCTGGCTATCTTAAAGTTAGCCAATGCTCATTGTGGTTTTTTAATATGGAATATTTAAATAATCTAAATCACCACCTAAAATCTGAATTAACACTTTTCCTTTATTTTTCCACAGAGTGTTTCCTTAGGTTGATTGAAGTACTGTATTTTTTTTTTTTATATCTGTGCTTTGCTATTAGCTGGTCTGAAATTGAATTTACTGTAATTCAATTTACCTTAAAATGTTACATATAATTGCTCACTGTTTTATTTTATAATTTTACAACATATCAAAAAGATAATTAAAAAAAGGAATCCATTATTTTAATCCATGATCTTGTTTTGTTACAAGCTGCTTTTATTTTATTTGGCTATTTAATTTAATTTGCTTTTATTATTTTATGATATATGCTGTGTTCTGTAATTATGAATGTGATATCGTAAATTGCCATGACCTTTTGGAATGGCAGCCATAAATAGATAAATATTTTAAATTCCCCCCCCCCCCCATTACACAAACTATACCCAAATTAGTCATTGCAGTGACAGTCCTTCAGCTAGGTACCATATACCAGGGCTCCTCTCTAGAATCCTCTAACCATGGGCCCTGAATCTGACCACCAGATGTCACCCTTGCTTCAAAATATTTAAAAAAACAAAACTGTTTTCCTCTTACTCATCTAGTTAACAGACAAAAATGAATTATAATGCAGGGTACTTTTCAAAACTGCCATGATTTCCTCATCGACACCACTATATTTCCATAACACTGAAATGCTGAAACTAAGGACAATACAATTCCTCTGTAGAGTACAAATTCATTTTGTTTCTGTTACTTTATTAAAGTTTTCATTTACCAGTTGCCTGCCATGAAAGGTGAAAATACAAAAACAAAAAAATATAGTTACCTGGGTTGACTACAAGCTGAAAGTAGTGGAGCTTATTTGGATCAGGAAAATTCACTTTACATGTACCTGCAAATTACAAATAAAACAAGGAACACTTCCATCAATAACTACATACACTTTACCATAGTCATTAAGAGGGCAATTTTCAAAAGGATTTCCATGAGTAAAAAGCGTTTAAACATGTAAATCGACTGTCTGAAAACAACCATCCTGTATGCGGGTAAAAGTATGTGCAAAGTTCCACAGTGTATCGGAGGCATTCCTGGGGCATTGTATTTTCAAAATTATGAGCGTAGTTTTAGTCAGAAAAAGAATCCAGAAAAAGGAGGTGCAAATCTCTCAGACTACTTTTTCCTTAAGCAAGTTTCAAAGTAAAAGTAAGCATATGTTTTTCTGTTGAAAAGTGGTGCAAAGACTATAGATAAAAGTACCCATGGACATTGCATGAATGCGGGTAATTTGAAAATTGCTCCCTATATGGAATCTCGATCCTTGTTTATTTTCAGCATTATTCAACGGTGTGCAAACAATAGTAGAAGATGAAATGCTGAGAAAAAATAACCATACAAACTTTTTCTTGACACAATATAACTTGAATATTTTAAATAATGATCTAAAATTATCCATATCTGAAGGTGCAGCTGTACAGCAGTCACATAGGCTGTTTGATCCAGAAATGTTAAATTAGTGAATCCTGCAATCACAAACTAACCAGGTTAATTTCAGCTTAAATTAGTATGATGAAAGCAGTAGCAAGGACAAAAACCAGTCCCAAAATATTATAGTTTGTAGAAGCAGGTTGTAAAACAGGCCGAGCTTAACTGCATCTGTGAAGCACATTAGCAACCTACTGTTTTCTATTTTTCAGGGAGATTTGTTGATAACAGATCTCCTGTAGATGCAGTCATTCTAAGAAAATACGTAAAGCAGCAGGGCTCCCAGAAATACTTTGCAATAATTCAGATGGCAGAACACCTCTCAGATTCTCATTTCAAACATAAAAGCAAAATAACTGTTCTGTTAGCAAAGCAAAGAGAACTTGACTGAAAAGGAAGAGATATTAAACAGAATAACAGTAAGTATGACCATGATAAAGAAAAAAAAAAAAAGTACTCACTTTTCTAAACAAACACAAACATACATAATAAAAAAAAAGATTCAGGCAATAACTATATCCTTACAAATTAGTCCAAAATAGACCTCTGAAAGCATGATACATGCTAGATGATAATTTGAAAGACCTAAATACAACTGCTTTAACAAAAGTATACAAGCAGAATGGGACAAAGTTCTTTGATATGGATTTATTACCAAAGAACAGTTTCACAATTGACTTATAACCACTTCTTTGGTGACATTTTCAAGAAGGCATATATTAGAAAATTAATTTTATGTATGATTTCCAAATTGACCATTCAGATGATAATATGCTATCCTGATCCAACAATAAATATCAGAAACAATGAAAAATGGGTTGTATGCCCACATAGAAAGAATACAAATTATTTTTCTTGAAAGTTTTGCATTCAACAGGATATATTTTATAAACCTGAAGCAAGTACAATATGTCTGTAAAAGTGCTGCACTGCAGGAGAAACATAGTTCAGATCTTCTATCAGGTGAGCTGGCAAAGTGAATATATCAATGAGCTAAAACACCCTAGTTTCTAGGAATGAGGGAGATGCAACAATATGCCTACTAGGAATGTGCTCCCTCTCCCAGCCCCAGCAAAATCCTTAGTGGCAGGGGTGAAACCGATTTGCGCCTGCCCCAGCAATAAATCGGGATAGGAGTAAATGGGCAAAGAGGACAGTGGCAAAGTGATATCAGATGATCAGGTGTTATGGGGGGAGGGACGGGAGGGCCTGGGGGACCCTGGCTGGATCCAATTTGTGACAGGTTGTAGGTGTTGGAGTTAAATAATATCTGTACAGCACAGTGATTCCTGGGCCGCAGAAGGTCCTTTTTTTTTTTTTTTTTGAGGTGGCAGTTTAATGTTTTTTTGCTTCAGGAAATGAACCAAACCGTCCACGTGAGGACCCTTTTCAGTCTTATAACAGAATTTGCGAAAAAATAAAATAAACCGAGAGAAAACCAAACTGTGGAGCAGCGGGTGGATTTTTTGAGGACTAACATCCTGCTGTCCTTGGAGAACACCTGTTACAGGTAAGCAACTCTGCTTTCTCCAAGGACAAACAGGATGCTAGTCATCACACATGGGTGATTAAGTAGCTACAGGCCTCTCCGAACATGTGCAGCAGAGAACAGGTGCCAAAGTGCACAACAACCACAGGAGCTGCAACAACCACAGGAGCAGGCCTGCACCCAAGGATATGGCCCAAGGAGGGAGAGTTGGGTTTTCATGGCTAGAAGAGATTAAGAAGGACAGACTGTCGATATGACTGTCCTGCCGGCCATCCTTGTCCAGGCAGTAATGTGAGGTGAAAGTGTGGAGGGAACTCCAGGTCGCCGCTCTGCAAATCTTGTGGATGGGAACTACATGCAAGTGAGCCACAGAGAATGACATGGCCCTAACGGAGCAAATTTGAGGGGAGAGTGAGGTTACAAGAAGTGGGTGGTGTATGGTCAGGGTGGTTAGATATGATAAGGAGCTCAGTTTTCGAGGTGTTTAAGGCAAGGTGGAGGTTGGAGAGGAGGGTGTTTATTGAAGCGAGGCATTTATCCCAAAAAGTAAGGGCTTTAGGGAGGGATTATTGAATAGGGATGAGGATTTGGACATCATCAGCATATAGGAAGAATTTGAGACTAAGGTCAGTGAGGAGATGGCAGAGTGGCAATAAGTATATATTGAAGAGGGTGGATGATAAGGAGGAGCCCTGAGGGACACCTTAGGTAAGAGGGATGCGGGAGGATTCGGAATTTGCAATTTTTACTGTGTAGTCTCTATTATTAAGGTAGGAGGAGAACCAATGGAGGGCGGTGCCAGTGATGCCAATTTCGGTGAGGCGGGTAAGGAGGATTTTATGGCTGATAGTATCAAAGGCTGACGAAATGTCAAGGAGGGCCAGGATAAAGGATTGTCCGTGGTCCATGCCCTTGAGGAGAGTGTCAGTGAGTGACAGTAAGAGGCTTTCTGTGTTGCGAGATTTACGGAAGCCGAATTGGGAAGAGTGAAGAATATTGGGATCTTCTCCAAATAGTCGGAAAGCTGGGAGTTGACTACCTTTTCCATAATTTTAGATAGAAAGAGAAGGTTAGAGATGGGACGGTAGTTGGATTGGTTGGTGGGATCGAGGGTAGGTTTTTTGAGGGGCTTGACAACTGCAAGTTTAAGGGGGTCTGGGACTTTGCCATGGGAGAGGGAGCAGTTGATTATATCTGCAAGGGGTTTTGCGATGATTGTGGGGATGGAGAGGAGTGTTTTGGTGGGGATGTTGTCGGAGATGTGAGCAGCGGTTTGGGTTTTGTTTTTTTTAAAAGATTCGATTTCCTTGGCAGAGATTGAATAGAGGGTCGCTAAGTTGGTGTTGGGATTTATGGAAAGTGGGTTTGCTGGAGTGGGGTGAATAGGGAAGTGAAGGAGGATATTTGATATTTTGTTTTTGAAAAACAGGGCGAGTTCTTCGCATTTACTATTGGCTTGTTCATCAGTGGGGGGGGGGGGGGGGTGGGTTTGATTTGGTGAGTTCAGCCACATACGAGAAAAGGGCTTTTGCATTGAATTGGTAGTCATGGATTTTTGCAGCGTAATAGTTACGTTTGGTCTGGAGGGTGGAGAGTCTGTAGGCATGTAGAGTGGATTTGTAGATGGCTGAGTGCTTAGGGGTGGGATTTTTGCGCCAGGTTCTCTCTTTACTTCTGAGGTCATTTTTCAGATTTTTTAAGTCTGGGGTGTACCAGGGTTTTTTTTGATGTGTGAGTTTGGTGTATTTCTTTATTGATGAGGGGGAAAATTTCATTGGCTATATTGGTGGTTACGTGATTCCATAAGGAGAGTGCAGCATCTAGGGTGGTAAGGTCTAGGCTGTTAATGGATTTGTCAAAGGCGGAGGTCAGGTCTTCAGTGGCGCAGAGTTTGCGGAAAGAGATATTGTTACTGTGAGTAGAGGTAGGAAAGGAAGGGCATTTTATAGAGAGGAGCACGTTGAAGAGGGCATGGTCTGACCATGGGACAGGGATACATAAAGGTGGGTCAGGGGAGTGCATACAGGAGTTGACAAAGATGAGGTCGAGGGTGTGACCTGCTTTATGAGTGGGGGCAGTGATAATTTGCCTGAAACCAAGGGCATGTAGAGAGTTAAGGAAGGTCTCACAGGAAGAGGTGGTGGGGGTGGCGTCCACATGTAGGTTAAAATCTCCTAGTATTACAGCAGGGGTGTCTATATTGGGATTGTCAGATATAAATTCAATGAGGGGGGGGGGATGGGTCATGTTCCAATCGACCGGGGGGGGGGGGCATATATAAGGCAGACTTGTAGCTCTTTGGATTTGAAAAGGCCAATTTCTAATTTGTGGGGGACATTAATGTTTAGGGGTTTGAGTTTGAGGTGGTTTTTTTTGTGGCTAGGAGGCTACCACCTCTTTTTTTAAGCCTTGGGATGGAGAATATGTCATAGGAATGCGTGGGAAGCTGATTTATGAAGACAGAGTCGGTTGTTCTTGAGCCAAGACTCCATGATGGCACATATTTCGGGATTGCAGTCTGAGTAGGTCGTGGAGGATAGGAGCTGGGTTTTTTTTTTTTTTTTTTTTTTTTTTTTTTTAAGAGTGATTGAGCATTAAAGAGAAATATAGATAGGGTGGTGAGGCCCAGAAATTGTGTTACTGGGGAGACCATGATTGGTAGAAGTGATCTGTGCTGAGCAAGGGGGCGGGAGAAGGCATGTGTGGTGCTTCTATGAGAAGGGTAATGAATGTGAGGGTTGGTGTGCATATTCATAGTGGACAACGTGAAAGGGAAAAGAGAATAGAGGAATAGGTGTTAGAGGTAAGAGGTGGGGGAGTGGAGGGCAAAGTCACATGGGAGGATTGAGAGGTGATGGGTGAGCCAAGACTATTGAGTTGCTGTGTTTCACTGAGGGAGGGAGGAAGGCTGGCAGGATGCAGGCAAGGGTTATCAAGGTAAACCAGTGTTGTGGGAAGGGGGTAAGTGAATAATGAGTTATGGGGGCAGGCTGCATGGTGTAAGGGAGGGCGCAGAACTCTGGTAGAAAGAAAGGGTAGGGTAAAGCACAACAGGAGGCACAAAGGGAGGTACTAAGGGGGCAATAGTGCCCCCCCTTCGGCATGCGACGCCGGGGATGGTGGCTGCTTTTAAAATAGAGGGCGTCCCTTATTGATGTAGGTCTTTTTATCTTTAAGGATAGACTCTACAACTACAGATTTATATGGAATTTGCTCCACCCCGTAGCTGGGCGACTTCTTCATATGAAACTTCAAATCTAGCATCTACATGGCATCAAGGTGTCTCCCACATGCATATCAGTGCTATGTCTAAAACTGTGTATATGGGCAAGGCTGATGGTTCTGCAGGGAGGTTTAAGATCTTGAGAATATCCACGACTTCCAATCTGAGGTCGGAGTTCTTGCGTACTGTGACAATGAGCAACATGACCATCTTTTCTATGAACTTGGAATAGGTAAGATCTTCTGGCGACAATATATGATCCAATGGACCTGAAGGCGGTTTGGAAGTAAAACCATTGGAGCTGCATGGGGACTCCTCTGGGGATGGGACATTGGACCAAGAGGAACATGGCAATATAGGAAGGCTCTGCAATCCGAATGGAGCAGACATGGATGAAGGCTGTTCAGTTGATGCTGATGACTGTAGCTGTCTCAAGGAAGAGGAAATGTGTAATGGCAAACCACCCGGCTTCATACTTTGTGGCGAGAAGGGCAGAATATGTCAGGCCGGTGGGTAGGTCTGCACCAGTGGCTAGGGTGGGGCAGTTCTGGCTATGTGATGAAGGATCAAAAGAAACTGCGAAAAATGTCAATGATCTGCTTCATTGCCTGTTGCGATCTATGGGCTGGTATCAATGGAAGGGCATCTTCTTCAGAAACCAGTACAAGGTCCTGTTCTCCTCCAAGAGTTAGTTTATAGGACAAAGGAACAGATGAGCCTAGAGGCAACTGTAAACCTAGACAGTAACTGCGAAACCAGCAAGGCCCTACTGATGGGAGGCGAAAGCCAGAGGGAACACTCTGGCAAGGAAGTACCAAAGTTGGTATAGAGCTGGGTAAGTACAGCCACTTTCAGTATTTCCTGAGCATAAAGCCCGAGAAAGATGTGAAAAATCACCCAAAGTAATTGGATGGATTTTTTAATCTTTCTGCACCATATGCATTGATGTTGGTGCTGATTGCAATGAGAGTTGCGCCCTTGAATCTACAGAGGGTAGATTGGTTTGCTTTGACCTGTATGTGTCAAGTGCTCCAGTGGTTTGCGTACTGGGCACTTCAAGGCGTTGTGTCTCAATTGCTTTGGTGTTTATTGCGTCGAGCACTCCAACACGCCGTGCTCAGTTTTCTTCAATGCATTCTTTATGGGCACACTTTTTCATCAATGTTGCATTGGGTCCATCTTTTTAGATAGTACCAGAGCAGAGTACACCAAGGAGTCTCATGCCTAGACTTAGAAGGCAGTTTGACAGGCTCCATGGATCAAAGGCATTTAAGATAACGCACTTGGATTTTTCCAGTCCAGGTCATCACGTTAAGAAGAAGCTCCAGCAAAGACTTCCTGTGGTGGCTCAGAGAAGAACCAGATGAGTGGTGATTTCTGGGAGCAGACCTGCTCTTACTTAATGGCTGGAGGCTCGCAATCTTTGCCACTTGGGAGCATGAGGACATTCTACCAAAAGCCGCACAATTGGGCTGGTTGTGATCCGGATTAAGAGATATATCATCAGTCGTGGCCATCCATTATGACCTAATTTGGCCACAGGCACAGGATTTGAAGCCACTAATGATTTTCTTAGCTGCAATGTTCTAGAAGTTTTGAGGCAACAAAAGATTTTTCTTTCTTTTTTATTTTGAAGCCAAAAGGCACTGAAAAGTGCTGTTATAGGTCACTAGACAGAATGACCACCCATGTGAAGTGTGGACAAAAAACAGACTGAGGAGTCTTCTGTGGTAGCTCCCGCATATGCTCAGTAAAGCTAAAAACTCTACTAGCTTGAAGAAGAAAATCCATTCAGTGTCGCTAGATGATGTCACCCTAAAGATCATGGCTAATTCAGCCTGCTTTTTGACAGAAATCATCAAATTAGTGTCAACCAAGACCCATAAGATTTTGACTTGCTCCTGTTTAAAATTATGAGAGGTCTAGAACGGGTAGATGTGATTCGGTTATTTACTCTTTCAGATAATAGAAAGACTAGGGGGCACTCCATGAAGTTAGCATGGGGCACATTTAAAACTAATCGGAGAAAGTTCTTTTTTACCCAACGCACAATTAAACTCTGGAATTTGTTGCCAGAGGATGTGGTTAGTGCATTTAATATAGCTGTGTTTAAAAAAGGATTGGATAAGTTCTTGGAGGAGAAGTCCATTACCTGCTATTAAGTTCACACAGAGAATAGCCACTGCCATTAGCAATGGTAACATGGAATAGACTTAGTTTTTGGGTACTTGCCAGGTTCTTATGGCCTGGATTGGCCACTGTTGGAAACAGGATGCTGGGCTTTATGGACCCTTGGTCTGACCCAGTATGGAATTTTCTTATGTTCTTATCGCTCCCTTTGGTTGTGCCTAGCGCCAAGCTGTCTCCTATCACCCTAGACAGTATTTGGGCTCTCCTTTAGACTATGGAGAAATCATTAGCCTCCCTGACTGGGTCTACTAATTATATCCTCTCTCATATTCAAACACAAAAGGCTGCTGTGTCTTCTTATTCCAAAGCTAGGTCTTTTTATTTCAAGACAAGGTTGTTGCCTCTCAAAGGACTGAGAACTTGGAAAATTCAGTTAGAGTACTGAATTTGCATATAATTAATTTTCAAGTTGTTTCCATGATTTCCCCTTTGGAATTATTTAAATCTTATATGTGCATTGTTTTGGGGATCTCCAATGAAGCAACTCCTTCCATAGTAAAAGCTTATCTTCCTACTAGAACAAGGCCTGTGACTGAAGCTCCAGGAGAATCTGAGGATGTGGGTATCGCCGCTCTTTTGAATTAAACAGTAATTGACGAAGAACAGAGAGCCACCTTGTCGGGTTATTTTTGCCTCATATACAGAATGAGATTTGGTTCTTAGACTTTTCTTTTGTGCTGTTCAGTTAACTTTCATAGGGTTTAAAGTTTGGGTTTTCCCTGATTTTGACAGGGCAATCCAGGAAAGAAGAAAACATTTCTGGCTATGTGTAATGACGTGGTGGACTTGGCTGCATGTTTGCTATTACGATTTCCATGCAAATCCTTAAATTTTATTTCTTTCACAGAAATATGCATTTTTTGAGCTTTCACAGCTTCATAATTTTTTGGATTTGAGAATTGCTAGGGGAGAAGATCCTAATACTGTCTGAATTATGGTGTTAGGATTGTGAAATTTGGATTAATTTTGCAAATGGAAATGGAGGGGACACCTCTTGGAAGAATTTTTTTTATATGTGTTTCTTTATTATTATTATTATTATTATTATTACTCCCTTGTTTCTGATCTCTCCTATCTTTTCTGTTGGACTATTATGGTGCAGAATTGCTTTTCATCTTTTCTTATGTAATGATTTCTAATTACCTTTTTCTTGTATTTCTGGCTAACATTGCGCTACAAATTTAAAGCCAGTATGTTATTAAAAAAAAAAAAAGATCAAGAGAAAAGAGGCCGGATCAAAGGCAGCAGTGGCAAATTAAAGCAAATGAAGGAAGGATAAGGTGGTCAGGTTGCCACTCCCCCAGTCCCCAAGTGTCTAGTTCTAGTCTGTTGAAAAGTACACAGCCCTGTGGGGAAAGGGCGGGAGGAGGAGAAAAGGAAAGGCCTATGGGTCTGTGCCCTAAATCTTTGGAGTATCTAGCAATGCCCCTGCTGGCTGGTGCTCAGGTTGGTTCTGGGGAGCAGGCTGTGCTGTGTTGGGACTAAGAGCTTGGCTTGGGGAGGCTGGTTCTGCAAGGGCTGGGGGACATCATGCTATACTGAGGCTGCTTGGGGGTGAGGGCAGGCTAGGCTGGGTCTGAGGCTATACAGAGAACAATAGGAGCCTCCAGAAAATGTTAATGTGTGGCTGTGCTAGGGCTTGGGGCGGGGGGTTAGCTTGGGCTAAACTGCGAAACAGTCTTTGCTGCCCTTGGAGCTTCAGAGGCTGGGGAGAGGGCAGCCTATGATGGAGGCCGAGTAGGCTGTACTGGTTCTCAGAGTGGGAGCCTAGGCTGTGCTGGGATTGAGAGGAGGGCAATTCATAGGGGCCTCATGGGAATGTCCTCGGGTTGGACTCAATCAAATTCATTTATTTCCCCCAAAGACAAACCTATAAGCTTTTCTGGGAAATCTTGCAGAAAATGAGTTACATTCAAAATTTCCTCCCTTATACTAGTTAACTAACTCATCTCTTTATTTGCTGCTGCCACAAGAGGGGTCTCAAACGAATTCTGATTTCTCTCTCAGAAGACAGACAGAAGTGAAATGCAAACAAGCAGAATTCTGTTGATTCAGCAAAGTTTGTCAAGCTAATAAAAACTTTAGTAACATAATTAGTTTTGGCTATGTCTGTCATGAAGTGGAACTTGATGCTTTAAGAGCACATCTGGCACCTTGCCAGCAAATCGTGCAAAAGAAAGATCAAGTGATAATTAACTTATGACAGCATGATGCAGTACAGAACTCTGAGCAAACACGCGTAGCTGACCTACAGCAGGAAATAATTGATATGAAAAATCAATTGACTAATTGCCAGAATCTGTATCTGCATGAAGCCTTGTATAATGCCATCTTGAAACATGAGTTACAAAAAGAGCGTATTCAGTGTTCTAAGTTTAAAGAAGTAAATGCACGATTGCTTGCAGACTTGAAGAGAATTCAAACGAAATTTGATGCTTTTAAGCAGGATCTTACTGAGAAAGTAAGGAAAAAGACTTGCCAAAGACAGCCAGTTCCCCTGAAATACTAGCTGGCTTGGACCCTCCAATCCAGAGACCAGTGTGGACTTTTCAGACACTTCCAAAATAGAGACACACACACACACACCAAGCAAACAGAATGTTGGGAATTATTAGAAAGGGAATGGTGAATAAAACAGAAAATGTCATAATGCCTTTTCTCTCTCCATGGTGAGACCGCACCTTGAATACTGTGTACAATTCGGTTGCCGCATCTCAAAAAAGATATAATTGCGATGGAGAAGGTAGAGAAAAGGGCTACCAAAATGATAAGGGGACTGGAACAGCTCCCCTATGAGGAAAGATTAAAGAGGTTAGGACTTTTCAGCTTGGAGAAGAGACGGCTGAGGGGGGATATGATAGAGGTGTTTAACATCATGAGAGATCTAGAACGGGTAGATGTGAATCGGTTATTTACTCTTTCAGATAACAGAAAGACTAGGGGGCACTCCATGAAGTTAGCATGTGGCACATTTAAAACTAATCGGAGAAAGTTCTTTTTTATTTAACGCACAATTAAACTCTGGAATTTGTTGCCAGAAGATGTGGTTAGTGCAGTTAGTATAGCTGTGTTTAAAAAAGGATGGATAAGTTCTTGGAGGAGAAGTCCATTACCTGCTATTAATTTAGCTGACTTAGATAATAACCACCGCAACATGGAATAGACTTAGTTTTTGGGGTACTTGCCAGGTTCTTATGGCCTGGATTGGCCACTGTTGGAAACAGGATGCTGGGCTTGATGGACCCTTGATCTGACCCAGTATGGCATGTTCTTATGAGACATCGAAACTTGCACCTAAACAGCCGAAGTGCAATGGGGAAACTATCATCAAATAAGTTATGTAAACTATGAATTTTTGTATTTTTTTATATTGTATCTTCATCATTATTATTGCACCTTCTTGTGTGAGAGCTGCTGTTTTGTATTTATTGATATCACAGCTCAATTGTGTGTGGTTTCGTTTTGACATATGACCTAAAACAACCAGAACTGCTCTGGCCATCAAGCACAATATCTTGTAAATTAGTAATCTTTTCAACAAAAGAAAAGCTCTCTCCTGCAGTTAATCTATCCATACTCCGATAAATTTTATTTTCTGGGTTGACACTAAATTCGACTTTTTTAAATTCACCAGAAAATCCAACGTCTATAAAAGTTGAATTAATTTTTGCAGGAAATTAAAACACCCTCTCAGGAGCTGGCTGTGACTAGCTTATCATTCAGATGCGGGAAGACTTGGAATCTCTGATGCCACAAGTATACCACCACCTCATTCAGGCATTTGGTGAATACTCTTGAAACTGACAGGCTTAAGGAAAGTACTCTATATTGATAATAGGAAGAATCTACCTTGAAGTGAAGATGCCAGTGAGCGGGGTATTTTGAGTATGTGGGCATAAGCACCCCTCAGAAAGAAAGCTTTCATCCATTTCTCCTTCTGGATGAAGGGAAGAATTGGGCTGAGGGAATTCGTTTTGAATTTCTTGAAGCAAATGCTTGTTCAGGCTTCTCAAATCCAGAGTGGGTCTCAATCCCTGTTCATGTTGCAGCGAAAGGAACTGGTTCTATCACTTGTTGTTGAAGTGCTTCCACTTCCAAACAGAGTTGCATCAAGTGCAACACATCTGGACTGAGGGTTGCACAATGTGGAAGAGATAGTAACCAGGAGAAATGCAAAAGGTGTTCAGATTCCACGATCTTGAGGACCCAGTGATCCCTGGCTGACACCACTCTTCCAGGAAATTCTAGATTCTCCCCCCATTGGAGAGGGCAACAGTTGAATAGTGGAGAGGGCAACAGTTGAATAGTAGAAAGGATCAACAACTAGGCCCAGGTTTTGGTTGGACCTGTTACGTTGCCTCATGTTGACAGAGAACATGCTGATGAGCACAAGCTAGAAGTTACTGTTGCTGCTAAGCAGGACGAGGCAGAAGCCCTTACCTTTGAAACTGCTAGAAAGGGCATTTTTAGACATATGGCCTCTTAAATTCATAGAAGGAATACCTTGAAGAAGATAGCTGCTCGGCCTTATTGAGAGGGATTGGACCGCTCGATTCTGTTCTTCTATCTGTATGATGGAAAGTGCCTTCTGTCTCCGTAGTCAAAGAGGTAAAGAAATTCTTCACCAGAATGCTATTTGGTCAAGAGACTGATGTGTCCCCTGACCTGGAGTGGGCGGTGAAATATCCTCTTCAGAGGCTAAGATGGGTTCCTGCATAATTGGAAGTCTATTTGAGGTAAGTGGTATCAAAGAACATATTGGATCTGGTGTTTCTAAACAAAATTCTTCTGCCAGTAATCATGATGGAGCAAGAGCTCTAGTGAATGGAGAGGGTAGAGGTAGCACATCACCCTTTGCCTCTGATCTTGGGTGACCAGAATAAAGCTGAGTTGGTAGTCTGACATGATGTGCACGGTCTGGAGCTCTGTGCATCATAAGATGTGTTGATGGAGTAAAAGCTTTTAGCTTTGAAAGTACTGACTTATGCTTCATTGACACCAAGTGTTGCTTTGGAAGTGCTGACTTATGCTTCATTGACACCAAGTACATTGATTCTGATGACACCAAATAGCAGTGCATTGATGGCACACATATGAACAGTAATGAAATTCCATGCATCGATGGCATGTCAGCACTGTGCTTCAGTGAGCCGTGCACCAATGAGTTGTGAATCAATGCTGTTGGCCATGCTCCATGCATCGACAGCACCGATGAACCATACTTAGAAGGTCTGTGCATCAGAGTAGAAGATAATGAAGGCAATGCTTTTCAAAGCTGGGCACCTTGAAGGCTCTATGGAGTGTCGCCGATTTTTCTTCAATGCAAGGCTCTCAGCACTACTCAACTCCGATGCTTTAGCCTGTTTTACCAACAGGGGTATTTTCAAGAAGCACCCATCTCAACTCTCTTCTTGGCAAGGCAGATGATGCTGCATTGCGGGAAGAGGACAGACTGCGATTTTGATTAGACTTACACAGTTCCTACTTTATGTAAACCATGGTACATTTACTGCACAGGAACATCAGGCCACAATAGTAGCAGTTTTCTTGGTCTTGCTTTGGGCCCAAGGCTATGGTAACAGTTCATATCCAGTAGTGAGGAAGATTACCTTGCTGCAAATGCAATTTTTAAACCATTCACAGTTCACTTCTTAACAGACATTTTGAGCAAACTTCTTCCCTTTTTTTTTGGTACCACTAAAAAGTGCTGTTGTGGGTGCTGCTGAAGCAGCGAGACAACTACATAGTGAAAATAAGAACTTTAGAAGAAAAACTATAAAATTGAGAGAAAATATATGGTGAGATTAAGTGCACGTCTGTGCAGTACTCAGACAAAATGTGACTTGAGGTGGCTCATGAGGCAACACCAATGTAAGAATTCCCACACATGCTCAAAAGACCTAAAAGTTCTACTAGCTAAGAGAGGCAAGTCCATTTGGTCCCAAAGGATGACATCACCCATATGTAATAGCTAGTTCAGCCCTGCTTGTCAAGAGAAAAAGATTGCGGTGAATATCCCTGATTAAAGTTATTCAGCTAACTGTAGCTGGATAACTTTAAACCTAACTGGATATTTCCCGTCGATAGCAGGGCTGAATTAGCCATGCTGTCTGGGAGTGTGCACGCGACCAGGAGTAGGTGGAGTTTTCCTCAGTGAGTCACAGAGCTTTGACTCTGTGCGGCTGCGCGGTCTTCCCACGTGATTCCCCTCTTCTCCTCAGTCTCTTTTTTTCCGCGAGCCGATAGCATGTGGGGTTTTTCCTCTCACAATTTTTTCAATTTTCGACTTTTTTGGAGAATTTCTCATCACGATGGCTCCGAAGCCGTCTGGATTTAAATACTGTCAATGTGGCAAAGTTATGTCCATCACTGATGGACATAACTATGCAACATTTGTTTAGGGCCAACCATAACCAAGCCTCATGCACAGACTATGGTTGTATGTCCCCCAGGGCCCAACGTGCCGAAAAAATGGTGCAGCTGAGAACGGGCTTGTACACCCCGACTTCTACTCATTCTTCGTTGGGACTGGCGAAGAAAGGAATGGCATCGATGAAGAGGGCCTCCTCCCTCGACCCGAGTGACCCTCGCTGCATCGACCCAGGAACCGGGCTCAGGTTTGATAAACCCATGGAGCCTCAAAAACGAGTCAGGGTGCTGGCTGCGGTGCCTCAGCGGGACAAAGGAGCCAAGGGTGCGTTGATCGGGCCACAGGGCTCTGTTCCCAGTCAACCCTGCTCCCCAGCATCGAAGGCTCCAATGCACTCGACGCAATCAAAGCATCCAGAAACACCAACTCACTCAACACACGGAACATCTTCGATGCAACCGACTCCGTTGACCCCCAAGAGTGTTCGCAGAGCACGGCGCACAAAAAACACTCTGAGCAATCGACGCACTCCATGGGTTAGGTTCAGGATTCAAAGTTTTGATTGGTTCCATGTGTACAATTGCCTTACTGGGACTTGTTTGCCTCTGCTTGTCATGCCTTTGTATCTGCATACGAAGATGTCGCGACCAAGTGTCTGAAATGTTAGTAACTCAGACCAGCGCACGGATCATGTTAAATCAAGCTGAGACCTTGAACCTGATGCTCCTGGATTCCAATGACATTAACGCATCATTCCCCACCACAAATAATAGCTATATGTGAAAAATGAGCACATTGGTACTAGGACAGGTAAGTCTCTAGCCACTAAGGAATAGCCTTGGTCAGGCAGAACAACCTAAGACAGGCGATGTGCGACGCAGATAGGTGTGAAGGGTTCCTAGGAGAAACCCTTCAAAGGGGGGAATGTATGAATATGGTCAGTACAAGAGACGTCAGAGCTGAGAAAACGAAACCTAAGGAGACTAATTTCCTGGAAACTAATAGCAAGTGCAAATGGCAGAACAAGCACCCCTAGCAACAAGGCAAATACACATGCAACAATTTACTAATTTGACAAGGGATAAGGGGCGGATAAACACAGACACCTGTTGATTGGCTGAAGGTAAACTCTTATAATGCTGTGCACAAGCAATAGATCACTGAGTAGGTTTGAGCTTACACCACTTGCTTTGTAACGCTTGCTACTCCTAAAGAAACCCACGCATTTCTTTATAATAAACTTCACTGTTTGACTTTTAGAGCTGGTCTTTATTGGTCTTTTTAGTCCGAGGTTTATACAGAACCTAGATCTGTTCTCTTCTACCACCATCGAACTGCTGGAGTATCTTCACACTCTTTACCAAGCGGATTTGGCTACCATGTCAGTTCGGGTACGTATCAGTGCTATTGCAGCCTTCCACCACTCTCATAATGGCCTTCCCGTTTTTCACCTTCCTTTGATCTCCAGATTCATGAGAGGCATGCTCCACCTCCGACCGCCGGTGACAAAGCCACCTGTACAATGGGACCTGAACATTGTCTTGGAGCAGCTAATGATGCATCCCTTTGAACCCTTAGACACAAGCCACATTAAATATCTGACATGGAAAACAGTATTCCTGGTGGCCATCACATCAGCTAGGAGAGTAAGTGAATTACAAGCCTTAGTTCACTACTCTCCTTACTTAGAATTTTACCATGACAAGGTTACCCTTTGTCCTCATCCCACCTTCCTTCCCAAGGTGGTCTCCGCTTTTCATCTCAAACCAACCATAAGAACATAAGAAATTGCCATGCTGGGTTAGACCAAGGGTCCATCAAGCCCAGCATCCTGTTTCCAACAGAGGCCAGAGGCCAAACCAGAATCTGGCAATTACCCAAACACTAAGAAGTTCCCATTCTACTGATGCAATTAATAGCAGTGGCTATTCCCTAAGTAAACTTGATTAATAGCCGTTAATGGACTTCTCCTCCAAGAACTTATCCAAACCTTTTTTGAACCCAGCTACACTAACCATATCTTCTGGCAACAAATTCCAGAGCTGTATTGTGATGCAGTGCTGGGCACAGCAGCCTTGTTGACTCTTCAAAACCAATGAGACTGTCTAATACTCTACGGGTTGGTGTCCTGACCTTCAAGGACATACCAAATGGACAACCCAGGAGCTTGGGACTCCTATACAGCATGGCTAATTCAACCCTGGTATCGACGGGAAAAAGCAAGTCTGCTTACCATAAGCGGTGTTTCCATAGATAGCAGGATGAATTAGCCATGCGATCCCTCCTTCCTCCTGAGAGAGTCACACGAAGGACACTTAATTATTACCTCTAGCTTGGCTACAAAGAGACTGATGAGAAGAGGGAATCGCGCAGGAAGACGACTGCGCAGCCGCTCAGAGTCAAAACTCTGTGACTCACTGATAAAAACTCCGCCTACTCCCGGTCGCGTGCACGCTCCCAGAAAGCATGGCTTATTCATCCTATCTACGAAAACACTGTTTACAGTAAGCAAACTTGCTTTTCTTTTGAATATTGCCAGTTAGATATGTTATCTGACTGAAAGAATATAGCCAGTTAAGTGATGTAGCAAAATTGCTTACCTTGTAATAGGTGTTATCCCAGGACAGCAGGATGTAGTCCTCATATATGGGTGACGTCACTGACGGAACCCTATCATGGAAAGCTTTGTGTCAAAGTTCTAGAAACTTTTGACTGGCATTCTGAGCCCACTGAGCATGCCATGATCCCTCGAGCCACAGGGGTCTCCCTTCAGTCTCGTTTGTAGCAATGAGCGTTAGCCAAAAATAAAATAATAAAACGTATCGGACCCAACTCCGCGGGGTGGCGGGTGGGTTTCATGAGGACTACATCCTGCTGTCCTGGGTAACACCTATTACAAGGTTAGCAATTTTGCTTTATCCTAGGACAAGCAGGATGCTAGTCCTCACATATGGGTGATTAGCAAGCTACAGGCTGAGTCATCTTTGTATTGGACCAGCAGTGTACAACTTGTGCAACTGGTGTACTATTGGGAAAAATGAGGCAGCCTGAAATCACGA
This sequence comes from Rhinatrema bivittatum, assembly GCF_901001135.1. Taxonomy (NCBI): domain Eukaryota; kingdom Metazoa; phylum Chordata; class Amphibia; order Gymnophiona; family Rhinatrematidae; genus Rhinatrema; species Rhinatrema bivittatum. The sequence continues at coordinate 202,528,471 of NC_042620.1, read as the reverse complement.
AAGGCTAGATATGGAAGGAGTTGGATCATGCTGGAAACAAGTTCTTTAAGACAGATTTGTCCATAGGCCGAATCTTGTTTGTCCTTCCTTGTCGAGAAAGTAGTGAGCCGCAAAGGTGTGAAGAGAACTCCATGTTGCAGCTTTACATATGTCAGTTATTGGTACTGAACGATAGTGTGCTACTGAGAGGTTGACATCGCTCTTACTGAGTGAGCCTTTACTCGCCCCTGGAGAGAAAGGCCTGCTTTGGCCCCTTTGTGCGCCCCTTCGTGCAGCACCATAGTGCAGCGCCAGCCCCCTTCTAACTTCACTTTAAAAGCTACCACAGAGGCTTAGACTTAATTCATCTAGTCTCCACCGCCAGAAGGCAACCAGTACACCCCCTCTTACTTCCTGACTCTTATTAGACTGTGTCAAACCCCTCTCTTCACCAGCTATACCTTTCTTGTGCCAGCAATCACCAACCACAGCAGTCACCAATTCAGTACCAGCACTCACCCTGCAATCAGCCTAGACCAGCATTCATCGGCCACATCAGCTATTAAACCCAGTCTAGCAGTAACCGACCACCGCCTCTCTTACAACTCATCTAAGCACCCTAAATCCTTAGCAAGCCAGGGCCAGATACCACCCATATCATTCATTCAATCAACCCCATCTTTTTCCTAACACAATGAAGCTACAACAGGCCACAATGCCTCCGGGTCTCCCCATTCCGATTCTGCAGCATAATACAATCTTCACAGGAAAATCTTCTATAATATCCCGCCACCACACCTACAAATCCCTCATCCCCATTATGATCTCACCTATCACCAAAATTCTAGGCCTAGCGCAATTCTCCCTGATATTATTCAATGCCCAATCCCTCTCCAAGAAATCTCTGATCCTCTATGACCTTCTTATAGACACAAACCCAAACATCTGCTCCATAACTGAAACATGTCTTAAACCTACGGATATAGCAATAATAAATCAGCTACCAGCACAGACCTACGACTTTTTCTCCCTCCCCCGACAGAAAAAAAGGGGCGGGGGCATTCTACTAGCAACCAAAAAAGATTTGAGACTCGCACAGTTCCCAATTAAATCAGATTCCAAACTAGAAACAGGCCTCTTCAAATCGGACCAACTACAAATACTTCTTGTTTATGCCCCACCAGGCCTTTTGGAAGCAGATCCATCCTCTATGGTTGAAACTATAGCATCACACACAAATCTGGACTCCCCGGCGATAATCCTAGGAGATTTCAACTTGCATGTCGACAATCCCACACTATCAACTAGCTGCGAGGCTTTTCTCACCGCCATGTCAGCCATGGGTTTCCAGCAGATAGTCAACAAACCTACCCACAAAGCGGGTCACACGCTGGATCTTATCTTTGTAAATTCCAGGATCACGCCCTCATCTCACCCATTATGCAAGCAGGTCCCCTGGTCAGACCATGCATTAATCTCCACCACCCTCACTCTGGCAGAAACCAGTAACTTTCACCAACCTCACCCACCATTTCTCTACAGAAAATCCTGCTCCTCCGATGAACTCAGCAAACAGTTGGCCCTAGAACTCCCACTCAGACGTCTCCACTCCCAATTCAGCCCTACAGTCCTGGACGAACATAACAGAGGGAGTAGCAAATAAACTATGTCCTCTAATAACAAAAAACCTCAACCCCAACTCCTCCAAAAGACAACCATGGTTCACTAACGAACTTCGAAAACTCAGAGTCTATGACAGAAAGAGAGTAAATGGTGTAAAGCACCTGGCCCCAGCTCCCTTTCCGCATACAAGCTCGCTCTCCACCACTACAAGAGCTCCACCTTAAAATCAAAAAGGGACTTCTACGCTTATAAGATTCATGACCTCATCTACGACGCTAAAGCTCTTTTTGCATACGCCTCCAAATTAACACAAAATAAATGCTCCAGAAATTCCATTCAACCAAGCTCAATCAAAAGCTGAAGAGTTGGCCCTCTTCTTCCACAATAAAGTCACTAACCTCCTAGCAAAACTTCCCTCCAACACCACCTCACCTTCTAGTGCATACCACCACCATAACAAAGACATATCGCTCAAATCGTTTGAACCCATCACAGCCTCTGAGATCCAAGTAGTTTTGAAGAAAATGAAACCGTCTTCACACCCCTTCAACCAAATCCCTACCAAGCTGTTCTTACTAATCCCAGACATCATTTCTAACTCACTGGCTGACATCATTAACTGTTCTTTGTCCCAGGGAATCTATCTGATGATCTTAAACTGGCCTCCATCAAACCGCTCCTAAAGAAACCTAATCTGGATCCCAAAGATCCCAATAGCTTCCGCCCGATCTCCAACCTTCCTTTTTTAGCTAAGGTCATGGAAAAATTAGTAAATACACAACTATCTGATTACATTGAAGACCACAAGATTCTGTTCCCTACTCAATATGGATTCCGAAAAGCTTTAAGCACAGAATCCCTGCTCATATCCCTGACAGACCACATCATCATGGGCCTCGATAAAGGCCACTCGTTCCTACTCATTCTCCTGGACCTCTCGGCAGCTTTTGACACAGTTAACCACACCATCCTCCTAAACCAGTTGCCAGACATCGGCATAACAGGAACTGCTCTGACCTGGTTCAAAACTTTTCTTGATAACAGAGGCTAAGAGGTTAAAATTCATAATAAAGGATCACAATGTCAACACTCCTCCCTAGGAGTGCCCCAAGGCTCTTCCTTATCCCCCACGCTCTTTAACATTTATCTTCTTCCACTATGCAAGCTATTAACCAAACTCAACCTTAAACACTTCTTATACGCCGACGATGTCCAGATCGTTATCCCCCTGAAAGAATCCATCGCTAAAACACTTGAACTCTGGGAAATCTACCTTCAAGAAATCAACGGCCTGCTCACTAGCTTAACTTAATACTAAATTCCTCTAAGACCGAACTCCTTCTCATCTCCCGGAAAATAGTTAAGATCACTACGAATCCACCAGCAAACCTGCACATCACACAAACAAGAGACCTAGGAGTTATTATCGATAATCGTCTAAATCTAAATCATTTGTCAACCACAACAACCAAGGACTGTTTCATAACTACATATCCTGAAAAGAATAAAACCCACTCTTTCACTTTCAAGATTACAGAACGGTTCTGCAAGCCATAATCTTCTCTAAGATAGACTACTGTAACTATCTTATTAGGTCTCCCCTCATCTCACATCAAACCTCTTCAGATGGTCCAAAATGTGGCAGCCAGAATACTGACAAACACGAGGAGAAGAGATCACATTTCTCCCATTCTCAAAGACCTCCACTGGCTGCCAATTCACTACAGAATCATTTACAAGTCTATTACTATTATCTATAAAGCTATCCATCACCAGGCTCCACTCAACTTACAAATCCCATTCAGAAAACATACCTCCTCCAGACCCATTAGAGAAGCATACAGAGAATCACTACATGTTCCCCACACCAAAACCTCTCAACATACAACATGTAGAGACCGGGCTTTCTCTACTGCAGGACCAGCGCTATGGAATTCCATCCTACCGGACCTTCGTCAAGAACCGTCCCTTCCAACATTCAGAAAAAGACTTAAGACTTGGTTATTCAAACAAGCCTTCCTAGCACCCAACTGACTCTTATGCAACTGACTCTTCTATGCAACGGCAACCATAGTCAGATATTCTTAGAACACTGTAAATAATTGCTCTCTAGGTTATTTTCCTTTAGACTATCTTTCCTCACCCAAGTTGAAATTTCCTTGTTTTATTGTAACTTTAGTTTCTCTGTTTCACTTGTTATAGTTTTCCAGTGTTTTCTCTTTGTACACCCCCTGTTTAATGTAAACCAGCATGATGGGATTTTTATCTCGAATGCCGGTATAGAAAAACACTAAATAATAAATAAATAAAAATTGTATACAATCTGCAAGCCAATTAGATAGAGTTTGCTTGCCCACCGCTTTTCCAGGTTTGTTTTTGTCAAAAGAAACAAAGAGCTGGGTGGGTTTCCTATGGGCTGTAGTGCGATCTAAGTAGTACGCAAGCGCATGCTTACAGTCCAAGGTGTGTAAAGCCCTCTCTCCTTGGTGAGAGTGTGGTTTTGGGAAGAAAGTTGGCAAGATGATGGATTGATTCAAGTGGAATTCCGTAACTACCTTGAGGAGAAATTTTGGATGTGTACGGAAGTAGCACTCGATGTTGGAGGAATTTGGTGTAGGGGAGAGTATGTAACAAGTGCTTGTAACTCGCTAACCCGTCTTGCAGATGTGATGGCTATTAAGAAGATAGTCTTCCAAGTGAGAAATTTTACATCACAGGAATTCATGGGTTCAAAAGGAGAACGCATGAGCCTCGTTAAGACTACCATTCCGTGACCGGTGGTCAGTGTGGAGGTTTAAGTTGGATTAAACCTCTCATAAACCTACTAACGAGGGGTTGCACTGATATTGGTGCAACTCAGACGGTATTGTGATAAGCTGAGATTGCACTTAAATGTACTCTTACAGACGAGGTCTGGAGACCAGAGTCTGAGAGATGCCATAGATAGTCTAATAAAGATGGTGTAGTGCAGGAAAAAAAGGGTCAATACTGTTTTGTGTGCACCACGTGGTAAACATTTTCCATTTAGCATGATAGTTTTCGTGTGGAGGGTTTACGTGAAGCTACAAGCACTTGAGAGAAATTAGTTGAAAGATTGAGAGGTTGTAGAATCAAGCTTTCAACATCCATGCTGTGAGGGATAGGGATTGAAGGTTGGGATGACGCAACCTGCCCTGATCCTGAGTTATGAGAGTGGGTGCTGTGCCCAGGCGAATTGGGTCTCTGATCGAGAGATTGAGGAGTACTGGAAACCATACTTGTTGAGGCCAATATAGGGCTATGAGTATCATGGACCCTTTGTCCTGTTGTAGCTTCACTAGAGTTTTGGTTATTAGCGGAATCGGGGGATTTCACCAACTACCGACCAATTGCCTCACTACCATCCATAGCAAAAATCATAGAATCTGTAGTATTACATCAGATATCTGAATACATTGAAGAAAATAATATCCTACATAATAATCAACACGGTTTTAGAAAAGGTCACAGTACAGAATCCTTGTTAATATCTTTTGACTCAATCATTAGAGGCTTCGACTCCAATTCCAATTATATATTGGTATTACTTGATATCTCAGCTGCGTTTGATACGCTAAACCATGACATTTTACTCTCTACATTATCACAGATTGGCATTACAGATCTTGCACTACAATGGTTTTCCTCTTTTCTAACTAATCGTAAACAAAGAATCACAGCAGGTCCTTATTTTTCTGATTGGTACTCCACTAAGACAGGTGTACCACAAGGTTCCGCACTTTCAGCCCTATTATTTAACCTCTATTTACTACCCCTTTGCCGTCTACTTGCTGGACTAGATTTTAACTTCAAAATCTACGCCGACGACATACAGTTTATTATACCTTTCACAGATTCCTGGTCTAAACCTTTTCTTTACTACATTTATACCTAACAACAATAAAAACATGGCTTTCCCACAACAGGTTGAAATTAAACACAAACAAAACAGAATTAATCTACCTATCAACTGTACCTTACTCAATCCATCAACCCCCATCAACTTTCACTTTCCAGAATCAAACCATTAACATAAAACCTCACGCAAAAAACTTGGGTATAGTGATAGACTCTAGACTACAATGACTGACCCATATATCTGAAACTGTAAAAAAAATTTCTCTACAAAATCTACATGATAAAAAAGCTTAAACCACTTCTTCTTCCGAATGATTTCCGGTTGATTACCCAAGCACTAATTTTATCCTCACTAGACTACTGTAATTCTCTGTATCTTGGTTTACCTCAATCCACAATACGACCTTTACAGTTAATTCAAAACGCAGCTGCTCGAATGATATGCAATGTATCCCGGACAGACCACATCACCCCTATTTTACAACACTTGCACTGGCTTCCACTCTCATATCGTATAACGTATAAAATCTTGTCTACAATACACAACCTACTCTACAATACCAATTCTATCTGGCTATGTTCATTACTAAGAATCTACAGACCGACTAGACAACTCCGTTCCCTTGATAAATGCATTCTGGAAGTACCCACAATAAAATCCGTTAGTCTAGCTTTGACTCGTAAACGAGCATTCTCTGTTGCCGGTCCAATACTGTGGAACTCACTCCCAGAACATATCCGCCTGACAGCTAACCGTACAGAATTTAAGAAACTACTAAAAACCCACCTTTTTACCTGCGCATACAATTTATATTAAGGTTTACCATATTACGTTATGATTGTCAATATAATTGTCTATTATAAAAACTTTTAATTTGTTTGTATTTTATGTATTGCTTAATTGTGTATGTGTAAATATGTAAACCGCCTAGACGGATAGACCCCTACCCATTGTGCGGTATACAAAACTTTTTAAATAAATAAATAGATAAATAAATAAATAAATAAACTACGCATATAGAAGACCTGAATTCCAGTGGTGGGCAAAGGCGTCCCTGGGTAAGCAGTTTCTCTGCTTGTGCAGGGAGCAAAAATTGTCCACTTTGTAATTCCGTTGTGATACAAAGAGGTCTACTGTTGGTTGGCCCCAACTTTGAAAGATCTTGGTCACTACTACTGGATCCAGAGACCACTCATGAGGTTGGAATTGACGACTGAGGCGATCCACTACTATGTTGTGAATGCCTGCCAGATAAGTGGCCTGAAGAAACTGAGTGTGTTAGGGCCCAGTTCCAAATCTGTGCGGCTTCTTGACAAAGGAGATACAAGCCCATACCTCCCTGTTTGTTTATGTACCACATGGCTACTGTGTTGTCTGTTGTATCAGAAACAGTCTTGTGGGAAAGGCAGTCCTTGAACGCATGCAGTGCATAACGTACAGCTCGAAGCTCTAGGAAATTTATCTGAAATGTAGCTTCGATTTTTGTCCAAGTACCTTGAGTCTGCAGATGACCAAGGTGTGCTCCCCACCCAAAGGTGGACGCATCTATAGTTAACGACACTTGCGGAATCGGTTGCTGGAAAGGTAGGCGTGAGAGCAAGTTGTCCATATTTGTCCACCATAGGAGCGAGGACCGTAGTTGCTGAGTTACTTGAACTGCATAAGACAGTGGTTGAATGGCTTGTATCCATTGGTTTCTGAGTGTCCATTGAGTAACTCTCATGGCTAATCTGGCCATAGGAGTGATGGGAACTGTGGAGGCCATGTGACCCAAAAGAGTGAGACATTGATGAGCTGTTATTAGCGTGCGTGGAGAGAGCCTGCTAACGAGGCGAGTGTCTGTGCACGGTCTTTTGGAAGGAAAGCTTTTGACGTTATGGTGTTTAATTCTGCTCCGATGAATTATAACAGGTGAGATGGTATGAAGTGGGATTTCTGGTAGTCGATGAGGAATCCCAATGAATGGATTAGTTTATTGTGAGCTTGAGAGAGTTGAGAGCTCCTTGTCTTGTTTGGCTTCTGATGAGCCCAATCATCCAGTAAGGAAACACGTGCATGCCTTCCTTGTGCAAGTGGGCAGCTGCCACTGCCAGGCACTTTGTGAACATTCGAGGTGCTGAGGCAAGACCAAATGGTAGCACCTTGTATTGGAAATGTTGACTTCCTACTAGGAATCGCATATACTTGCAATGAGGAGGGAATATTGTAATGTGAGCATAAGCGTCTTGAAGATCCAGAGGACAGGGCCAATCTCCTTTTTGAAGTAGAGATAGCATGGTGCCCAATGATACCATCCTGAATTTTTCTTTTTTCAGGTATTTGTTGAGTTTCCGGAGGTCCAATATGGAACGTAGGCCTCCTGTTTTCTTTGGAATGAGGAAATAACGGGAGTAGAATCCTCTGCCTTGCTGAGGTCGAGGAACTGGTTCCACGGCCCTAGCTCTCGGAAGGGTGGATAATTCTTTTTGCAAGAGTGTGGATTGATTGTTTACTGTCCAAGATGAGGTGGGTGGAGTATCGTTTGGTACAGTGAAAAAAATTCAGGTGGTACCCTTGAGATGTTATCGAGAATACCCATTGGTCTGTAGTGATGTGCGACCAATTGTGCTGGAAGAAAGTGATCCGACCTCCTACTGGCAAATCTGGGGTCGGATTGGCGGGTAGGCTTCTGTTCCCCGGTGAGATTTCAAAATCCCGAAGTCGGGCCTGTTTGCGGAGGGGGTTGAGCTCTAGGTGCTCTTGCTTGTCGGGCCTGCGGTCTTTGTGCTGGCCTAGATGACCTTCCACAGCTAGGAGGTGGATAGTACCTCCATGGTCTATAATATGGTCGTTTTGAATCATTCCTTGGGAGTCTTCGTGAGGATGTTTGGAACTCCTGGGGCGCAGAGGAGAGCTGGCGCAAGGTTTCTGGATGTTCCTTCAGCTGGGAAACTGCCTCTCGTACTTTATCTCCAAAGAGATTGTCCCCTGCACAAGGAAGATCAGCAAGTTTCTCTTGTACTTCTAGTCTCAGGTCGGAGGCCTTGAGCCAGGCCCAACTGCGGACACTTATGCCAGTGGCAGACATTCTAGATGAAGTCTCAAAGCTATCATAAGCTGCACGAACTTCATGTTTCCCAGCCTCTAGGCCCTTATGGATGATTCTATTGAAGGAATCTTGAAATTGTTGGGGAAGAGATTCTGAGAGTTCCTGAATTTGTTTCCACAAATTACGCTGATATTGCGTCATATAGAATTGGTAGGACACAATTCTGGATACTACCATGGACCCCTGAAACATTTTTCTGCCGATGGTGTCCAAAAACCTGTTGTCTTTCCCAGGAGGATTTGATGAATGAGGTTTAATTCTTTTTTACCTCTTCTGAGCTGATTCTACTACTACCGATTGATGGGGTAGTTGAGTTTTTTGGAAGCCTGGGATATGCTGGACTAGGTATGTAGCATCAGTTCATTTATTCACCGGTGGTATGGTGCACGGATGCTCCCATAGCCTGTGTTGTAAGTCGACTAGGACTTCGTGAACTGGTATCACCAGGACTTCTTTAGGTGGGTCCACGAATTGTAATACCTCCAGAGCCTTCTGTCTAGTATCTTCTTCAGATTCCAGCTGAAAAGGGATGGTATCAGCCATGTCTGATGAAATTTGAAAAAGAAAGGTCCTCTGGAGGGGATTTCCTTCTTTCCTCTGGAGGAGAAGGTTCTGAGAGGACTTCCTCTGAGGAAGAGTCAGTATTTGGATCCTCCCAAGTGTCCGATGAACGTGGACGAGGAGGAGTCGATGGAATAGGAAGAGATGGCATCGACGGTTTCTCCAGTGGTTTCGATGGAAATAGTGGAGAAAACGATGGCCGTGGACATGATATTCCCGATGGACCCGGAATAGGTTCAGGTATCGGTACTTCCTTCATTATTTCTTCTTCCATCGGTCTTGGCGCCGTGACATCAGGTGGTTGTACCCGGAAGGCACTAATGAGTGTGTCCAATTTCGCTAAAATTGGCGCGAAAAAGGACATATCCAGCATCGGCATTGGTTGAACTGGAACCGGCGATGGAGTCGGCAACGGCATCGGAATGGGCACCGGTGACTGGAGTGGAACCGGTGCTGGCATTGATGGCGGAACCGTGATCGGTGCTGGCATCGGAGGCATGTCACGGAGTGCATCTCGAACTGTCTGGCAGATGTAACTGTCCAGGTCCACCCAGAGCAGCTACGGGGAGAGGCAGCAAAGGCGATACCGGTACCTCCGCAGGGCCCTGTGGCGGTACGGTTCCCGGCACAGATATCGGTGGGGATCGCCTAGGAGTCAAAGGCCTCGGTGGACATTGTAGTCCTCTCTCAGAGGCTTCTTCGGAGTTGATTCGAGACTTGTTGATGGAACTCCGGTTATCGGATCCAATTCAGGATCGTGAGGCCTCCAGTGTCGATGACGGTGTTTCTGCCGATGTTCGACGCCTTTTTTGATGACAGATGTAGACTTTATCGATGATCTTGAAGGGGTCGGTGAAGGCCGATCACCTGCTTCATCCGGTCTACATTTTGTTTTGAGGACGACCTTCCTAATCACTCCAGCCATAGATGACTGTGTGGAAGTTGAGGTCGATGGCATTAGTTGAAGATTTAATAAATGTTCCATTTTCTCCATGCGCAGTCTTCTGCCTTTCGGCGTCATCTCGGCGCATCTTGGACACGTTGAAACGTCATGTCCCTCGCCGAAGCAAAGTACACACTCGATGTGTGGCTCCATTATGGACTTTGGGGTAGATTTTTAAAAAGTGCGCCTTCGCGTACTTTTGTTGGTGCACCAGGCGCAAACAAAAGTACGCTGGATTTTAGTAGATACGCGCGTAGCCGTGCGTATCTGCTAAAATCCAGGATCGGCACGCGCAAGGCTGCCGATTTCGTGTAGCCGGCCGAAATCGGAGCGGCCTCGGAGGGAACTCGCTTTCGCTTTCGCCCTCCCCTCCCCTTCCCCTCCCTTCCTCTATCTAACCCACCCCCCCGGCCCTATCTAAACCCCCCCCCCTACCTTTGTCGGGGGATTTACGCCACCCGGAGGGAGAAGTAAATCCCCGCGCGCCAGCAGGCCGCTAGCGCGCCGAGACGCGACCTGGGGGCGGTTCCGGAGAGCGCGGCCACGCCCCCGGACTGCCCCGGGCCGAAACCACGCCCCCGGGCCCACCCCCGAAATGCCACGTCCCGCCCCCAAAACACCGCACCGATCGGCCCCGCCCCCGACACGCCCCCCTCGAAAAACGCCGGGACTTACGCGAGTCCCTGGGCTCTGAGCGCGCCGGCAGGCCTATGGAACATAGGCGCACCGGCGCACAAGGCCCTGCTTGCGTAAATCCAGGCAGATTTACGCGAGCAGGGCTTTTAAAATCCACCCCATAGTGCGGGAACAATTCGGGCACTTCTTAAAACCCATAGCCATAGTGAAGGCCGGACAGCCGTCGACGACCTTCTGACTCGGTTTAGCGGTAATGGAACCAACCGGAAAAATGTAAAAACTTACCAATGGTGGAAAAAAGGGAGACTCTTACGGCGCTTTAAAGTTTTTCCGAGTTTTTTAAACTTTTTTTATGTAGTGAAAATTCACCAAACAGGACTCCTTGTAACCGTGAGGCTAACGGCTTCACGGAAAAAAGAAGACTGAAGGGAGACCCCTATGGCTCAAGGGATCATGGCATGCTGAGTGGGCTCAGGATGCCAGTCAAAAGTTTCTAGAAACTTTGACAGAAAGTTTTCCCGTGATAGGGCTCAGTCAGTGACGTCACCTATGTGAGGACTAGCATCCTGCTTGTCCTGGGATAATGTGAAGTTTTAAACAAATAAATAAAAAATCATGGGCCTACTGGCCTTTAACAGGTCCCATCCAAGGTCCAAATGCTCAACCCTTGTGGGTCAAGCCCACACACACACACAAAATATATCTAATATTTTGAAAAATGTAAGTGTCAGGGCCAGACCTGGGCTCCCCCCTCCCCACCCCTTACCTTCCCACCCTCCCGGTACCTGAATGTTTTTTAATCTTTAGCCAGAATTGCAGTAGCGGTCTACCATGATCCGAGCCCAGTGATTCTGGTGTTACTAAGCACCTACGCTGGGAAGTGTACACTTTCAGCATTGCTCTCTAGAAGTGCTAAGCTGAAATCATAGGTGCTTACCAATGGCAGAAGCATTTGTTTTAAATTGTTTGCTCGACCTTTGGTTATTTACAAGAACTACTCAGAAACTAATTTACTCTACTACTCTTTATTGGTTATCATTCACAGTATTATTTTATATCATTCTATTATATCATGGTAGCAGAGGATGGTTCCTCTGACAGTGAATATTGTAAGTTGAATCGTTCTGTAGACTTACCAAGTAAGGAAGTCATAGACAGAAAGGGCGAAGGAGTAGTGACACAATGGATATTTGAGAGGTTGGCTGAAGATAAGGAAGAACGCTTCGGTGTCCCATGGTGGGACACAGTAGTGAAAGCGTTGACAGAAGCAGGGGTAGAGATGATTCCTTGCCTTGAGCAAGGTCCGCAGTCTGAGGGAGAACTTGAAGAGGTGTTCACTCTGATAGTATTACATTGTGAGAAAACAAAGGATTATGATTATATGATAGAGGGCTATAAGGTTTGGCGAAAATATCTTAAAGCTTATAATAAGAAGCCCAGTTCTAACACTAGGAGTCACCTGCTTGATGTACCCGAGCTCACAAGCAAACAGTGCCCTGTATTCCTGCGATCTGACGCTCATAATCAGCCAGTGGCGACATACAAACCATATACTCCTACTGATGTTAGTGCAATTGTTCAGAAGCTGCCTAGTATACATAAAGGAGCCCGGTTGTGGCTAGAGGCACTTGATACAAATACAGCTGGAACACAGCTGGCAATAGGGGATTTCAAAGCATTATGTGCAGCTTGTGGAATCGGTTTACAACAACTTGCGGTTATAAGCGCTCTACCTAGATTAACGACACATACTGCTGATGGTCTTCCCTTCCACGGACAAGACAGAATTGACCTAGTGAATGCTTTAAATGTTCTTTATCCCACAGTAATTGATTTTACTGCTATTACTGCCTTTAAATGGGATGTGTCCAAAGATTTCTCTGGGCATTTAACTAGATGTATGGATATATATAAGGCACAAACTGGACAGGATGCTGATATACAGCCAAATATTCCAGTGTTCCTGCATTTGTTTTATGCTACTTTACCAACGAACATGCAAAATAATTTAAATAATGTGGTAGCATTGTCAACTAAACCATGGCCAGAGGTCCGGGCCACACTCTTACATTTTTCCTCAGTACATATAAAAATGGTTGGGGCTTCTAATAAAGAGCAATTAAAAATGTCCAATAAGTTAATGACATTACAAATCGCAGATTTAGAGAAGAAAAATTCCACAACTCCGGTTAAAGATCACTTACGACCAACAGATATTCAGGATTGTTATATTATGCAGAGTCCACAACAGTTTATGCCTGCCGGAACATATCGGGGAAGATACCCCTCATATATTCCCCGAGACCATGCATCTGTCTGCCACCGCATTATTAGCAGGTATACAAAGTAATCACTGGAACCAAAATTTGTATGCATTAGCTGTACAGGTAATTCATAACTGTTTAGTTTGTTCTACTCATATAGCTCGTCGAGGCCCAGCTGTGAGTCCTGGAAGTTTGCCTATTCCCCAGGGGCCAGGTTTGGAATGGCACATTGATTACACTGATATGCTTGAAGCAATCAAAGGAAAACGGTATGTATTTGGTATGGGTAGATAGCTTTTCACATTGGATCGAAGCTTTCCCATGTACAAAAGAAACAGCTCATGTGGTTATTGATACCTTCCTGCATAAAATTTTGCCTACCCATGGTTGCCCAATCAAAATTGTATCCGATAATGGTACACACTTTAATAACCAAATTATGAAAGAGTTACAAGAAGTCTGTGATATTATTCACCGACGTGTATCTGTTTATAAACCAACATCAAATGGTTTGGTAGAACGTTATAATGGGATATTGAAAACAAAACTAAGAGTATTGCTCACAGCATTGAATAAAAATAAGACAAGAAAATTATATACCTGGTTGGATGTACTACCATTAGCCTTGATGATTATACTTAACACGCCAGGTACCATTCATAAAATTACTCCATTCCAATTACAGACAGGACGGATTATGAATCCGATGAAAGTAAAACGAACTGATACCCAAGTGGAATATTGGAAAAAGGTGCAACCTCTAGTGGCAATGGCAACAGACTTAGTACAGGCTGAATCATTGAAAGCCCCTAAAAAGACGTTTTGTGCTTCTTTTTCTGTAGGTGATCAAGTGCTGAGAAAGAATTATACACACAAGACTTGGAAGGATCCGATCTACGTTGGTCCATTCACTATCACAGGGTTGAGCCACACTGCTGCTCGTTTAACAGAACATTCCACCTGGGTACACTTGTCAGACATTCGCTCCTACAGACCCAGTCCATAACGTTATGCCTACATTTGTTTGGACTGTTATCCTTTGTCTGGGACTATGGGGGGAATTGAACTCTTCAGCATCCAGTATTTTTGATACAGAATCTGATTCACTTCCTACACGTTTTCAACACAATCTGTGGCTGCGTTTAGCCAATATTACAAATGTCACTTCCTTTTGCTTGACGTATAGTTTAGATCTACATACAATGTTGGGATCTTGTCTTATTCCAGTGTGTAAAGTACCGAATGATATTGCAAATGATACTCAGTTGCCACTCATTACTACTGCTTGGCAATACACCTCTCTCCCATTTTGGGGGTCGAACAACAAAACGCTTGCCTGCAGATGCCTTGGAATTTCATACCCCGTATGTAGCGAGACCCCATAATGACACTTGTGCTCGTGTCGTAAATTGTACTAAACGAGGTGCCAGTAAATGCCGGGAACTCCCTGAGGGAAATTGGAACTGCAGTCACTATACTAATGTCAGTTTTAACTACGCTCACATTATTTTACCCATAGGATGGTTCTTTACCTGTGGGCTTACTACATTCAATTATCAGAAGGCTGCGTGTTCGAATCACGTCGGGGTCACCAATTGATTATACTGATGTTATTTCTGCTTGAATACCAGAAAACCTTGAATGCCAAGCTCTGCAGGAAGAGTCATAAACAAAGAGATAACAGAAGGACTAGTGAGACACAGGATGATGGAGGAGACTTGTGGTGGGTACGCATCAGGCAATCTGTACTAAGGAATGCCAGGGAGAGATAAGGGAAGAGACTAAGCAAGAGAAGGCAATAAGATTTATGGTATGAAAACATGCAAGCAGAAACCAGCTGGTATGCTGAATTTGCCTTTTAACCTATATAAGGCAGAACAGAAATGAAGTGAGTTAGAGACATTTTTTTTTGTTCCTGCGCGAGAACTTTGCTAGTTATAACCATTATGTAAGTATATATATTACTTTTTGCCACTTAACTATATATCCAGTTTCATTTTTTGTTCATATGTTGTGTATGCTGAGAATGATATAATAGAATGATATAAAATAATACTGTGAATGATAACCAATAGAGTAGTAGAGTAAATTAGTTTCTGAGTAGTTCTTGTAAATAACCAAAGGTCGAGCAAACAATTTAAAACACACGGAACCCGGGTTTGTGTTAGGTCTCATTTAATTCTGTACATTTTGTAATCATCTTTGATGTACCATTCTATTCCTAAATCGTTTTCTGACCTTTCATCTTCTGTAGTACCCTTGACTTTGTATCAGGTTTTCTATGCAAGAGTGTGAAAAGAATGTGTGTGGTGTAAGAAGCGGTGTGTGTGTGTGTGGTAACGACTGTCTGCCAGTGAGTGGGTATTGTCAGAGTGGTCAGAATGTGAGAGTCAGTGTGTATGGAAATCAGTGTGAAATAGAGAGAACGTGTGATCCTGAGTATATGTGTGTGTGAGAGAGAAAGAGAACAATAAGGAGAGATGGTGTATGAGGGTGAATACAATATAGAAATGGGGAAAGTTAGAAAGCAAAAGGATAGAGAAAGCTTGCAAACCCTTACCCCTCCAAATTATGGTACATAATGCACACCTAAAGTTATTTGCAACATGGAAAGGGCAATGTCTACACACACATTTTCCCATTTGTTGTCTTTAGTGAGCATTGTTTGCTGCCCTGTACCCATTAATCGAAATCTTTAAACCCAAATTTATCTACAAATATCCATTCCCACTGTCCTATTTAGGGTTAGAAATGGTGAGATGTTCCAACAAATACCAAATCCATCAACTGTGTCCCAAGACACAGTAATTTTAAGAATAAGTGACTGTGTCATTTAAGTAAATGGTGCATTTAACAAGATAGCCAATCCATATATATAATTTACTAGTATTTGTGTAATTGATGTGTCAAAGTAAAATATAAAAATCTAATAAGTCTAAAAATAATAAATATATATGGACTGAATATCTTGTCAAATGTGCCATTTTCTTAAAAATAATTTAAAAAAATGTTACACATCAAATTGCAAGTCTCTTCCATACAGTTTATCAAAGGATACAATATACATCAGCAATATTATTCCGTGTCATGAAAGTCAAAATACATGCTATTACAATGCAAACTTTACTATTTCTCTTTTCTATGTGATTTAATTTCCTGAACATGAGGAGATCAGACAACTTTCATGCATTGTTTCATTACAATATATGACATTAAACTGTACTTACAGGGTAAATTTGCTTCAAGTTCTGAAACCTCTGTTAAAAAAATAAACATGCAAAGGGTTTTAATATGTCAAAAGAAAAACAAAACCAACATCTACATTAACAGGGCATGATTCAAACAAATAATTGTCCTTTCACTATACACCATTCTTCCTACAGAACAATTGTTTTTGGGGGGTTTTTTTAGATGTAAACCCCTTTGCTGGCCAAATCTAGAAGAGCCACTGCAAAAAATAAAATGTCCCTTGATTCTGAAGCATATATGTCTTTAATCAATTTTAAATACCACCACTTTAACCTGAGATACAATATTTTTTTAAAAATTGAGATACCAGCGAAACGTTTTAGGCACCACAGAGGACTAAGGGGGGAAAAAAATTATTTACTGCATTTTTTTATGCTTATGAACCTTGCTATTTTTGCTTGTTTTTTTTTTTTTTTTTTAATCAAATTTGACTTTTTTTTTTTTTTTATTTCTGTTTTGCCATTTAAGAACATAAACAGTGCCATGTTGGGTCAGACCAATGGTCTAGCAGTCCAGCAAGCCTAGTAACTTCTGACAGTAGATAGAATAGAGTATTCCAAATATGACCTGGACTATGCTGCTCATTCCTACAAATGGCAGGTAGAAACTCTTCCTACCAAGTCTAGTATCTTACCCTGTGTAAGAAGGGTAGCGTTATGTTTCGCAGCACATGAGCAGGCCCATCAAGCTGCAGTACTCATCCAACACCACCAGCCTGCCAGCCTTGCCTTCGTGGAAGGATGCCACCAAATTCCTTGCCCGAGGCTTGGGATACTGCCATCATCACTGCCCCTCTGAACTGATCCAAGCATACGTAAGCCAGACCACATGCTACTTAAATGGCCTGCAGCGGGAAAATGCCCAAGGTGCCCATCGATGATGTCACCGCC
Source organism: Rhinatrema bivittatum (assembly GCF_901001135.1). Lineage (NCBI taxonomy): Eukaryota > Metazoa > Chordata > Amphibia > Gymnophiona > Rhinatrematidae > Rhinatrema > Rhinatrema bivittatum. The sequence goes on along the minus strand of NC_042620.1, from coordinate 202,511,361 downwards.
TCAGCCTACATAGGGCTTCCCAAGACTTCCTCTCTTCGTCTCAGCAACAGGTCGCCTACATTCCCCTGTAGCGTGAGTTGCTACTTTTTCCAGAGGCAGACTGCAGGAAAATATCAGCCTGGGGGATTTTTCAAAACCGGCCCATGGGGTATCTGACTCCGTTGTGCACTCTCTCTGTAGCCCATGCATCAACACGCCAGGTCGACTCTGAAACCTGGCAGAATTAAGTCCAAATATCTTCAAAATAAATTTCACAATTTTCCTAAATAACTAAGAAATAGAGCATACTCTAGACCAGTACTGAGTAAACAAAGCATCCATCCATGCAAATCTGCTGGGCCACCCCACAAGTCTGCTTAGCACAATACCTCACCTTAGTCACATGTAGAACATAGGCAGACCCTCATCAAATACAAAGTGAAGAGATAATAAAGTATAAATAGAAACATGCAGACAAAAACTGAACTTGAGAACTGCAATGAGCTAGACTCTGTATGGAATGGAAAAACATTCCTCACTAAACATCAAACAATAACATCAAGAAGTATAAAGCATCAATCATAATAGTAAAATCAAACTCATAAAAAGAATAAATATTTCAAAACAGCTGGTGAAAAGAACATCCAATGATTACAAACATATAACATTGGTTTTTTTTTTATTTCCCAAACATCGATAAAATATTTTAAAATAGCAGACACAGTAAATACCCAATAATTAAAATTAAAGCTAAAATAAATCCCCTGCTCTCTGTACCCAAGAACTTTTGATTCCAGTCACCCTGAGATCGCCATAGATTAGTAAGGAGTGGGAAATATGCACAACTCTCTTCTCTAACACACATGCTCACTCTCACACAAACTCACACACACATGCTCACTAGATCACATGCTGTCTCTGGTACATGCTCACTGGCTCAGTCACTCTCTTACACTCACACACAGGCCCACTGGCTTAAATAGTCCTCTTGCTCAAACATGCTCATAGGCTCACTAGTTCTCTCTCGCTCACAAACATGCTCTCATAACCACAAGCAGCCCGACTGTATTATGCAGTGCTACAATGGAAAAACAGAAACATAATCACTCCTCACAAAACATCAAGCAATAAAATCAAGAGATACAAGACATTCATAATATTAAAATCATGAAAAGAATTAATTTATCAAAACAGATGACAAACATAGGAGGCCCAAAATTCAAAGCACATTCAGCGCTACATAGCCAGATAAATAGGACTTGTGTAGTTAAGCAGCGGCTGCTGAATATGCGCTTACATTTAGTGGCTTCTGGTTAGCCACATAAATCCCTTATATAGCTAAAAGATCTGCTACATACGCTGTGGGCGGGCAATTGTGGAGCGACTTAACCACATAACTTATGCAACTAAGAGGCAATATTTAGTCTTAGCCGCATAAGTTTACCAGCTATGTTAGATGGTTATAACTGATATGGCCAAGTACAAACATATATGCGGATATTCAGCAACATAGCCGTGCAACTGAATATACTGTGTAATTTAGCCGGATAGGTTATATCCGGCCAAGTTACTTAAATGACCATCTTTCAATATTGGGCCCTAATGATTTAAAAAGTCTCATAAATTTGTTCTAATATTTCCCAAACACCAATAAAATATTTCAAAACAGCAGACACATGAAATAACACCCCAAAATTTAATAATAATAAAACATTAAATTTAAAAATCTCCAGTTCTCGATACCATAAAAAAATAAATAAATACCTGGCATCTTTTGATATCCCAGAGACTGTTGTGGATTTGGGTGAAGAAGGCCACACAATCTTTATCCGCTCTCTCTCTCTCTCCCTCTCATACACATACAGGCTCTCTCTTTTTCTCAGATTCAGGCAGGCTCTCTCTCTCTCATATAGACACATACAGGCGCTCTCAAACAGACTTGCAGGCTCTCACTCTTGCACATATTCAGGCTCTCTCTTTCATACGCACATGCTGGCGCTCTCTCTCATACGCGGGCTCTCTCTCATATGCGGGCTCTCTCTCATATGCACATATGCGGGCTCTCTCTTTTGCATACACACATGCTGGCGCTCTCTCTCATACACACACACACGTGTGCAGGTCCCCAGAGGCAGGCAGAGCTCCGGAGTCTCAATGCGTGGATGAGACGATGGTATAGGAAAGAGGGATTCAGTTTTGTAAGGAACTGGACAACCTTTTGGGGAAGGGGGAGACTTTTCCGAAAGGACAGGCTCCACCTTAACCAAAATGGAACCAGGCTGCTGGCATTACATTTAAAAAGGAGATAGAGCACCTTTTAAACTAGAAGAAGGGGGAAAGCAGACAGTCACTCAGCAGTGAATGGTTCGGAGGAATGTATCTTTGAAGGATACTAATGAAATAGGAGAGTTAGGGCATCCCAACAGAGAGGTTCCAATAAAAGCAAAAGCATCCCATGTGGCTATAAGTAAAGAATCACCTAAGCTGACCTACTATACCGTAAAAGTTAAAGAATTCCAAAATATCCGTATCAACTGAAAAGAAGGTTAATACAAACAAAAAAAAAAACGCACTTTGAAAAGTCTGTATGCCAATGCCAGAAGTTTAAGAAGTAAGATGGAAGAGTTAGAATGTACATAAGAACATAAGATATGCCATATTGGGTCAGACCAAGGGTCTATCAAACCCAGTATCCTATTTTCAACAGTGGTCAATCCAAGTCACAAGAACCCAAACATTAGATAGATCATTAATTACAGTCATATCAGTTATGGATTTATCCTGCACGAACTCAACCAAACCTTCTTTAAACGCAGTTACACTAACTGCTGTAACCACATCCTCTGGCAATAAATTCCAGAGCTTAACTATGCGTTGAGTGAAAATAATTTATTTGATTTGTTTTAAATGAGCTACTTGCTAACTTCATGGAGTGTACCCTGGTCCTTCTATTATCTGAAAGAGTAAATAACCGATTTACATTAACTTGTTTAAGTCCTTTCTTGATTTTGTAGATTTCTATCATATCCCCCCTCAGTTGTCTCTTCTCCAAACTGAACAGCCCTAACTTCTTTAGTCTTTTCTTATAGGGCGGCAATTCTTGCCCCTTATTTTGGTCGCCCTTCTCTGCACTTTCTCCAGTGCAATTATATCCTTTTTGAGATGCGATGACCAGAATTGCACACAATATTCAAGGTGTTGTCTCACCATGGAGCAATACAGAGGCATTATGACATCATCCGTTTTATTTTCCATTCCCTTCTTAATAATTGCTAACATTCTGTTTGCTTTTTTGATCACAACAGCACACTGAGCCGACGATTTCACTGTATTATCCACTATGATACCTGAGCTCTTTCCTGGGTGGTAACTCCCAAGATAGAACCTAACATTGTGTAACTACAGCAAGGGTTATTTTGCCCTATATACATCACTTTGCACTTGTCCACGTTAAATTTTATCTGCCATTTGGAAGCCCAATCTTCAAGTCTCGCAAGGTCCTCCTGCAATTCATCACAATCCACTTTAGATTTAACTACTCTGAATAATTTTGTGTCATCCGCAAATTTGATCACCTCACTCGTTGTACCCTTTTCCAGATCATTTATAAAAATATTAAAAGCACCAGACCAAGTACAGATCCCTGAGGCACGCCACTGTTTACCTTTTTCCAATGTGAAAACAGACCATTTAATCCTACTTTCTGTTTCCTGTCTTTTAACCAACTTGCAATCCACAAAAGGACTATAGGAGACAATATAGCTGGAACCCTGAAATCTTTCTGTAGTGGAAGCTTACCATATCATACAGCATTCACACCAAATTATCTAAAAACGTTGCTAAATGCTTACCACAAGCAGCAAAGTCTGGAACTAGTTTTTACATTTGCTAAGAATGGCCCTCTGTTAAAAGCTAAGTTTTACTAAATATTTGCTGCAAATGTCTGCCAAGAGATACAAAAAAGATTTGACAAAACTTTCACTGGTTTAATAAAAGACTGTCATACTCATTCTTCAAAAGATTTCTACAGCTTCAGTCACTTAACAAAAAAAGCCTTTGCACTAAGCTATCAAAGATCAGTGAACAATGGAAGACTAACACAAACCATTTCTATAAAGCCTCAACTCACAAATATAAATATTTTTAAAGTGGAAAAAAAAAAATCAGCATGCAAAACTAGTTGCAGAAGTTATTCAAATAGACTTAGCAATTTTGTTTAGACCTGGTAGCTTTCTCCTGCTCCTTGGGCCACCAGGGATGTGGATCCTGGCACCTCTGCCGCAACTCCACCCTCCGCCACTGAGAAAGTCCAGTAATTTTGTTTTCTTAGTCAAAAACAAATGCAGTTAACAGACCTATACTGCAGCATTAAACTAAAATAGGTTCACTCACCTTTGACAAGTAATTTATCTCTAATGGATACTCTTCGGGTAGAATCTGCAGTGGTGTTGGAGGACCGAGTTCCTTTGACACCATTGTCCCGCTTCAATTTGCTGGCCAATGTTAGCATTACTACTATTTTAAAATCTGAAAAACAAGCACAAAGATAAAGTTCATTACTTCAATTCAAGGCAAATTTATTCAGCTTTATATTTTGCTTTTATAATTCTAAAGTTCCATCCTAGTGGTGCACTGGCAAGCGCTCTGCACTACTGGGCAGAAGATTTGGTTGACTTCTTGTCACAAACATCTGCTGTTTGGGCCAGCTGATACTGGAAGTACTCTCAAGCTAACACTAACAGCTCTTATGATGACAGCCGGTCATCATTTTAGGTGGCAGCCAAACATCCAAAATTCTCAGGAGTACAGCATATCCCTCTGTCCTAGCCAAAGGTGACTATCCACTGCAGTTCTTGGCCTATGTAAAAGAGAGCAAATATAGAAAAACCAGGAAAAAGTACCAGCAGCAAAGCATGCTGGTTCCCTGATAACTGGACAGTAAAGAGTAAACAATGAGGTCATACATAAGTCCATGATGAGAGCTGGATATGTAAGAGTAAGGACATCACTACGCACAGAATCAAAATTTTACAGGTCAGTAGCTTGTATACAGCAGTAAGACATCCTTGAATCTTAAATGTATATGTGAATAAATAAATGAATAAAATGTCTACTGGTTTCTAAGAAAACTAAAAAGTCATGGGATAGGAGGTGATGTCCTTCCGTGGATTACAAACTGGTTAAAAGACAGGAAACAGAGAGTAGGATTAAATGGTCACTTTTCTCAGTAGAAAAGGGTAAACAGTGGATGCCTCAGGGATCTGTACTTGGACCGGTGCTTTTCAATATATATATATGATCTGGAAAGGAATACAACAAGTGAGGTTATCAAATTCGCAGACGATACAAAATTATTCAGAGTAGTTAAATCACAAGCGGATTGTGATACATTACAGGAAGACCTTGCAAGACTGGAAGATTGGGCATCCAAATGGCAGATGAAATTTAATGTGGACAAGTGCAAAATGTTGCAGATAGGGAAAATTAACCCTTGCTATAGTTACACGATGTTTGGTTGCATATTAGGAGCTACCACCCAGGAAAAAGATCTAGGTATCATAGTGGATAATACTTTAAGATCGTCGGCTCAGTGTGCTGCAGCAGTCAAAAAAGCAAACAGAATGTTAGAACTTATTAGGAAGGGAATGGTTAATAGAACGGAAAATGTCATAATGCCTCTGTACCTCTCCATAGTGAGACTGCACCTTGAATACTGTGTACAATTCTGGTCACCACATCTCAAAAAAAATATAGTTGCGATGGAGAAGGTATAGAGAAGGGCAACCAAAATGATAAAGGGGATGGGACAGCTCCCCTATGAGGAAAGGCTGACGAGATTAGGGCTGATCAGTTTGGAGAAGAGACGGCTGAGGGGAGATATGATAGAGGTCTTTAAGATCATGAGAGGTCTTGAACGAGTAGATGTGAATCGGTTATTTACACTTTCAGATAATAGAAGGAGTAGGGGGCATTCCATGAAGTTAGCAAGTGGCACATTTAGGACTAATCGGAGAAAATTCTTTTTCACTCAACACACAATTAAGCTCTGAAATTTGTTGCAGAGGATGTGGTTAGTGCAGATAGTGTAGCTGCATTCAAAAAAGGTTTGGATAAGTTCTTGGAGAAGAAGTCCATTAACTGCTATTAATCAAGTTTACTTTGGGAAAAGCCACTGCTATTCGTTGCATCAGTAGCATTGGATCTTCTTAGTGTTTGGGTAATTGCCAGGTTCTTGTGGCCTGATTTGGCCTCTGTTGGAAACAGGATGCTGGGCTTGATGGACCCTTGGTCTGACCCAGCATGGCAAATTCTTATGTTCTTATGTCAGTAAAGTGATAGCACTTTTTTTTCCTGTAATGATGACCTTCAGAGAGAGGACTGGGAGGAAATCTCACAAGTCACTAACATAGGAACATTTTTACTTTTTCACCATCCTTTCATGCAAATGTGAGAGGGAATGAAGAGATAGACAGAGATGAAAAGATGAATGAAAGCTCATGGAGCAGAAACCTCAATAGATTCCAGTTCTGAGAAAGAAAACCAAAGAAGCAATAAAAAAAGCTATCAGATAAAAAAAAATCTTTATATAGTTAATTATAACATAGTAACATAGTTAATTATGACAAATAAAGAGCAAAATGGTCCATCTGATCTGCCCAATAAGTTGCTTAGTGTAGTAATTTATCATTATATACTGGATTGGCTTGGCCCACATTTCAGCTTTGCTGACTATTTAATCTGCTGAATTTGAAACCCCACTCTACTTACATACAAACCTAAGTACTTTCACTGATAATAATGTTAATTGCTTCACAGAATCAATAAACATATTACTTTTCCTTTGAAGGGTCTATACTATTTTCCTCCTATTTAGAACAAGTTTTAATGTACCTCCAATTTACTTGGCTAGCTTCAGAAAAAAAAATGTTACTGAAATGTAATTAAAAAAAACAAAAAACAGTTCTGCATCCTGCTAGCAAAGCTACTAAACAGACAGGCAGCACATTGGGAGTGTGAAGGGGAGAAGTAAGTTTGCACCACTGTCTCTGAATAAATGGAAGCTAAAAGAGGTACTGCAACCTAACCATCTTAAAAAATCTTTAAATTGTTATATATGAAAATCATTGTTTCTTTTAAATGCCACATCATAACAAATTACTCATTTCATTAATGTTAAATTTCATTGTACTTATCACACTGGCATTCAGTACACACAAGCTGGAAGATTTTGCCTCAGACCTGTCATATAGCCCAGGAAGAAACATCTGGTTCAAAGATATTAACAAACATCTTACATCTTAAAGTCAGCTCATAGAATACAGTGAAAGTTGTCAAGTACAAATTAACCCAGCAGATACCTAGGCAATCCCATAATAATCTTCTATAATTGTATAATACCCAGCAAACAGATTAAGATGACAAATCCAGGAGCCAGCTAATATCTTATAGTTGATCTTCAGCTCCCACAGATCATGTACTCTGGCTGCAATAAGAAGATTGCAAGTATGTGTAGAAAATAAGACTGCTATGCTGCACAACAGTGATCTACTCTACTGTAAAAGTTAAATACTTTTCCAGAGCTAGACTGCCAAATTAACAGCTGACACTCATATAGTTAGTAAAAAATAAATAAATCTGGCTTGACTAATGCCAACATATTGCTCAGGGCTTCCTGCACCAGAGTCCAAGACATGGAATTTCTAACACACTAGAACAAGATTAGAAGTCAAAATTGCTTTTGAAATGTAACACTGGTATACTAATATTTTTCCAGCAATAAACAGGCTTATTTAGCCTTGCTGTCTGGATAATGTCATCCGGACGTTATGAGGCACAGCTATCTCTCTAAGCTCGCAGAGCTTTTTCCCCCTGTGCATCTTGTGCAAGTCCTCAGTTAATTTTTTTTCTGCACTCTGAATGGACATGTGGATTTGAGTCTCTCATTTCATCTCCGTCGAAAAATTTTGAAAAGGAATCTTCTGTTTAACAGCATTTTTAAGTGCTACGATGCCTAAATTTGTGTGTTTATAAAGTTTATGAATCGCTTTCCAGGTTTTACAATAAAATCTTCCAACGCGATGTGCAGTAAAATGAAAACAGAAATCATCCAAAATTAAAAATAGAACATCCCAAATATACAATAAAATAAATAAAAGCAATATATCTGGTTTTAAGTACTGCCAGTATGGAAAATCATGTCAGAGACTGACGGGAACAATTATTGCTCTTTGTGCCTCGGACCCGAACATGATTAAGTTGCCTGCAGGGACTGTGGAAGGATGTGCCCCAGAGCCCCGCGCCAGAGAGCCGCAAACATTCTTAAGACTCTGAACGGTATTTAGGATGCTACACTCCCATCTTCACTGAATGACAGCAGATCCATGCAATCGTCTCCGGGCCCGAAGTTCCATCATCCAGACCTGGTAAGACGATAGTCGTGAGTGGGGGGGGGGGGGGGGGGGGGAGGATCTGGAAATGCAAAAAGTAATCAAAAGGGTAAAAAAAAGGTCCCATGTGCTACTGCCATTAAAATGGCAAAACAGCTTCAGAAACCATCAAATACGACACCGGAGCAATCGACGCATGAAAAGACATCAGAACAGTCGATGCAGGCTAAGCCGACGGACCAATCGACAGATTACAGCATGGGAAAGATCAACATGTGTGAAAGAATCAGACCAATTGACGCATGATAAGGCATGGAGACCATCGATGTAGGTCAAGACATCAGAGAAATCGATGCAGATGAAAGAGTCAGACCCCCGACATATAAAAGGGCATGGAGTTCAATGTAAATCAAACTGTACACATATCGCTCAATGCAGGATAAAGCCTTGGGGCATCCAATGCACATTAGGGTGTCAACCAAATCGCTCCACAAAACAGACGCACCATCACAGGTGGGAAGTCCAAAACGAACACAGATGTACCTCAGTGCTTTGTCCAAGTACATTCTCAAGGGAGAGAAAGTGGTGCAATTGAGGAAGTCATTCCCCCATGGAGAAGATTAGCCTTCAGCACCTACAGCTCTTCTTCATCTGCAGACCTAGAAATAGAAGAGGAAATCTCTGATTCATATAACGTCTTCCCCTTCCCCAGACTCAGACGACTCTTTTAGGGAACATAAATGTCATTGTTCCCCTTCTCTGCAGGCACCTCTACAGAGTAGATCCAAACTTCCAGGGAAAGAACCTCCAGCACCCAGACCTAGAGTCCCAGGCGTGAGTATTTTTTTGGCAGCACTACGCCAACCAGGGGGTAAAGGTTTCAGATACCACTCATCTCAGGGTTCCAGATCTCATTCTTCATTAGACCTGTCAAGAGTTAAAGCATCACGCAAAGGAGGTACACATACAACAGCTACTCCTGGGGGAATTTTGCACAAAAAAATTTAAAATTCTACGCACAAAAACTTAAAATTCTGCAAAACTCTGCAAGCTTTATATTGGTCAAAATAACACAATTTACATGATAGTCTTAAATTACATTTTAAATTAATACAGAAAACAGAGATGCAGAATTTTTAATATTTTGAGCAGAATTTCCCTAGAAATTCACTGTAAGAGTGTCCCTTCCACTCACTCTCCCTACTCCCCTGGCCACTGACCTCTCAGGCCCCAACTCCTCCACCTGCCAGTATCTCTCCCCTCCACCTCTAGGCTCAACCCCTTCCACTCTATCGCCAGTCCCAGAGTTTGACCCCATTCTCAGTACTGCCCCTCACATAGGCTCCCTGTCCCTCTCTCTCTCACACACACATGCTCCCTCTTTCTAGTACACATACACACACCCTCACACATCTTCTCATACAGGGTCCCTCTCTCTTGCATACACACTCACACAGGCTCCCTTTCTCTTTCTCACACATACACCCTCACATAGGCTACCTATGACTGTCTCTCACACACACCTTCACACAGGCTCTGTCTCACACATACATAATCCCTTCACACAGGCTAGCACCCTCACAAACACACGATCTCTTTTTCATATACACGAGCTCCCAATCTCTCTCACACATACACACTCCTTCACAATTCCCTCATATAGGCTCCTTCTCTCTGGCACCCACACTCAAGCATTCCCTCCCTCCCACCCACCCCACCCCCCGCTCTCTCACACCCCTCCCCTCTCTCACACACATTCAATCTCACCGGGGCTTTCATCTTTTACCGCGAGCGGAGCATACTCCACGGCACAAGGGGGCCTTCATCTTCACGTGCTCCGTTCGCGGCATGCCGGGGTCTCCGCTGGCAATTCTATGCAAATTCTGCGCTCCGCAGTAGCGCAGAATTCCCCTAAACAGATCCTGCTACCTCTGCTTCAGAAACAATGTCTCAGATCACTTCTAACTTGAAGTCCTTTTTTGCAAACCTCCCTGCAGAATAGCCTTCTCAACCTTATCACTCTCTAATGCCATCTGAAGGGGATCATTCACCTCCATCAGAACATCCTCCATCTCCTACAAACGAAGAGGGTCTGCATTTTTCCCCTGAGCCAAAAGACCAGCCTCTGGACTCACCTCCATCTTCACTGGGGAGCTCCACGAGAATCCCTTCAAACCCACCAGAGGGACCCCTGAGCCTTCTTCATCACCTGAAAACCTTATGTACTCCAAGTTTCTGATAAAGGTGGGCACACTCCTGAAAGGAGACCCGCAAGACCCCAAAAGCAACAACAGGGTTTTTGAGAAAGGATCAGTCATCACCCATCGCATGTCGGGGGCAGAATAACATTCTTTCACCAAGCCTGGTCCAAGATCAACACCGATCAATGGGTTCTCAATATAATTTCCTATGGGTACAAGCTGGATTTCACTCAACTCCCATTGACGCCTCATCTAGTGACACCCATGAGGGACTTTTCCCAAATTCCTTTGTTACAGCAGGAAGCACAGATTCTAATATGTCAACAAGTGAACAAGTGATCCATGCTCTCAGTCTTTCTCAGCTCAACAAGGGCTACTATTCCCAATACTTCCTCAACCCCAAAGTCAGGAGGTCTCCGCCCAATTTTTGACCTGCGTTCTCTCAACAAGTTTATCAAGAGGCAAAAGTTCAAGATGACTTGCCTGAAGTCAATCCAGTCATTTCTTCAATCCCACAATTGGATGATTTCTCTGGACCTAAAAGATGCATAAACTCACGTTCCCATCCACAGTTCGTATTGGTGTTACCTTTGTTTCCAAGTGGGAAAACAACATTACCAGTACAAGGTCCTCCCCTTTGGACTCTCCTCTGACCTGAAAGTCTTCACAAAATGTCTATTGGTGGTAGTGGCTCATTTACGGAAACAGGGAATCAGGATTTTCCCTTACCTAGACGACTGGCTCATTGTCTCTCCAAATCTGCAAATTCTACAGGATCACTTGATAAAGCAATTCAATTCCTGGAAGGACTGAGATTTATCATGTCAAAGAGGATTTGTGTTACAGCCTCAATGAAAAGGGACATATCCTGGTGGCTAAAGCCCTCAGTATTGACAAGAGGGGCACAATTCAGGAAAACCACTCACCAGTTAATACTCATCATGGATGCTTCAACGAAAAAGTTGGGGAGCCCATCTTCTTCATTTGAAAACACAGGGTCTATGGACCCCAGCAGAAAGCCAGTTCCAAATAAATTTATTTGAATTGAGAGCAATAAAGAATGCAGTGCATACCTTCGCTCCAATGCTGTAGGGGAAGTGTGTAATGATCCACAAGGACAACCAAGTAGCCATGTTCTATATAAACAAAGAAGGGGGGACAGGTTCCAGGATTCTGTGCAAGGAAGCAGTGCAGATTTGGGAACGGGCAGAGAAAAATGGGACAATCCTACAAGAATCCCATCTACCAGGACTGGCAAATACGGAAGCAGACAGACTCGGTAGAATCTTCCACCTGCATGAATGGTCCCTAGAGGATCTTTTCACCATTGGGGAACTCCATGCATAGATCTATTCACATCAGAGCACAACACAAAATTGAACATCTTTTGCTCAATTCTTCCCAGCAAACAGTGAATATCTCAAGACACGTTTTTGATCATTTGGTCAACAGGCCTCATGTACGCATAGGACCAAAGACTGTCAAATAAAGCCAGGTGGCAAACGAAATGGAATTAGAGACTACTCATAATTTTATATCAGCTCTTATCAACCATTATTTGCCTGTTTTAATGTTATTGGTGTTATAAAATTATGAGGAGTGTTTTTAAATATGCAATTTTTTATTACAATTTTTAATATTCTATTTAAATTGTCTTCTGTATTTTTACAGCCCCTGATGCAGCCCCGCTTCTGGGCGAAACTCGGCCTGAGTCAGGCATATTTTAAGTTTGTTACTTGTGAATTGCAATTTTAATAAAAGGAGTCCCTACACCTAAGGAGATCAGTCTCATGTACGCATATCCTCCAATTCCACTAATATCCCAGTCGATACAGAAATGTATATCGGACAAGGCAAACATGATACTCATTGCTCCAGCATGGCCAAGGCAGTAGTGGGTATGCCTATCTAGTACAACATTCTTAGGGGACAGCACACAGTTACTAACACAGGAGAGCAGGACGCTTATTCAATGCATATCCAGCATAGCTCTCTGCTTCAACGGCAGGGGAGAAGAAAAACTGATACTTCACGCATAGCTCTCTGCTTCAACGGCAGGGGAGAAGAAAAACAACCAATAAGGGCTGAATAACATAGTCTGGGTAAAACAAATAAGCATGGGTGTAGCTTGCTTATTGCGGCGGTTACTACCCCTACTACCCCTAACTAATCAAGCTTGATATTTAACTTGGATGCAGCTCCATCACTGCTCTCTACATTAATGGTGGGGGTGGAAGGGAAATAGAACCAAAGAGCTAAGAGAAACAGATAAGTATGAGAAAAAAAATGTGTGAAGCTTGCTGGGCAGACTGGATGGGCCGTTTGGTCTTCTTCTGCCGTCATTTCTATGTTTCTATGTTATTCACCCAATGCATTCCTCCCTCCAAGTGACAGCATGGAGATTGAGCAGGAGGGTCCTAGGACATTTCCATCTCCCATCTCAAATTACTGACATTTTAATAGCATCTAGAATGCCTTCCACCAGGAGAAATTATGCTTTCAAGTGGAAAAGATATTCTGATTGGTACCACCAGAGGGCAAATGACCCTATGGCTTGTTCCCTAGAATGCTTACTGTGGTATTTGCACTTGCTTTCCTCCTCAGGTTTAGCAGTGATATCCATACATGTACACCTAAGCATAACAGCAGCTTATATCACAGGAGAAAACCCCTCAATTTCTTCACATCCCCGAGTACGGAAACCTCCTATATCGTGGGATATAAACATAGTTTTGGAAAGCCTAATGGGTGCTCCCTTTGAGCCTGTGGAATCCTCATCCTTGAAACACAGAAAGTACTTTTCCTAGTCACAGTCACATCAGCTAGGCGAGTGAGTGAACTTCAAGCCCTGGTGATCTATTACCCATACTTACAATTCCACCATGACAATCTCTTACTGTGTACACATGCAACCTTCTTACCTAAGGTAGTATCATCATTCCACTTAAATCAAACAATTTCACTGCCCACCTTCTTCCCACCATTGCAAATAGAAGGGAGAAGGCACTTCACACACTGGACTGCAAAAAGGCCCTGGCATATTACAAGAGAAGAACTCAAGCAATTAGACGTCCGCCCCAACTTTTCGTCTCTTTTAATCCAAACAATCCAGGGAAATCAGTAACAAAAAGAACGCTATCCAGATGGATAACAATGTATTCAATTCTGTTACACACCACACTCAATGGTGCTCAGTAAACGTGTCAGATCAGGGCTACAGAAACCTCATTAGCGCAGCTATATAATGTCCCAATTCAAGATATTTGTACAACAGCAACGTGGTCATCAATTCATACTTTCACATCCCATTACTACCTCGATCAACAATCAGCGGTTGACGGTGCATTGGTATCAGCAATGTTGCATCTTGTCCAAAGAACTTAAGGGCTGTCCACAAAAATGCTCGAGTTGCTGTTCAAAACTGATAATAATTAGTTATCACAAGCAACCATCAGCTTGGGACTCTCAGACAGCATGGCTAAATAAGCCTGCTTATCAACAGAAAAAAGCAATTTTGCTTACCGTAAACAGTATTTTCCATAGACAGCAGGATGATTTAGCCATGCGAACCCTCCCACCTCCCTGGAGAGCCATCTAAAGTTTTACTCTATATAAATCAGCTTAATCATGAACTTAGGAGACTTCCACAAGATGCATGGGAAGGGCCACGCAGCCACACGGGGAAAAAAAGCTCTGTGAGCTTAGAGAGAGAGCTCTGCCCCGTGATGTCCAGATGACATCACCCAGACAGCATTGCTAAATCATCCTGTTTATGGTAAGCAAACTTGCTTTTTAGAGGTCGCCTGCTTCAGTGATAAAATGTGCCATTTATTATTGATGTTCATGTGTTGATTTCAAATATGACAATTACACCAGCTGATTGGCTATTTCCATGTTAAGTTTTTACATTTCAAGAACATCTCCTCAAAAGTAATATTGAGTGGAAACAGTTGACACTAATGACTTCAAAAGAAACTGTATAGCCACATTAAATTATCAACTAAAAAATTCTAATTTAATGTGGCTATACAGTTTCTTTTGAAGTCAAGTTTTTACATTTTACATCTGTCTATTGCATAGATAGTAGAATTTTAATCATAAATTGTAAACTTAGGTCTTTTCATGTATTTATATTTGCATAATTTCACCTATCCTGTTTATGTAACACTTTAAAAATTAAATCAGCAAAAGAATTATAGAAATAAAATTTACTATGAAATAAAATTTACTATGAAATAAAAGGCCAAACATTATTTATTTAATTTATTTATTTAAATTCTTTTAATATACCGATACTCAAGACAAGGTCTTATCGTACCGGTTTACAATAAACTAGGGGAAACCAGTTAACAAAGAAAGCAAGAAGTTACATTATAACAGGGAAGTGGAACTAGGCTGTTAGAAGAGGACAGGTTAAACAATTTCTAACTGGAGAGAAGGGCATATACGCAGGAGAAAGTGTTTACAAGGTGGGAATTATATACAAATTTACATTGTGTCTACGATTAGGCAAATTTTATCAAAGTGCAATAAGGCGAAAAACAGTTCCTTTGAGTTGCGGAAGGGACGCAACCGAGGGGTATGTGACTGTGTGGGTGACCCTGAGGCTTCTTCAAGGGTATGCTTGGGCGAACAGCCAAGTTTTTAATTTTTTTCTGAAAGTGATATGGCAGTGTTCCTGGCGGAGATCTGGCGGGAGAGGGTTCCAGTGATGCGGCTCGTGCTAGCAGTTGGAGACGGATCTGACGTCAGCATGGGTACATATACCCCCACAGGAAGTGTAGCAATTCAGTAATCTTCCTTGCAAAAGCTTTTATGGATATATGTGTGACTGACCAATCGTTTAAATGAACAGGATTACCCTGACCAATTGATGGTAGCTGGAGACCGCCAGTGTTCTTAACCGGAAGGCGTCGACACCCGGCAGGGTGGAAGCCCTATATAAGCAAACATGGCTTACCGTGAGTCGGCGAATCCCCATGCATACCGGCAGCCGGGCGGGATGCTGAGTACATCTGCATACACTAAGGAAAAGGAGATTATCAGGTAAGTAATCTCAACATTTCCTAGCGTGTAGCAGATGGACTCAAAACAAGTGGGATGTACAAAAGCTACTCCCGGACTGGGCGGGAGGCTGCCCGAGGTCCGTTTAGGATTGCCCTCGCAAATGCTGTGTCCTCCCTGGCCTGAACGTCCAGACGGTAGAACCTGGAGAAGGTATGGAAACACACTCAGCGAGCGTGAGGGAGCTCCAAACTGCTTTGGAGACGGAAATTACTGAATTGCTACACTTCCTGTGGGGGTATATGTACCCGTGCTGACGTCAGATCTGTCTCCAACTGCTAGTACGAGCACACTATATCCCACTTGTTTTGAGTCCATCTGCTACACGCTAGGAAAGCATCATTTTCGCTCTCAGAAAACATATGAAGGGAAAGCTGAATAAACAATTTAATAAATTTAGTAATATTTGACTACATTCATTTTGGAAGCATTTTGGATGCAAACCAGTGTAATTAGCAATTTCCCCATTTTTCCATTTATAATTAATAACATTTAGAATGAAACTGAATTATGCATTTCAAATTTGTTTAGTAAATGGCTAAGGCGACCAGTTTTCATTATACTTTATTTACTTATTTATTCATTTTTAGTATTTGGGTTTTTTTTTTTTTATATTTATTAACTCTCTCCTACAATCAAGGTAGTGCACAATTAAAACAATGATAAAAATATAAAATCATAAAAAGACAACAATCATAATCACAAAGTAATAACCGACAGAAAAACATCATTGCTGGACACTTAATAAATGGGAGAACGTCTCATAAGTAAATGCCCCTCATAATAGATATATTTTCAGTTCTTTTTTGAACAGTTGTCAGTCAGAAAGCAAGCAAAGATCCCCTGGAAGAGCATTCCAGAAGAAGGGGACATCTACAGAGAATGCACGCCACGAGTTTTGATTAAATGAGCAGCCTTAGAAGAGGGTATTTCTAATAAACCTTTATTGGCAGAGCGCAAAAAGCAGATGGATTTATACAGCCTCAAGACAAGAGTCGATCCGAGGGGTGACGCGATTGTTAATAAATCTAAATACCAGGGTCAAGATTTTATATTTAACCTTCCAAAAAAAAATAGGCAACCAATGCAGGGTACAAAGAACAGGAAAAATATGGTCAGACAATGGAATGCCGGTGAGAATACATGCTGCAGAATTTTGCACAAGTTTAAGTGCCCTCAAAATACTAGCTGGCAGGCCAAGAAATAAGGAGTTGCAATAGTCAAGTGATGGAAAAAAAGAATATTTGCAACCCAGAATGAAAATTGTATGGGTTTAAATGGTGGTTTCAGTCAGCACAACATCCTTAATTTAAGGAAGGCAGCAGAGACAACTCCTCTAATGTGTGGATGAATGGAAAAAGAGGCAATCACTCCTAAGTTCTTGGCCTGAGTTTTGATAGGAATTAAAAAACCATCAAATGTAAACTGAGATGGCATGCCATCCCTGGGAAATCTGCACAATCTCAGTTTTTTCAATATTCAAAATTAGTCTGTTGTGAAACAGCCAACTTTTGATGGACATACAAACAGTAAAAAGTTGAAAGGACGTGCCATGCCAATGTTACTAAAAAAAGATGAATGTCATCCGCATACAGTTTGAATGATACTCCCAGGGTGGCTAACAGTTTACATAAAAGGAGTCAGATAAATATTAAAAATTTCTGCAGAAAGTGTTGACCCCTAAGATACACTTGTATCAATCTGTTGCCAAGATGAAAAATGATACGAAATCCTTATTTGCTGTGAACAGTTACTGAGAAAAAAAAAAAAAAAAAAGTTATGTTCACTGGCTCACTCACCCCACACCGCCAATTCCCGAACAAGAGGCAGGGCGCTGCCACTCCTGCCATATGCGGCAGGACGCCACTGCCCCCTTTGCATCCTTAGGCTCACACGCGGAAAACCCACACATATTTAAAGGGCCAGTGGCGGAAAACGGCCTACGGCACCCTCGGATGCTGTCACCTGCCTACGCCTATAAAGGGACTCTGCTGATTTTCATTCACTGCCTCAGCAACGGGTTGACTCTCTCGAGAGTGTGATTTGCTGCTTCCTGTGCTTCCAATCTTGCCCTTTACTTCAGCCTCGTCCAGTCTTGTTCTCGTCTCTTCAGCCTGCCTGCCCTCGGATTGATTCTCAGAACTGACCTCAGCCTATGACCTGACCCTCGCACCTGCCTCGACCATAGCCTGTGACCAACTATTCTTGCTTGCCATCTGCCTTGACCACAGCCTGACAACGAAGTCTTTCTTCAGCATACACCCCATAAACTATCACCTAAGACCTGCCAGTCCCCGGAACCCAAAGACTCAACCAAAGGGGAAGGGAGCTAATAAAATCAAAAGCTCCAGCTCAGTCTCTGCACAGTCTGCTCTGCCAATTGGCAGCGAGGACCTACTGGGACTTCCCAGTAGGTTGCACCAACCTCACTCCAACACAAGGGTCTCCAATCCTGAGAGAGAAGAATTAAACCATGAAAAAAACACACCACCCTTCCAATCCCAACCTCTTTATTATGATTATTATGATTTATGGTGTTAAAAGCAGCAGTCAAAGTTAATAAGACCAACAGATATAGTGTGAGTCAAAGCCAAAGCTGGCTAACAGTTTCAGTACTGAAATTCTTTCGAAAACGATGCTGTTAGAATGTAGCATAGAGTTAACAATAAGCTCTGTCAATTGCCTTAAAACTGCAGATACAATGATTTTGGAAATAAAAAGGAAGGAAGAAGATAGGACAGTAGAGAGTAGTATAGGGGGGATTCAGACTGTTTCTTCAAGAGGGGACAAACAATCGCTTTTTTCAGAGCCCTCGGAAGCTGTCCTTCTGGAATAGTAGAGGCAAGATCTTCCTTAAGTGCCCTGAAGAAGGTGAAGAGGCAAGGATTCAGAGAACAAGCAGATAAACTCAGTTTACTAATGATCTGGGTAGTGCCAGAAACAGTAATAGGGAAAAAAGAACTCCACCTCATCTATGTCCTCATTCAAAGTAGAAAGGATAGGAAGAGGAGGGAAAACATTAGAGATAAACAATTTTTTTATGAAAAAAAAAAAAAAAAAAAATCAGAAAAGACATGAAGATCTGATAGATAAAGCATCCTCTTCAAAATTCTGACCAGGGGACACAGTCAACTTCTGAACTGTGAAAAACACTTAAGAGATTCTAAACGCAGCTTTTATTTTTTTTAAATAAATCTTGCGTTTAGCATAATTAACCCGATTTCTATAAATAGAAAGGGATTGTTGATAGGAATCTAGATGCACAGTTACTGGTGAGCATCACCATTTCCGTTCTAGTGTTTTTGCAAATCTCAACTCTTGAGAGTACAAAGCCGAAGTTTATTTCTTACGTACAATAATCCATTTCAAAGGGGTTAATTGCTCTGTTACCTTGCACAAGATAGAATCTAACTCAACTACTGATTGCTGTATATTTGTAGCAACAAATTCCAAAACATAACAATAAATGAGTCCTAAGGATGTCCACATCTATATGACAGTGCCTTAATATAGATTTAGCAGACCTGACCACATCCAAACAACTCACTGTGTAAGACAGATTCACAAAATCAAAAGATAGTCACACCATGCAACTCTTTCAATCAAAGGGTCACCACATTAAAAAGAAAATGGATAAGATTACAAAAAATAAGTTCTAAGGTGTGACCATGATGGTGCACAGGCTTTTAAATCAGAGATGGGACCAACCAAATACTGTCATTGCCTCTAACAGGAGATTACATGATGCAGAGAGAGGAAAAGCATCCGTATGGAGATTGAAATCCCCTAAAACTATCGTAGATTTAAATTTTATAGAAACACAATCAATCAATGGGAGCAGTTGTATGCCAATAAACCAGGAAGGCAGTAAACTAAATTTATTGCGGCTCGTCTCTAGCGATCATTAAAAGGCCACTTCCACACTTAATGTCTCTCAGTAAAGAAAAAAATGAAATAGCTTGGTTGACAAAGCTCAAGATATCAGCCATGATTCTGAGAAGCATATACAGTCTGGGTGGCAGTCTCTTACTAAATAAAAAATGACAGGAACTTTCTTAGCTATAGATTGGACATTAATAAGAAGCAGTGAAACTGTGGCTAAAGCAGGGAGAACTGCAAGAAGAAGGCAAGCAATAGAGATCAAATTCATAGAAGACCACATACTACAATGTCTTTTGGGCTTAATGACATCGTATCTGCCATCACACAATCCAACAGGTATGTTGCAAACTCAATTGCAAAGATCCAAGTAAAACAAACCAGAAAAAACAATTTAAACAGGAAAAGTTCAATAATTCCAAAATGCCAAAGCTTTATTGAACTATTCATATTTGTGTTCATATTAGTGTGGTTGCCCATCATTCCACACTTCGTTGTGGGATTACTGTATCTGCCACACCACATAATCAGTGGGGAATCGAGTAAGTATTAGGAAATTCCATGGAGGAAATGAAATCAAGACAAAATAGTACAATACCTAAGCACAAAATAACACAAAACTGACAAAAAATGCATACAAAGCAGCACAGAAAGCTACCCTGTGCGCTCCTTTGTGAGTGCATGCCTATAATGAGCACACCTTTGGCATCCTCGGTGACCCTTACACGTCAGCAGGGGATAGAAGGAGATGGCAAATCAGAGACAGTTCACATTCCAGCAGAGAAAGGAGGATTTAAGATGATAGGTCACAGCTGTAATAGCGATTTACTCCTTTCCGGCACTCAGTCCAGCAATAGTGCTTCTCTTGGCATCCTCAGTGACTCTTATCCAATCACCCACACTGACGTCAGCAGGGACAACTCAAATTACAGCAGGGAAAGGAGAATTTCAGATGGTAGGTCGCAGCTGTAATAGCGATTCATTCCTTTCCAGCACTCAGTCCAATGATAACGTAAACAAGCCTTCCCAGACCACATCTGAATCACAACCATCTATTCAAAGAATGTAGCCACTCCGGTTCTGTAAATAATTATTAATTTATGAGTTTAACCTTCTACTGTTTTTTCTCTTGTGCCAGTTCCAGTACCCCTGTTTCATTATAACTGCAACTCCTCTGCACTAAATTCAGTTTTGTATTTTTTGCACACCTTGTTCGAATGTAAACCGGCATGATGTGATTTTTTCACAAATGCCAGTATATAAAAAACCTAAATAAATAAATAAAAACATATTGTGGGTAAAGCAAGTTTGCTTACCACAAAAACTGTATTCTCCATAGATAGCAGAATAAATTAGTCATAACACACTGGTGATGTCATCTGACTCTGCCGAACGGACCCTTCTCTCTTAGCTCATAGAGCTTTTGTTTTGAGAATGTGCGGGAGTTTCCGCACACATTGCCTCGTGAGTCCCTCAGTCGATTTAGGAGCAGAATTTAGCTAGGTAGTTGACACTCAGGGAGGCAGAACAGTATTTAACATGACTAACTCATCCTGCTGTCTATGGAGAAAGCAAATGTTGCTTACCTGTAACAGGTGTTCACAGGACAGCAGGATGTTAGTCCTCACATATGGGTGACATCATCAGGATGGAGCCCAATCACGGAAAACTTCTGTCAAAGTTTCCAGAACTTTGACTGACCCCTACTGGGCATGCCCAGCATGGCACTAACCCTGCAGCCAGCAGGGGTCCCCCTTCAGTCTTATTTGAAAGCTACAGGCAGTGCCGAAAAATAAAACAACAAAACGTTACGAACCCAACACCACGGGGCGGGTTTCGAGAGGACTAACATCCTGCTGTCTTGTGAGAACACCTGTTACAGGTAAGCAACATTTGCTTTCTCACAGGACAAGCAGGATGGTAGTCCTCACATATGGATGAGTACCGAGCTGAGGATGTCCAAACATGCACCAAATGTACCCAACGGCGTGCAACAGGCACAACAACTGGGGTGGAATTTGGTAGAGGGCATTCTGAACCCCACTGGGCAGGCGGAAGGGTGTTGGTACGACACGTTGGAAACAGGTTACGCAGGACCAACTGGCCGAAGATGGAATCTTGTCTTCCGGCTTTGTCCAAGCAATAGTGGGCTGCGAAGGTATGGCGAGAACTCCAGGTGGCAGCCCTGCAAATGTCAGGAAGCGACACTGATCGTAGGTGTGCTACTGAAGTCGCCATGGCCCTCACAGAGTGTGCTTTAACACTGTCTTGAAAAGGAATGCCCTCTTGCTGATAGCAAAAGGATATGCAGTCCGCCAACCAGGAGGAGAGAGTCTGCTTACCCACAGGTTGCTCTAATTTGTTGGGGTAGAAAGAGACGAATAACTGAGTGCTCTTCCTGTGGGCAACTGTACGGTCTAGATAAAAAGCTAGAGCTCGTTTACAGTCAAGGGTATGCAGAGCCTATTCCCCTGGATTGGAATGGGGCCTGGGAAAGAAGGTAGGTAGTATGATGGATTGATTAATGTGAAACTCCGAAACTACCTTAGGTAAAAAAACTTGGGGTGAGTGCAGGAGTTTATTGTAAGGCAGATATTAACTAGGGCCTGTAACTCACTAACCCTGCGAGCTGAAGTGATAGCCAAAAGGAAAATCACTTTCCATGTGAGATATTTTAGGTCACAGGAGTGAAGAGGCTCGAATGGTGGTTTCATGAGCCGACCGAGAACCAGGTTAAGGTCCCAAGAAGGGGCCGGAGGACGTAAAGGTGGCTTGATGTTGAGCAAGCCCTTCAAAAAGCGTGTTACGAGGGGTTGTACTGATATAGGGACATCCCCGATACCTTTATGGAAGGCGGCTACCGCACTGACATGCATTCTGATGGAAGAAGTCTTAAGACCTGACTCTGACAGATGCCAGAGATAGTCCAAAAACTTTGGGATTGGACAGGAAAAGGGATCAAGGGACTGAAGAGTGCACCATGATGTGAACCTTTTCCATTTATAGGAGTAAGATTTTCTCGTGGAAGGATTCCATGAAGCAATCAAGACACGGGAAACTGGGTCTGAAAGGTTAAGTGGTTGAAGGATTAACTTTTCAACATCCATGCCGTCAGGGACAAGGCCTGAAGATTGGGATGGAGGAGGCACCCGTTGTTTTGAGTGATCAAAAAAGGGGGTCCTTTCCCAAGGGAATGTGCCTGCGGATGGAGAGATCCTGTAGGATTGGAAACCACACTTGGTGTGGCCAGTGAGGTGCTATCAGGATCATGGTTCCCTTGTCCTGACGTAGCTTCACGAGAGTCTTCGAGAGAAGAGGAAGTGAAGGGAATGTATAGAGCAGACCGGTTGCCCAGGAGAGGGAAAATGCATCTCTGGGCTGAGAGTGTTCGCTGCAAATGAGGGAGCAGTAATTGTCCACTTTGTGGTTCTAAGGGGACGCAAAGAGGTCTGTCTGAGGATATCCCCATTGTTGAAAGATTGACTTCGCTACCAAGGGTTTGAGAGACCACTCGTGTGGTTGGAAGACCCGACTCAGCTTGTCTGCCAATACATTGTCCACTCCCGGCAAATAGGTGGCCTTGAGGTACATCGAGTGGAAGACAGCTTCCGTCCAAATCTGCACAGCCTCCTGACACAGAAGGAAGGAGCATGTGCCTCCCTGTTTGTTGATGTACCACATGGCCACCTGGTTGTCCATCTGAATCAGGATGACTTGATTTGATAGGCGATCCTGAACAGCCCTGAGAGCATATCGCATTGCTCGAAGTTCCAGGAAATTTATTTGTTTAGCTTCCTCTGGAGACCAAGACCCTGGTGTCTGCAGATCGTCCACGTGGGCTCCCCACCAGAGGTTGGAAGAGTCGGTGGTGAGAATGACTTGAGGATTTGGAACTTGAAAGGGCAATCCCTGGAGGAGATTGCTTTGATTTTCCCACCAGGCGAGACACAGACGGAGTGAGTTGGTTATGTGAACAATGGTCGACAGAGGCTGAATAGCTTGAATCCATTGTGACCTCAGAGTCCAGTACACGAGTCTCATGGCCAAACAGGACATTGGTGTGACATGGACTGAGGATGCCATGTGTCCCAGAAGGATGAGGACTTGGCGAGCTGTTGCAGCATGTTGAGACTGCAACCGGTGAGCAAGAGACACGAGAGTTAACGCTCGTTGTTGAGGCAGAAAAGCTTTTGCTTGCAAGGTGTCCAAGTCTGCTCCAATGAACGACAAGTTTTGAGATGGGGCTACACAAGATTTCTTGTAATTGACGAGAAATCCTAGCAAAATTAGAGTATGTAGAGTTAAATCGAGGGACGACCGAACAGTTTGCTAAGTTGGAGCCCTGATTAACCAGTCGTCCAGATAGGGGTAGACGTGAACACCTTGGGTTCTGAGGAAAGCTGCAACAACTACGAGACATTAGGTAAAGACTCGTGGTGCAGACGCTAGGCCGAATGGAAGCACTCGGTATTGATAGTGCTTGGGGTCTACTAAACACCTCAGGTACTTGCGATGAACTGGAGTTATCGCAATGTGGGTGTATGTGTCCTGGAGGTCCAGAGAGCAGAGCCAGTCTCCTCTTTGTAGAAGAGGTAGAAGTGATCCCAAGGTTACCACTGAAGGTACTTGTTGAGAGCCCGTAGGTCCAATATTGGACGAACACCCCCTGATATTTTGGGGATTTGAAAGTACCGGGAATAGAACCCTAGGCCTTGGAGCGCACTGTACTGTATCGGCCTGTTTGTTTGGCAGCTTTTTCAGTTTACTCCTTTTTGGATAATTCTCCACAAGGTTTCCTTCACTCAACACCAGCATTTTACCCTGACAGAACATACAGACATGGTCATTGGCTCATGCACTGAGAACCCTTTTGCAATAGTATCAGTTGTTTTTCTGGGCCTCCCTCCCTCCTGATGCAGCCCATGTGGCGAAACAGGGTCCGTGTCAGGGGACCAAAACCTCTTCTCAAGCATTTATGAATAAAAGGTGGAAACGCTTGATTTAATGCTCTTCTCACTTTATTTCTCTGATTAATTCAATATAAGGATCCATGAACTCTTGGCGCTATACCACTCCCATTTTGTCTCCACTTCCTATTTGATGTTTTGTTACCACCCATGATACAGAATATTCTTTAGGGAAAACTGGTGCTTAGTAGCCAGAATGTTAAAGATTGGAATTATTTTTTCCTAAATGTTAGGTCCTGACAAATCTGATAAATAAAAGTCTAATTCAGAGGAGCATACACATTGTCTTTTGCCTGACTTGGGATTGCAAGGAAGGTGGGAGGGCAGCTACCAATGTCTTTTAGCAGACAGATCCCTGCACCACCCCCCCCCCCCCCCAACCTCCCTACAAAATACTCAAATCCCTTGATGGCGTAACTGGGCTACTATCACTGCAAGGCATTTCGTGAAGAATTATGGGTTGGCCAAGAGTCCAAAATGGAAGAATTTTGAATTGGTAGTGACGTGTACCCACTTTGAAATAAAGGAAACACCAACACGAAGGGTGTATTGGTATATGCGTATAAGCATCTTTGAGGTCCAGGGAGCACATCCAATCATTTTGCTGAATGAATGGGAGAATTGTGCTCAGTGAAGTTATTTTGAAATTTTCTAGATGGAGATATTGAGATTTCAAAGATCTAGGTTTGAAGAGAGTGCCCCATTCTTCTTTGAAATTAAGAATTATAGGGAATAAAACCCCTGGCTGTGAAGGGAAAGAGGCACTTCCGGGATTGTATTCTGTTGTCGAACCTCGTGCTATAGAAGTGGAAGGTGCTTGGGGTTGGATGGCAATACAGTAGTATGTGGGGTTATCAGCCAACATGCGAAGTTGCCCTGATGGTAGCCCTGATGTACTATTTTTTAAGACCCACTGATCGCTGGGCAGTCAGCCTAGGGTGCCATGAAATGGGGGGGGGGGGGGGGGCACCCTGAAGAGAGGCCCAGAGGATGCCAGTTAAGGAGGCACTTTGTGCCCAGGGCACCATTTGCCCTAGAGCCAGCCTTGCTCCTATCCCATGACTTTTTAATTTTCCTCATGAGAAGTACCTTCTGAAAATCCAAATATCTTATAATCAACTGGCTCATCTTCATCCCCATGTTTATTTATACCTTAAAAAAAAAAAATCTAAAAAGATTGGTAACGCAAGATTTCTCTTTGCTAAACTAAACCTCGAAGGACTTCAAAGGGGCGAGGGATAAACACTGTGGATCCATCAGGTCTAGAGGAAGCGTATAAAAAGGAGGCAGCAAAACACTGCACGGAGCGGCAGTAGCCACAGAGGCATTCACGGAGCGGGATGCCAGTGGCCAGTGGTTGGTGTTCCACCTTCACGGAGCGGAAGGATGGAGGGCTGCCATCTCCAAATTAAAAAAAGAAAAAAACAACAACAAAAAAACAGGGATGGGTTCATGGGCTATAGGTATTACCAATTATTAGGCTTATTCAATTACCAATTATTAGGCATGGTGAATGTATGGAAAAGCCTCCCAGTAGATGCAATAACTGCAAGAAAAGTAACAAAATTCAAGAACTAATTGGGTAGAGGATCCTCAATTTCAAAGACAATATGGGAAAGCTAGAGATTAAACAGGTGATCTATAGTATTGCCAGGGCTGGAAAAAAAAAAAAAAAAAAAAACACAGATGCTAGATCACCCAGGTTCCTAAAATTAGGTACTTGGCAGCTGCTGGAAGAGCCATGCCAAGCAAAAAGGGTAGAAGCAATGGTTGCCAGACTGAAAAGAGCCTCAGCAGGCCAGAAAAAAGTATTGGCCACCGTGGCATGAAAAAGCTAAGGCAGCCCCAGCTAGGAGGAGATGCAGCCAGAAAAGTCATCATCAGCTGGGGTTGAAAAAAAAGCAGCAGAAATTCTGGAGCCATAGAAAACAGAAACTGCCCAGGGCCAGAAACAGCATCAGCAACCAAGACAAAGGCTAAGCAGTAGCAGCTCTGTGCTGATAGGTGAGGTCAGGGCTGAGCCAGAAGCCAGTAGCAGTGGCCAGGGCAAGGCCAAGAGCAAAAAGCCAAACTACAAAAAGGGAGAAAAGGCTGTTGAGGGGAAGGGAAAAGGTTGGGAGAAGAAGGGGAGAGCAAAAAAGAAACCCAAGCCAAAAAATGAAGTAGATAAATTAAAAAGTTAATAATTATTTAAAAACTTTAAAGATTTCTCTCCTCCCTCCCCACCCAAGAATTTTGGCTGGAGCCTGTTTTCTAAAAGATTTCCAATCCTGAATAGTGCAAAAGGAAAGAAACTGGGCAGACTTAGGTGGACCTTACAATCTTTCACTGTTTGCAATAGTCTCTCTGTTTCATATCTACCTTTGAAATATTGATTAGCTTAGTTCTTTATGTGGGCAGAGCAAGAAAATGAGGGCCTATCCCTGATGAAGGTTGACAGCAGCTCTGATATCACTGATGCTCCCTTCTGCTTTGTGTCACAACAACGTTTTCAGATTAGGATTCTCAACAGTAGAAAAAACAGTTAAAGTATGAAAGGAAATAAAATAGAGAAAATGTGAGAATCTGAAGGCATAAAGTAATCTCTCATAGGTCAGGTAACAGC
The DNA here is from genome assembly GCF_901001135.1 of Rhinatrema bivittatum. NCBI lineage: Eukaryota > Metazoa > Chordata > Amphibia > Gymnophiona > Rhinatrematidae > Rhinatrema > Rhinatrema bivittatum. Next base: position 202,484,279 of record NC_042620.1, on the reverse strand, counting down.
CTGTTCTGGCTTTATTGTAAATCAGCATTGATCCAAGGAATACAGTCATACCCTATTTAATATACAAAAGTTATAGCAACCCATATATAAATTATGGTTTTACAAGTAAAAAAAAAAGTTCAGGTAAACCACTGTACACTGCTAATAAGTCTTCTATTGGTTACTATCTCTTATGATAGGGATACGTATCAGTTTGGATTGTGGGAACATGTATACATAATGTTTGTAGTCTATTATTAAATTTGTTCCTTCAAGAGTTACAAACAAGTTTGGTTTTCTGAATAAAAACATAATTTACTATGAAAAATAACCTAATTCTCAAATCAGAATGTATACAGATATGCATAATGAAAATCCATTGCGAATCTTCTTAAAATCAGACTTGTGTGTGATCCCTGAGGACCAATACTGGGGACCTCTATCTTAACACTTCTTCCTAAATTAATCACAAAAATTAAATAAATAAAAAAAACACCTTGAAATCAGATATAATCTCCAGATTGCTCTTAAAATGATAAACAAATGTCCTACATCACAATGAATATGCATTATATTGTTAAAGAAGGTCTGAAGAAAAATATTTAAAAAATTGGAAACAGTAATTTCATCAGCTAGGTTCTTTTTATGCTCCCTGAATCTCTGTAGGTATACATTTTATTAGCTCAATCAAAAATATTTTGTAGTGCATAAGCTTTTAACCACATAGGATCTTCCTTCACATGTCATGTTCCAGAATCAATAGGATTACTAGCATTACTAGATAAAATGGTGTCCTTTTAAACAAGCAAGAGTTACAAAGTAAATGAAACAAAAAACATTAGTAAATAAGGAATGAAAAGGTATGCTGTAAAGATCTCTTAGCGATAAGTGATGAGGAATGTATAGGCATATAAAAGTAAATAGCAGCGAACAAGTCTGAATTCTCTAGATGACAAAGTATTTAAGAGAGACATCAAAAGAGCTGAATACTGATGACGAAATCAAAAGACGTGCTAGAAATAGGGCATATTGATCTTCATACAGGTACGCGGCGAGTACCTCTCAAGGATGGAGGGAGACCAACTAGAGGAGAGATGCACAGAAGTAAATAAAGCAGGGTCGTTAGTACTGAAAACCTGCAAGGTAACAAGAACACAGACACAGGAAAAGAAACACACATATAATCACTCTTTTCCTGTCAACTCCCATATGTCTCTGCATCCCCAGTCCCTGCCAGTCTCTCGCCCCATAGCTCTCCAGTCACAATCCCACTGCTACGGCTGACATTCTTTTCCCTACTTGTGTTAAGGGGAGGCGGTGCGTACCTACGCTCCGCCCGCTCAGTGCGCTCCTCTCTCACGGCGATGTTACAGAAGCGGTTTCTCACAGACAAACGCAGAACGCCATTTTGTTTCCCATATTGCACCTAGTCGACGCAGCAATGGAAGGGAACTGGCGTGCCTTACGTGATGACGATTACAGCCCGCTCACAGTCCCTTTGTGATGACGTATAAAGAAGCTTTAGCGTGGATTGGATTTGTAATTTTCATACTCACAGCTATGGCTGTAAAGGTGATGATGGGTTTGGTTGGAGGAGCAACTGTTGTCAGTTTTGTAAGTTAAGAACTGCCGAGGGTTAGATTATTCGTGAGGAAAATAAATTGTCTGAGTAGTTAGCTCCCCGAGATTACGATTATAGCTTCATAGGATTGTCTTACACGATGTAAGAAAACTTCTGAAACTCATTTTTTTGCGTTGGAGTTCTATGAGTCTTTTGACATAAATCAAGTTTAAACTCTGAGCTATGTTCTAAGCACGATCTTTTGCCTTTTTGACTAAGTCTGAGAACCTGTACAATATGAGAAAATGCCCTACCATACAAACCTATTAAGGGAGACGATTATATTAGTCCCATTGCCATAACAAGAGAGTTTAACCTCCTTTAAAGAAAAATATTTAAAAAGTGTGGGAATACCGCCAGTAGTTGATATATAGGGAATGGTTGTTTACCTTTTTACAAAATACCAATCAATACTGGGTTAATTGAAATCACCCATTATTAGCAATTCATTGTTTGTTCATTCTGGCCACGTGGACAGTAATAGACCCCCTACTGCTATTTTATTTCCCTTTTCACCTGGAATTTCTGGCCATAAAGATTCAACATTACATTTTGTTTCCTGCAGAACTTTTATTCTATTTGACTCAATGCCGTCTTTAATAAACACCCCTCCACCAGTTTCATCCATCCTTTCAATCGGGCCGATTCAGTAAAGTCCGCGGGAGAGCGGACAAACGCCCGCTCTCCCGGTGCGCGTGATTCAGTATTTAAATTAGGTGGTGCGATAGAAACAGGCAAAAGGAGGCGTTAGGGACACTAGCGCATCCATAGCACCTCCTTTTAGCCCGGAGCGGCGGCTGTCGGCGGGTTTGACAGCCGACGCTTAATTTTGCTGGCGTCTGTTCTCGAGCCCACTGACAGCCACAGGCTCAGAAACCGGACGCCGGCAAAATTGAGCGTCCGGTTTTCGGCCCGATAGCCGCCGGCCCATTTAACATTTTTTTTTTTTTACTTTTTTTAATCTTCGGGACCTCCGACAGAAAAGTAGTTTTTACTGCTTTTCTGTGCACTTTCCCGGTGCCGGCAGAAACTAGCGCCTACCTTTGGGTAGGCGCTAATTTCTTAAAGTAAAATGTGCGGCTTGGCTGCACATTTTACTTACTGTATCGCGCGGGCATACCTAATAGGGCCATCAACATGCATCAACATGCATTTGCATGTTGAGGGTGCTATTAGGTGCCGCGGGTTGGACGCGCGTTTTCCTCCCCTTACTGAATAAGGGGTAAGGGAAAACGCGCATCCAAGGGCAGGTTAACAATACAGGTACTGTATCAGCCTGAATATAATTTGTACCCTGATATCACAGTGTCCCATTAGTTTTCCTCTTTCCACCAGGTCTCTGAGATGCCAATTATATTTACCTCTTCATCTGGTGTTATACATTGTAACTCTCCCAGCTTATTTTTTAGATTTCTAGCCATGACCGGAGAGAGCAGGAATTAGACCTGTGCCAGCTAAGAAAAGTAGGCCCCTATGTAAGGTTCTAATGTGATACTTAAGAGAAATCGTTTTTTTAATTTCCCAAATAATTTTTATTTATTTAACGTTTTACGAGCTTTTTTGTTAGTAAATTCTTCAATTACAATTGAAAAAAAAGTTTTATACATGTTAGAAATAGATATATTTAGCTTTTTTTTAAATTTTGCCCAACAAAAGTAGGCCCCTTGAACATTGTAGGCCCTAGCCAAATGGCCATGCTGGCACCCCCTCTCTCCTGGAGTGCTTCTAGCATTTGTATACAGACATTTCATAGTATGTTTTCTGTTTGTATTAACAACCTGCTTATCAGTTGACAAGGATAATTTGGAATCTTTCTGCTCTGTCTGCTCTTTATTGAAAGCACTTGGTCCACTTTAGCATTTATTGCAACCTCTCTACTTGGATGCCCCAATTGCCCTGATCTCTTATCTTTAAAGATACCTCATTCCAAACCGTGTGCTTTTGAGCTATGGTTGGCTTTCCCACATCACCTAGTTTATAAGCTGCTCTATCTTCTTTTTAAAGATTAGTGCCAACAGCCTGGTTCCACTCTGGTTAAGGTGGAGCCCATCCTTTCAGAAACATAAAAATGAAACCGGAAAAGGACCAAATGTCCATCCAGTCTGCCCAACAAGCTTCCCATGGAGCATCTGCTGCGCCATGCAGGTTATCCCCATGTATCAGTCAGTGCTGCTTGACGTGCTTTGCTTATGGACTTGGACATAGAAGCATTCCTGTGTTTTTTCCCCAATGTCTGCGCATCATACCCCAGACTGTAAAAAAAAAGTCATGGCTCATGTTGGTTGTCTCTGAATCCAAATTCCTCTTTCCCTCCACCCAGCACCTCTCTCTGTCAAAGCAGACAGCAATGTTGCAGTTGCATCAAAAGCATCAAGGCTTATTAGTTAAGGGTAGTAATCCAATGCTTTTTTTTTTTTTTTACATATTTCTTAATTTTCAAATAACAAATATAAACATCAACACGACAAGATACAGGTACAAAGATCATATGTAGAGACCCCAGGATGTAGCACTGGGAGCAGTAGAATGACATACCATGCATCAGACAAACAACAAAGCATAGATATATGGATAATTATAAACTAAACAAACCTTCCCCCGTACCACCCTCCTTCCACCCCCCTCCCTTTCCCCCTCCCTCATCCCGAATGCGCTGTTCAGAGTCGTCATTAACATTGTCCCATGGAGGCAGAGATTCCTTGCCTTGGTCAGAAGTATGAGCATTAGTCACTGGTATTTTGGAGCCATTAAGATAATAAGGCTATGAGATGGCGTGTCTGTGATGTCTTAAGTCGGAAAGTTATCATTTTATAATGATTATGAGGCTGTCAGCCCTCAACCTTGGCACTGTAGAAGTGCAGGTCGCAATGTCCTGGAATGAGATGTTAAGGATCCTGACATCCGTCCTAGCACCCAAAGTAGAAAGCAATTAGTGCCAATAGACTGATGCTGGGCCCCTTGGAAAGAGGAAAGCTAAATGCCAAGGGCTTAAACACTTCAGGTATTCGTGATGTGCCGATATTCTCCGTAACGCCCGATCACTGAATTGTGGAAGACAGGATAGCAACAAGCCCAAAGGCATACAGAGTATTTAAGCTGGTTTCCGTTATAGACTCTGTGCATCGTCAAGCGTCATGGCGTTAAAGAGATCTCGGAAATATGCTGTTAAGTCCAGAATTTTACTTCTAGCCCAAGGATTGAGAGATAGTAGATATGGATTCCAGACCTCTAGGAACAGATCATATCTCTTGACTGAGGACGAGGTCTTTGCCGATAGCTGTTCATATACAGCTAGCTTATGCAGTTTTAATCTCCATTATATGAGTGTCGGAGGTGCCTTGGCTAGCCACTGTGCTAAGATTGTTTGTTTGGCCAGTAAAAGAGCCTTACTAAGAAAGCTATGTTGTGCCTGATGACAAATTCCTGGTGTTGATTCTTGAATTAAATGTAATAGACACAGTTTTGGGTTCATAGGCAAGTCCACTGCGAGATGGCACCCAAGATAGCCTAGAACTTTCACCCAGAATTGTTGAATGGCATCACAGTCCCAGAAGTTATGACGAAACGTTGCAACAGCAGCCGCACATTTCAAACAGGACTCTGACATTGTTAACTTCCATTTACAGGCCACATTCGGAGCAATGTATATTCTGTGTAACAGCTTGTATTGGGTTTCTCGTAGTTGTACATTTTCTACACTTTTTGCAATGGCCTTAAAACATCCTGCTAGTAGGAACGTAGTGATGGGGCTAGTCAGATCTTGCGTCCACATGTTTTCTAACTTCATTAGCCTGTCAGATGTTTCTAGAGGGAGTAGCACTTTTACCATAAAGGCGCAGGATACCCGCTGTTGTCGGGGTGCGAAATATTTTTCTAAGATGTCTTGATTGAAAACTGTCGTCGGATGTCCGTCCCATGCATGCAGAAAGTGCCATATTTGGAGGCATGCAAAGAAACTCCTATGTGATATCCCAAAAGTTACTTGTAATTCTGCAAAGGAGCACATGTGACTTCCAGAGGCATCTAGTAGTTGGGATATGTGAGTGAGACCTGCTTCTTTCCAATGAAAGAACACTGGATTTTCCCAACCGGGAGAAAATGTTGGTAGTCCCACGATAGGTGCAAAGGTTAGTGTCTTCCATGAGATGTGCAATTGCGAGCATAATCGTTTCCACACAGTACAACAGGCTACAAAATACGGTAGGGAGGATCTCAGGGCCACCAAAAGATTGCTCAATTCCAATGGTGTACACCAGTCTCGGAGTAAATTCCTCGGTGTTAAAACATCAGTGGGTCCCAGCCAGTCCCTGATGTGACACAGCAGATGAGCTACATTGTATCGGTGAATATTAGGTCAGGTTAGTCTTCCTTCAGAGATTGGGCGCATTAACATTGCCAGTCCAATTCTGGCTTTTTTATTACGACATAGGTATCTTCGGAGCGCTGTGTGCAGCTCTGTGATTTGCGTACTGTCTATCCAGACCAGTAACATATGCAGGACATACAGCCATTTTGGCAGTTCAGTCATTTTAAAAAGCTGTATTTATTTATTTGTTGAGTTTTATATACCGTCATTCGGTAGAGCCATCATAACGGTTTACAAAAATATACATTTTTCTTAGCAGTTGTGTAACAGAAAAAACAATGTGAACATTATACATTTTCTTAGCAGTTGTGCAACAATAAAAAACAATTTGAGCAATATCAGAAATAAGCATATCAAGTCCTGAACCCATGTTGCTCAACAAAATCCTGTACATCCACTTAACTCCTCCATATAATAGAGGTACGAGACCACCTGATTTTCCCCTGTACTGGCTCCCCTGCCCATCTATGCAGCTTATAGGAATTCAACTAAACAATACAACAGAGCATGTGCCAGCTTTCATAAACCATAATAACAGCAATATGAGCATGTTGTAAACAGTTGAAAGCAATTCCAACCTTCTTGAAGAATGAGTAAGACGCTGAGAACTTCTGAGAGTGGGTTCACCTTAAGTTCAAAGTTTTAGTGAGAAACTGTTTCACCTCCTCCACTGATTCAAAACTATGCCAGGCCCCTTTATACTCCAACTGGAGCCGAGCAGAGTATTGGAGTGTGAACTTCATTTTTCTGTTGAAAAGACCTGCACATATAGGTGAGAATTCCCGACGTTTAGCAGATACTGCCGCTGAATATTCCTGAAAAATCATTATTTTACTGCCCTCATAGGTCAACGTAGAACAGCGCCTGTATGCTTGCATTATTGCTGTTTTGTGACAGAAATTCAGGAATCTTGCTATTACCACTCTGGGCCTCGTAACCTCTTGTTTCTGGATCCCTAATCTGTGCGCCCTTTCAATTATGACACTGCCTACCATCTCTGCTAATCCCAGCTCTTGCAATAGCCATGTTTCCAGGGTCTTGGCCAGTTCCCTCTCAGGTATAGTTTCTGGGATCCCCACAAACCTTATGTTGTTCCTCCGCAAACAATTTTCCAAGTCCTCCACTTTCTTTTCCAGGGTGATTACTTGTTTTTTAGGGTATCCTGCTTTTATAAGAGGTTCTGTGTTTCTGACTCAACGTCCGCAATCCTCTGCTGTGCATCTGCCACCTGATTCTTTATTTCCTACAGCATTTCGTTCCCTGCAGTGATTTTATGAGCAAGCTCTGAAAATCGTGGTTCCAGTGCCTGCACCACCGCTTGGGGAACTTCCCCAACTAAGTCCTGCTTATCTGTAGGTAAGTTGGGGCTCGGCGGTCTGGCAGCCATTTTACCTTCGGGTTGCCAACCCAACATTTTTTTCTTTTCTTTGCGGCTTTGCCGCCATCCCGGGCTCTCTGCTGGGGAAAAAAGCGTCGATCGTTGTTTGCAGGGTCCCCGATTCAGCTGGAGCCACCACGTTTTGTGGTGTGAGCACAGAAAACACTGCGTTTTCAGCTGGGGAGCCAGGAGCGCGGTCTGCCTGCAGCCTACCCGCTCATCAGGTCACGTGGCTCTCAATCCAATGCCTTTTGTTAAGATAGAGCCTGCTACTCTGTGCAGGTTAACCCCAAGCTTATCAGTTCCCAGACCATAAAAGTCTGGGCCCTCGTTGGATGCTATCTGAATCCAATTCCCTTTTTCCCCACCTTCCCCAAAATTATGCCCAGTTCCAAACAAACCTAAAACCGTCTTCTTTGCACCCTTGTCTCATCCACGCATTGAGACTCTAGAGCTCTGCCTGCCTGGTTCTGGGATGCCGCACATGGAAAGGGGAATATTTCTGAGAATCTTACCTTGGAGGTTCTGGATTTCAACTTTCTACCTAAAATTCTAAATTTGGCTTCCAGAACCTTCCTCTTGCACTTTTCTATATCATTGTTACCCACATGTACTAAGACAGCCGGCTCCTCCCCGCCATCTTCACATCAGGCTGTTGGACTTGGAGGATGGCATGAAGGCCAAGATAAAAGTAAGTGATACATGAAATACATTATGAATTTTCAACCTGGGTGGTAGCTTTAGTTTATAAGCAACTGCCCCTATTAGTCACAGGATAGGAAATGGCCCAATGAACCTAAGGGAAAACTTGGTTGAGGGCATTTTGAGATGTAATTTCCAGGTGCTTAGTCATAGCAGATCTCCTGGCTTAAATTGTGGTGCCAGTCGTTGTCTCGTCAGCTTGTTTTTTAAACCGACTGGCAGCTGAGGTGAGCAATTGATGTGTTCTGTGCCATAACTCCTTGAGATTGCGATTCATAGTATTAGCTGCTGGGCAGGAAACAGAGAGAGGTACTGGAAGTAGTACTTGAGGATGGCGACCAAAGACTATCTGGAAGAGGAAGGATCGCATATAACTCCCCACATGGTTGTTGTGGCAGAACTCCGCACATGGGAGGGGAGAAGCCCAATCGTCCTAGCATTCATTGACGTACGCCCTTAGGAAACTTTTGAAGATTTGATTGATCTTTCAGTTTCCCCATTGCTCTGCAGATGATATTTATTTATTTATCATTTCTTATATACCACACATCAGATTCCATACCTGGCCAGAGGGGGTCAAAATTAAAACACAGTTAAAATACAATCAATGTAAATATACACATAATCATATAAAAACAAAATAAAAATTTTCTTAATACCTTACTAAACCTGAGGTAAAAACTGTCAGCAGAATCTATGTGCCCACGCTATGAATGAACAAGCCAAGCCTTTACCTTTTTCCTAAAATTAAGGTAATTCTGTTCCACCCTCACCTCCAATGGAGCCAAATTCCAAAACTCTGGGCCACTAACTGAGAACACCCTTTTCCTGTTTAATACCTTAGAAATGTCTTGTCTAGATGAAACCAACACCAAGGCGGCTGATTCTGAGCATAAATTATGAGCGGGGACATAACTCTTAATCTTTTCTTGTAGATAATCTCTGCCCCCACCATTTAACGCCTTGTACATCAGGTAATTAATTTAAAATTAGCCCGCTCTGCAATAGGTAAGCAATGAAGGCGTCTTAATAAAGGTGTCAGACTCACCCTACGTGGGAGACCAAAAATCAAATGCGCCGCCATGTTTTGTACTTCCTAAAAAGGTTGCAAACTTTTTTTGAGGAGACCAACTAATACTACATTACAATAGTCTAGTACTGGACAAACTAACACCTTTACCAGTGATCTGAAAACAGGAAACTAAAAAAACTCGGAGTCTCCTCAGCTAAGTTGAAAGCTTACTTTCTGAACCATTGAGGAAATATGAAAATCCATAGACGGGGCCTCATCTATTATTACCCCCAAATTCCTCTCTTTCTGATTTTTCGCAATAGCCACATCGCCTATCATTAAATTAACTAATTCCTTAGGGATCCTCTCCTTCCCTATACACATCCATTCTGTTTTGTAAACATTCATTAAAAGCTTTTGAAAATCATACCACTACAAAATCCTTTTTCACCCTCTACTGATTTTGTTAGGAACGTGGACCCTTGAGTCGGCTGAGACGGATGGTGATGTACTGTGGGAATCCACAGTGGACGTCGCAGCCGGGAGGCGGCGCTGAAGAGATGGCCCTGGAAGGCTTCACCCTTGGAAGCCCGCGGTCCCCCCGGGAGGAGCCCGTGAGGACCTGAGCCGCTGGGACTTAGGCGAACCTCCCTGGTGGGCGAAGAACCGGATACCTGTGGATTAAGAGAAGCCAGAAGCCGGAGTCCAGCCAGGAACGGAAGCTGAAGCCAGAAGTCAGTGGACGGAAGGTCGGAAGCCAGGAGTCAGAAGCTGAAGTCAAAGCCAAGGACAGAAGCAGAATCGGAAGTCCAGGGACGGAAGCCGGAGTCAAAAACCAGAAGTCAGAAGCCAAAGACAAGATCAGGGATCCGAAGCGGCAACTAGCAACTCTAACCAGAGTGAACCTCGTTGCAAGGCGTTGGATAGGCCTAGCTGCAGGGTTTAAAAACCCCTGCAGCGTCTGACGTCATCGGAGGGCTGTCCTGATTTCTCCCGCGCTGGCCCCTTTAAATCTGGAGCCCCTGCGCGTGCGTGCCTAGGGACGGGGCCAGACGTGTCGGGCCGGCGGTGTCTCCCTCGAGGAGGGAGCGCTGCAGCAGGGCCAGGATCGGGCCTTGCCGACCGAGGAGGAGGCTCAGCGGCCTGAGCCGGCCTTGAGGTGAGTGGGAGGGCCCGGGCTCAGCCTGGGACTGTAACAGATTTTGATCAGTGAATCCGACAATTCATCCTCCTTAGGAAACAATAACTGCAGATCATCAGCATAAATAAACACTTCAAATCCCTCATCTCGAATAAGTGAGCCTAATGGTTCCAGAAAGAGATTAAACAACAGAGGCGATAAAGGGGATCCTATCGGAATCCCGCAATGTCATCTATATGCTTTTAACACAACCCCCCCCCCCACACACACACACACACACACACCACAGATGATCGACCTGTCAAAAAGGAAGATAACTAATCCCTAACTTTACCTCCAAAGCCTAGCTGTTTACATCGTTCGAACAGCAGACCTTGGTCTACCAGGTCATAAGCACTTGACCTAATTAAACAACTTAGGACAATTAGAAATAGGGTGATAACTAGCACAACTAGACTTATCCAACAAGGCCCGTTTTAAAACTGGAGTCACCACAGACTGTTTCAAAACCTCTGGCAGATTACCCTCCTCCAAAGACACATTAATCAACAACTGTAGTTGAGGTAACAGTTTGTCTGGCAAAGACCTGATCAGAAACGAAGGACAAGGGTCCAAATCACATGTAGTAACTTTACAGTTACACAAACACATTTTGCAGTTCACTTAACTCTTGACTCTTTCGAACCTACCTCTGCCTCTGAGATAACTAGATTCCTAAAGAAAATGAAGGCCTCCACACACCCTGAAGACCCCATCCCTACAAAATCCTTCTTGGCTATCCCTGACATCATAGCCAAACCCATTTCAGAAATCATTAACCGCTCCCTCACTCTTGCGATCGGGCCTCACAACAGATGGCCTTTGTAATAGCTCCTTTTAATTTAGCCCACTGTTGTTCTACCTTGCCCATTTTTTCCCAGTCTTCTAGTTCTTCCTCTAGGTACAACCCCATTTTGTCAAAGTCCATATATTTGAAATTTAAAACTCGGGTCTTTGTGTGACTTCTTTGTATCTTATTTGCAATATCAAACCATACGGTCTGATGATCACTTGTACTCAGATGGGCACCTGTCTGGACATTATAGACATTATCCCCATTTGTGAGCACTAGGTCCAGGATCACACTGTCCCTCATGGTCCCTCATGGGATCCATTACCATTTGTTTGAGCTTAGCCCCTTGGAGGGCATCCAGTATTTCTCTACTTTTGTAGATTCCACAGAACGGATACTCCAGTCTACATCCAGCAGATTAACATCTCCAACAAAAAACATTTCTCCCTTTTTTCCCATCTTTTCAATGTCTCTGATCAGATCTCTGTCTAGCTCATCTGTCTGAATTGGACATTATAGACCATACCCATTAAATGGAAGCTTCAGCATCTTTTTTAGGCTAGCCCATAATGCTTCTTCCCTACTCCACATGCCCTGCATTTCAAAAGCTTGGATATTGGTTCTGACATAAAGCGCTATTCCTCATTTCCTGTCATCTCTGTCCTTCCTTAATAAGTTATAGCTCGGGATGGCTATATCCCAGTCATGTGATTCTGTGAACCATGTTTCTGTAACAGCAACGATATCCAGATCCGCTTCCACCATTCCTGCAGGTCTGGGATTTTATTGTCCAGAGTATGAGCATTTGTGCTCATAACTGTCCAGCTATTGACAGGAATGGGAATTACCTATTACATCTACGTTGATGATGTTCAATTTATAGTTCTAATAGAAACATCAATTGAACATTACCTGAAGACTTTAGAAATGGATCTTTCTGCAATACAATTGTTAAAACACATTAAGTTGGACCTTAATAAACAAAAGACAGAAATGATGTTACTAAATCAAAAGATTTCTACAAAAACCCCAACTCATTCTGTTAGACTCCACCAAAATAGATTTGACAGAACAGGCACAAAACCTTGGAGTTAAGAACATAAGAATATAAGAACATGCCACACTGGGTCAGACCAAGGGTCCATCAAGCCCAGCATCCTGTTTCCAACAGTGGCCAATCCAGGCCATAAGAACCTGGCAAGTACCCAAAAACTAAGTCTATTCTATGTTACCGTTGCTAGTAATAGTAGTGGCTATTTTCTAAGTCAACTCAATTAATAGCAGTTAATGGACTTCTCTAAGAACTTATCCAATCCTTTTTTAAACACAGCTATACTAACTGCACTAACCACATCCTCTGGCAACAAATTCCAGAGTTTAATTGTGCGTTGAATGAAAAAGAACTTTCTCCGATTATTTTTAAATGTGCCACACGCTAGCTTCATGGAGTGCCCCCTAGTCTTTCTATTATCCGAAAGAGTAAATAACCGATTCACATCTACCCGTTCTAGACCTCTCATGATTTTAAACACCTCTATCATATCCCCCCTCAGCCGTCTCTTCTCCAAGCTGAAAAGTCCTAACCTCTTTAGTCTTTCCTCATAGGGGAGCTGTTCCATTCCCCTTATCATTTTGTTAGCCCTTCTCTGTACCTTCTCCATCGCAATTATATCTTTTTTGAGATTCGGCGACCAGAATTGTACACAGTATTCAAGGTGCGGTCTCACCATGGAGCGATACAGAGGCATTATGACATTTTCCGTTTTATTCACCATTCCCTTTCTAATAATTCTCAACATTCTGTTTGCTTTTTTGACTGCCGCAGCACACTGAACCGACGATTTCAATGTGTTATCCACTATGATGCCTAGATTTCTTTCTTGGTTTATAGCACCTAATATACTAATATAGACCTAACATTGTGTAACTATAGCATGGGTTATTTTTCCCTATATGCATCACCTTGCATTTATCCACATTAAATTTCATCTGCCGTCTTGATGCCCAATTTTCCAGTCTCACAAGGTCTTCCTGCAATTTATCACAATCTGCTTATGATTTAACTACTCTGAACAATTTTGTATTATCTGCAAATTTGAATATCTCTCTCGTCATACCCTGTTTCCCCGAAAATAAGACAGTGTCTTATATTCATTTTTGCTACCAAAGATGCATTAGGCCTTATTTTCAGGGGATGTCTTATTTTTCCATGAAGAAGAATTCACATACCGTTATATTGTTGAACAAAAAAATGAACTCGCTCCTCGAGGGCCTGCTCTCCCTGCCTCGGTGCCTGTATTCAACTACTTCTGCCTGCTGGGATCATTTTTAACTTGCTTCCTTTTCCCCATTGGGAAAAACTGAAAGGTGGAGGCTGCTGCTGACTCAAACCTAGAAAATGACCACTGATGTTACTGAATCCTGAGAGAACGGGGCGTTGAGCACATTGTCCATTTCCATCCATTCTTCTCCATTCATTTGTTGATCTTTGAGAGAATGCAGAAGAAAGGAAACTCAGACTAATCTGGTTAATTTGATTCCTTCCTTATAGCAATTTGAATGAGATTTTATCAATCTAGATGTCCAATTATATCACCAATATATAGGGCAGTTGCTGAACAAAACAAAATAAAGCTTGCATTCTCTTCCCTTTTGGGCTTGTGTGCTCACAGAATCAGAGATTGACTGAAAAAGAAGAGTGACGCTCTTTATACAGTAATTTAAAAAAATGCAAGCTGCGTCTACGGTAAGAAGCATCCGTGAAGCGTTAGGCCCGCGCAACCCATTTTACTGTATAGAGCACTATACAGTATCCTGGGTGCGTTGGCCTAACGCTTCACGGACACGCTGGTACCGGTATCTGTCATTTCAAATGTCATTTCAAATGACATTTGAAATGACAGGTACCAGGAAGTGGACGGTTCTCCTACGCTTGGGATTGCCAGTCCTCTCTCCTCTCCTCCCGAAGCAAGCAACGAAAGCGGGAAAAAAAAAAAGCGAAAAAGTGAAAAAAATAAAAGTTGCAAGAGAGAGAGGGGAGAGAGGACAGGCAATCCTACGGTACGCTCGGGATTGCCAGTCCTCTCCCCTCCTCCCGAAGCAAGGCGCGAAAAGCAGCCTTGCTCCGGGAGGAGGGGAGAGGACTGGCAGTGTAAAGCAACGAAGTGACTTACTTTTTTCACAGCCCTCCTCCGGAGACGGACATCGACGGACACGGATCGCGGCTCCCCTGCCTCCCGGAGGCGAAGATGGATGCCTGCACGGGCGAAAGCGGCCCCTGTGCGTGCAATTGGGCCGCTCAATGCGTGACGTCACGACGTTTGGCGTCACGGCATGTGACTTCACGCATTGAGCGGCCCAATCGCACGTACAGGGGCCGCTTTCTCCCGTGCAGGCATCCGTCTTAGCCTCCGGGAGGCAGGGGAGCCGCGATCCGTGTCCGTCGATGTCCGTCTCCGGAGGAGGGCTGTGAAAAAAGTAAGTCACTTCGTTGCTTTACACTGCCAGTCCTCTCCCCTCCTCCCGGAGCAAGGCTGCTTTTCGCGCCTTGCTTCGGGAGGAGGGGAGAGGACTGGCAGTGTACGGTAAAGCAGCGAAGTGACTTACTTTTTTCACAGCCCTCCTCCGGAGACGGATCGCGGCTCCCCTGCCTCCCGGAGGCGAAGATGGATGCCTGCACGGGCGAAAGCGGCCCCTGTGCGTGCGATTGGGCCGCTCAATGCGTGACGTCACGACGTTTGGCGTCACGGCATGTGACTTCACGCATTGAGCGGCCCAATCGCACGTACAGGGGCCGCTTTCGCCCGTGCAGGCATCCGTCTTCGCCTCCGGGAGGCAAGGGAGCCGCGATCCGTGTCCGTCGATGTCCGTCTCCGGAGGAGGGCTGTGAAAAAAGTAAGTCACTTCGTTGCTTTACACTGCCAGTCCTCTCCCCTCCTCCCGGAGCAAGGCTGCTTTTCGCGCCTTGCTTCGGGAGGAGGGGAGAGGACTGGCAATCCCGAGCGAAGGATTGCCCGTCCTCTCTCCCCTCTCTCTCTTGCAACTTTTTTTTTTTCGCTTTTTTGCTTTTTTTTCCGCTTTCGTTGCTTTGGGAGGAGGGGAGAGGACTGGGGCTGCCTCGGAGACCAGCACCCATGGACGCGGCCAGGGCAGGTGAGCGGGGACTGGGGGAAAGTTTGCCGCCTACCCTTACCCCTGCCTCTAACGCAGGGGTAAGGGTAGGCGGTAAGTTAGGTTAAATGCGCGGCAAAACGGCAGGGGCGCGCGTTACTGTATGGGAGGGAATACCGTAGCTAATTCGATCGTTTACATGTAATATGTGCTAGGTCTTACTTTCGGGGAAGGTCTTATTTTCGGGGAAACACGGTATTTCTTTCCAGATCATTTATAAATATATTGAAAAGTAAGGGTCCCAATACAGATCCCTGAGGCACTCCACTGCCTACTCCCTTCCACTGAGAAAATTGTCCATTTAATCCTACTCTCTGTTTCCTGTCTTTTAGCCAGTTTGTAATCCACAAAAGGACATCGCCACCTATCCCATGACTTTTTACATTTCCTAGATGTTATGCTCAGGCTTGTGAACCCTTGGCCGATGGGAGGATGGTATACCTTTCGGAGGATCCGTAGGTTCTCTCGTCGAGTGGCGAAACAGAGCAGAAGACGGGGCCAGCTGACCCTGGGTACTGGAGACTGAGGCGACTGCGGAGGCGGATGAAGAGGCGAGAAGAGGAGCTGCTTCTTCACCACTGGAAGTCTGTGGTCCCCCCAGGAGGAGCCCGTAGGGACCCAGACTGCTGGGACTTAGGCGGACTTTTGAGAGGTCAGGGTGTTGGTGCAAGGGCTGACTGGAGCTTCGCCCTGGAAGCCCGTGGTCCCCCCGGGAGGAGCCCGTAGGAAGCCGGGCCGCTGGGACTTAGGCGGGCCCCTTGGAGACGGTAGTCTAGAAGGAGTCCTAGGTCAAGTGCCATAGGGTCGTCGCTCACCAGTCCGAGGTCACACACCGAAGGATCACCACTTGCCAGTCCAACGACACACACTAGAAAATCACGGCTTGCCAATCCGAAGTCGTACACCAGAGAATCAGCGTAAGCCAATCCGAAGTCAGGAACCGGGAACACCAAGACGAAACAGGAACAGGATCCATAGCTCAAGGAACTCACCGAACCAAGCAAACCAGACAACGCTGGAGGACGTTGCCAAGTCACTGAATGAGCAGAGGAAGCTTCCCGTTATACTTCCCCTGCCTAGGCTGGTCAGGAACAGGTGAAGCCAGTTAAAGGGATTAGGTCCCTTTAAATCTGTAGAGGAGGCGAAGCCTCGCGCCTAAGGATGGCGGTGGCCATCTTGGATTTTCCCCCGCGGAGGAGAGATGCCGCTGGACGCCGCGAGGGGGGAGCAGGACGGCTCCCCCTGCAGCGAGCAGCACCGAAGGCCACGCGGGAGCGGCGGCCCGGATCAGAACCCTCCCCCAGGGCTCCCGCGGCGAGGGAACGCCGCGGACGAGGTAGGGTGCCACGGTTGTGGAGCACCATGGCTGCGTAACACAACACTAGAAGCCTCTCATGAGGAACTTTGTCAAATGCCTTCTGAAAATCCAAGTACACTACATCTACCGGTTCACCTTTATCCACATGTTTATTAACGCCTTCAAAATAGTGAAGCAGATTTGTGAGGCAAGACTTGCCTTGGGTAAAGCCATGCTGACTTTGTTACATTAAACCATGTCTTTCTATATGTTCTGTGATTTTGATGTTTAGAACACTTTCCACTATTTTTCCTGGCACAGAAGTCAGGCTAACTATTCTGTAGTTTCCCGGATCGCCCCTGGAGCCCTTTTAAAATATTGGGGTTACATTAGCTATTCTTCAGTCTTCAGGTACAATGGATGATTTTAATGATAGGTTACAAATTTTTACTAATAGGTCTGAAATTTCATTTTTTAGTTCCTTCAGAACTCTAGGGGGTATACCATCCGGTCCAGGAGATTTACTACTCTTCAGTTTGTCAATCAGGTCTACCACATCTTCTAGGTTCACCGTGATTTGATTCAGTCCATCTGAATCATTACCCATGAAAACCTTCTTCAGTACGGGTACCTCCCCATCATCCTCTTCAGTAAACACCGAAGCAAAGAAATCATTTAATCTTTCCGCGATGGCCTTATCTTCTCTAAGTGCCCTTTTAACTCCTCGATCATTTGTTGCCAGAGGATGTGGTTAGTGCAGTTAGTGTAACTGGGTTCAAAAAAGGTTTGGATAAGTTCTTTGAGGAGAAGTCCATTAATGGCTATTAATCAATTTTACTTAGGGAATAGCCACTGCTATTAATTACATCAGTAGCATGGGATCTTCTTAGTGTTTGGGTAATTGCCAGGTTCTTGTGGCCTGGTTTTGGCCTATGTTGGAAACAGGATGCTGGGCTTGATGGACCCTTGGTCTGACCCAGCATGGCAATTTCTTATGTTCTTATGGTCTTATCTAACGGTCCAACTGACTCCCTCACAGGCTTTCAGCTTCTGATATATTTTTAAAAGTTTTTACTGTGAGTTTTTGCCTCTACGGCCAACTTCTTTTCAAATTCTCTTAGCCTGTCTTATCAATGTCTTACATTTAACTTGCCAACGTTTATGCATTATTCTATTTTCTTCTGTTGGATCCTTCTTCCAATTTTTGAATGAAGATCTTTTGGCTAAAATAGCTTCTTTCACCTCCCCTTTTAACCATGCCGGTAATCGTTTTGCCTTCTTTCCACCTTTCTTAATTTGTGGAATATATCTGGACTGTACTTCTAGGATGGTATTTTTTAACAATGACCACGCCTCTTGCACACTTTTTACTTTTATAGCTGCTCCTTTCAGTTTTTTTCTAACAATTTTTCTCATTTTATCAAAGTTTCCCTTTTGAAAGTTTATAGATAGCAACCTGACCTTGAAGAAACACATTTTAAGTAAAATAAGAAATGGATATAATAAGCTAAATGTACTTAAAAGACTAAAACCATTTTTTAAGTATAATGATTTTAGGACTGTTTTACAGTCCCTCGTATTTACTGAATTTGATTATTGTAATTCCCTATTACTTGGATTGCCACAAAGTACAGTTAGAGCACTGCAGTTGCTGCAAAATGCCTCTGCAAGAGTTCTATCAGGAAATAACAAATATGATCATATCACACCAATCTTCAGATCACTACACTGGCTACTGGTTAAATTCAGGGTATACTATAAAGTGTTATGTATACTTCACAGTGTGATCAACAATAATAACACTGACTGGTTAAGTGCAACATAATATTTATGTACTCCACAATGAAACCTAAGATCAACTAACAAGGGATTACTTCAAACAACAACATTGCACTCTGCTCATTTGAGTGAGGTGAGAGAAAGAACAATATCAATCACTGGGCCGAAACTATGGAACATGATGCCAGTCGAACTACACATTCAGAAAGACATAAAGCATTTTAAGAAAGGTCTAAAAACTTGGTTATTTGGTCTTGCATACGCTGGTTAGAAGTAGGACAGAATTGTGGGGATTTAATGCTGAGAAACCGTTTTATGTATACAGAAAATTTTTATTTGTATTGTATGATTCTGATACTTTGTAAATATTGCTATTACTTGTTTATGATGCATTTTATTGTTGAATTGCTGTGATTGTTTACAGAATGATGGTATATAGATATAAATAAATAAATAGTCTGCAAATTTGATCACCTCACTCATCTTACCCCTTTCCAGATCATTTATAAATATATTAAAAAGCACCAGTCCAAGTACAGATCCTTGAGGCACTCCACTGTTTACCTTTTTCCACTGTGAAAACTGACCATATAATCCTTCTCTCTGTGGTGAAGAACCCATGCAGCTGGGCCGCAGTCCTCTTCCTCCTGAAGAGAGGCAGCGACGTCGCTCTCTGGACTTCTGCCTCTACTGCGGCGGCAAGGGCCATGTTTGGGTAATTGCCAGGTTCTTATGGCCTGGTTTGGCCTCTGTTGGAAACAGGATGCTGGGCTTGATAGACCCTTGGTCTGACCCAGCATGGCAATTTCTTATGTTCTTATTTGTTGGCTCAGTGCAAGGAATGTCTGGAAAACTCCCAAGCCTAGGCGTCACAGGGGAGCTGACCCTAGGCTGTGTGAATCCTGTTCCCCAATGCATGGTTCCTGTGTCCTTGTTGTACTCAGGAGGATCGTTCCCTATGTTAGCTTTCATTGACTCTGGCGCCGGAGGAAACATCATCCTGGCGGACTTGGTGGAACAGCTACAGCTCCCAGTGCTGTCCAGGACTCCATCATTGCGGATATCCTCCATCCACGGCACTCCCCGTCCTGGTCGGATAACTACCATTACTGCTCCAGTGTCTCTCTGCACCGGGATTCTCCACGAGGAGAGGATCACCTTCTTTATTCTGGAAAAAGCAATCCATCCTGTAGTGTTGGGGCTACCTTGGCTCCAAAAGCACTCCCCACGCATAGACTGGGAGACCCTCCAAATTACAGCCTGGAGTCCGGTCTGCTTCTCCTCTTGTCTGCTGGAATTACCCCGAACCCAACTACCTCTGGCAACCACTTCCTTGGTCCTTCCATCTCACTATGTGGACTTCGCTGATGTGTTTTCAAAAGAGAAGGCCGAGACTTTCCCTGAGCACCGGCCTTTTGACTGCTCTATTGATTTATTACCCGACTCTACTCCGCCCCGAGTCCGAGTTTACCTATTGTTTCTGCCTGAGATTCAAGCAATGACGCACTACATTCAAGATAATCTGAAGAGGGGATTCAATTGACCCTTGACCTTTCCGGCAGGAGCCAGATTCTTCTTCATGGCCAAGAAGGATGACTCCCTAAGGCCATGATTAGACTATCATGGTCTCAACGCCATCATGTGTCAGGACAGATATCCTCTGCCGCTCATCCCTGAGCTGCTAGATCGCCTACAAGGAGCCAAGATCTTTACGAAGCTCGACCTCCGAGGGGCGTACAACTTAGTGCATATAAAGCCTGGCGATGAATGGAAGGCCGCTTTCAATACCCGCGACGGGCATTATGAGTATTTAGTAATGCCCTTCAGACTGTGCAATGCTCCGGCAGTCTTCCAAAACCTCATGAATGAGGTCTTTCGGGACATGTTCCACTCCTTTGTGATTGTCTACCTGGACGATGTGCTGGTGTATTCAAGGGATCTTACCACTCATCACAAGGAGGTGCGACATGTACTCCAATGCTTCCGAGAACACCACCTCTTTGCCAAGCCTGAGAATTGTCTCTTTGAGCAGGAGTCTCTCCCTTTTCTGGGGTACATAGTGTCCACCACCAGATTCCATATGGACCCAGAGAAGGTCTCAGCTATCAAGGACTGGCCACGCCAGTGGGGATCCGTGCCCTCCAGCGCTTCCTCGGGTTCGCTAACTTCTACCGGCACTTCATTCCCCATTACTTGCACTTGGTAGCTCCACTCACTGCTCTTACTAAGAAAGGTTCCAATGCCAAGGACTGGCCACCAGAGACACTCCAAGCGTTCAAAGAACTGAAGCAGGCTTTCCTTCGTGACTCTTGCCTGCATCACCCTGACCCTTCACGGCCTTTCGTGGTAGAAGTGGACGCCTCTGACTCTGTGGTGGGGGCTGTTCTCAGCTAATTCTCTTGTAATGGTGCTCTATTACCCTGTTCTTATTTCTCCAGGAAATTCTCTCTCGTGGAGAGAAACTATAGTATCGGGGACAAAGAGCTCCTTGCGATAAAGATGGCCTTCGAGGAGTGGCGGCAATGGTTGGAGGGGGCTCAGCACCCGGTTATTGTATATACAGATCACAAGAACATGGAATACTTGTGCCGGGCTCAGCAGTTGAATCCTCGGCAAGCACGATAGTCCTTGTTCTTCAGCCGATTTAATTTCTCTCTGCGGTATCGTCCAGCCTCAAAAAACACTAGAGCTGATGCTCTCTCCCACACGTCGGAGACCAAGGACGCCCTGGCTGTACCCCAATACATTCTGGAACCAGCTAAAGTCCACCTCGCAGCTACTAACTTGATTCCACTAGGCAAGATGGTAGTACCACTCTGCCTTTGCAAGAATGTCCTATCTTGGGCGCATGACTCGTTGACCGCCGGCCACCCCGGCAGGACTCGCACTCTGGAACTTCTTACCCGCTACTACTGGTGGTCTTGCATCGATCAAGATGTCTGCGCATATGTCTGTTCTTGTCCAACCTGTGCCCAACAGAAGCCACTGCCTGGCTGCCCATGGGGCCTCTTACAGCCGCTCCCCATTCCTGAAGAACCTTGGACCCACATCTCTACGGACTTCGTAGTTGACCTACCTCTATCCGAAGAGAAACAGGTCATATGGCTAACCATTGACAGGTTCTCAAAGATGGCTCACTTCGTGGCACTCCCGAAACTCCCCACTGCACCCGAACTTGCCCAGTTGTTCACCCAACATATCTTTCATCTGCATGGACTACCTAGACATATAGCCTCCAATCGGGGATCGCAATTCACAGCCAAATACTGGCGGGCACTGTGTAAGAAGTTCGGGGTTCACCTAGACTTCACATCCGCCTTTCATCTGCAAGGAAACGGCCAGGCTGAGCGGACTAACCGCATTCTTAAAGGATACCTCTGCTCTTTTGTGGGAGATAGACAGGATGACTAGACAGCTTTACTACCTTGAGCGGAATTCTCCTATAACCATCATGTCCACTCTGCTACAGGAGCATCTCCATTCCAAATTGTCTCTGGGAAGCAACCTACACCACCATTGCCCCTACCATTGGCCGTGCCATCGCCGACAGCTCAGCTTATGGCTCAACAGCTCCACGCTCTCTGGAACTCCACTCAAGCTAACCTGCAACGGGCGGTTGAGTCCGCCAAGAAGGGTGCGGACAAACACCTTCGGCGGGCCCCGCTTTTCAATCCTGGAGCCCGGGTATGGGTGAGCAGTTGCCACATTCACTTGAGAGTACCCTCTATGTGTTTGGCACCCAAGTACAATGGACCCTTCTCTGTAAGTGAGCGCCTGGATTCAGTCTTGTATTGGCTGCGCTTACCGTTGGGTCTGAAGATACACAATAAGTTTCATGTTTCTCTTTTGAAACCCTTAGTCCTTTTTGCCTTTCATCACAGGCCACCTGAACCCCTGGATGCGGTTACTGAAGAGGACCCTGTTTATCAAGTCCAAGACCTACTGGATGTCAGGTATAACGATAGACATTGGGAATACTTAACCTCCTGGGAAGGTTTCGGCCCGGAAGAGAACACCTGGGAGCCTGTCTCCAATATCTTGGATAAATCCCTCCTTCATCAGTTCCATCGTGACCACCCTGAGAAGCCTGGGCCTTCTGTGAAGGGGGTGTAAGGGGGGGTACTGTTGGGAATCCCGGCTGCGGACTGCCACAGCTTGGCAAGCGCCGGTGTTTGCTGCTCTCCTCGGTGGCGTGGGGCAGGCGCACAACCCATGCGGTCTCAGACACTGCTGACTTCCTCCTCGCGTCCGCTGCCTCTTCTTAAAGGGGCTGTGGTGGGAAATCTTGGCCCAGCCCCCGAAGATGAGGTCATCATTCAGGGCTATTTAAGCCTAGCTCCCTACTCTGTTCCTTGCCTTGGCAACAGGTCAGCTCGTCTTGAGTAGCTAGTTGCTTGTTCCTGCGTTCCAGACTCCGTTCCTGTGTTTCAGCCTGTTCCAGCCTCCGTTCTTGTGTTCCTGCTTGTTCCAGTACCTGTTCCTGAGTTCCTGCTCCTGTGGTCCCACTCCTTCTCCTGTTCCTGCCTTTGGTTGTCTCCTCGATTCTGACTTCAACCTGGTATCTCGATTCTTCTGTCTTCTGCCCGTCCTGACCTGTGGCGTGTTCTCTGGCTCCCAATTGTCCTCTGTCTGCCCTGACCTCTGGCCTGGTTTAATGTGTTGCACTTCTGCTGCCCGCCTCGACTTCTGGACATTCTTCATTCCTCTGGACCTCCACCAGTCTTGACTTGGACCAATTACTGGGCTTCCCTCCACCAGGAGACCTCTGCCTAAGTCCTGCTGGCCCGGCACCCAAGGGCTCAACCTGCAGGGAATGAGAGCTGGTATAGGTGAAGCTCCTGTCAGGTCTCCTGGCCCTGCACTGCCTCCTGGCTACGAGAACCACTAGAGGGCCTCCCCTCAGTGGGTCACCAACTCTCGAGCCAGCTCAAGGGTCCACAGTCCCAACAGATTAAGGTCTTCAACAATCAACTCTTCTCCCTTCTTCCTCACCTTTTGGATGTCTTTGACTAGATCTCTGTCTAGTTCTTCTGTTTGAGTTGGAGGCCTGTAAACCACACCAGTAAAAATGGATGCACCATCATCTTTTTTTAGGACAGCCTATAATGCTTCTTCCCTACCCCACATTCCTTGTACTTCAGTAGCTTGGATATTATTTTTGCAATAAAGTGCTATTCCTCCCCCTTTTCCATCCTCTTTGTCCTTCCTTAAAAAGTTATAGCCCTGTATGGCCATATCCCAATCATGTGAATCCGTGAACCATGTCTCCGTAATAGCAACAATGTCCAAGTCTGCTTTCATCATTAGGGCCTGCAGGTCAGAGATTTTATTGCCGAAATTACAAGCATTTGTAGTCATAGCTTTCCAATTTTTCTCCCTTGATTTGTTGCAATTCCTAGGCACCTTTTCTTCTTTTTTGAGCTGATTGATTGTGTTATTCTCTCCTCCCATGCCCTGTATTGCTTGTGGGTGACATGCCAATTTTATTGGCCATCTCCTGCCACCCCCATTCTTTAGTTTAAATGCCTTATAATATATGATCTGAATTTCTCACTTAGCATCCTCCTTCCTATTATGGACAAATGTTGGCCATCCTTACCATATAGCCTTTTACTGCTCCATACACGACCCCAGCCTCCAATGTATCCAAAACCATTTTGTGTACACCTGGTTTTGAGCCAGGAATTGAAATTATTTATATGGTATAGCTTCTCATTTCCCTTTCCATGAACAAGTAATATTTCTGAAAAGGCAAAGGTCCTTGCAGTGTATCTTATTATCTTGCCTAGATTTTGGAAATCTATTTGTACTTCATGGATACCATTTCTATTGAGGTCATTGGTCCTCAGATGAACGATAACACTGATATCTCCGCTCAGCTAGCAAAGGTCTATTAAAAATTCCACCAACTCGTCACAAACTTACCTCAACTCGGAAGAGAGCCATATCCCTAGGAAGCTCGGAACTATGGAACTCTCTCCCAACTGAACTGAGTACACAACATAATATAAAAACCTTCAAAAAAGAATTAAAAACTTGGATGTTCACCAAAGCCTACCAAAACAACCTATGACTGCATAAACATTCAGACCCAATCCAAAACACGTATGATAACCTGAACAATCTACAACCAAGCTATGCTTATAACGAATAAGATAACTATGTTAACAAGCGTATGAACTTAACATGCAAATGTATTTTTGAACACTCTGTTAAACATTGAAACTTTGTAAACCGTTGTGATGGCGAAACCAAAGACGGTATATAAAACTCGATAAATAAATAAAGATATCAAAGTTCCTACTTTCATCTTCAATGACTTGGACTATCGGGTTTGCATTTCTACTAGCTGAGGATCCTGGAATGCATTTAACTTTTGTGTCACCCTCAAAAAGTGCTTCCAAATTGGTTCCTCTGATGATCGAGTCTCCCAGCAGAAGCAGCTTTCTTTTATGACATTTCATTCTGTTGCAGGGCTTCTGGGTGCACTAGGTGACTTCACTTTTAGAAATCACTTCAATATCTATTGCTGAGGTTTCTTCATTCTCCAATGCAGAAAAAGCATTAGGGTGGATGTCTTTTTACTATAGGCCTTATTCTGCCAGAGCCCACTGTTATCCAGTTGTTCCTGGGTTTTTGAATTCTGGATGTCAGACATTTGTGTGGGAGTGGGGGTTGATACATAGGATGCTGTAAAGTTGGGGAAGGTGGTTGTCTGTTTGTCACATGTCTTGTTCTATCAGAGCCCACTGTAAACCATTTTTTCCTGGGTTTCCTTGGGAGATGGGTGTGAGATACGAAGTGGTTCAAGGAAGAAGAGTTTAATTGAAACCTAACCAATTCCTCCCTTGGATGAATGAGCTCCATTTTAATTGCAGACAGCTAAAAGCAAAAGGGAGAACCTTTGATTCTCCAAATGATAGGCCTTGGGATATAGGCTCCACAATTGATGCATTGAATGAAAGACATTTTGTTAATTTATTGCTAATTCCTTTTATCATATAAATCTAGCAAGGATTTTTATTTGTAGGTATTTGAAGTAAAACTAAGAGTATTAGTGTTAGCTTGTAAAGATAAATAGGTAGAATTTGAAAACCTATTTAACAATCATTATCAGGCCGCACATTTTCGGCGCTAATTTCTTCTGGCACCGGGAAAGTGCACAGAAAAGCAGTAAAAACTGCTTTTCTGTGCACCCTCTGACTTAATATCATGGTGATATTAAGTCGGAGGTCCCGAAGAGTAAAAAAAGTAAAAAAAAAAAAAAAAAAATTTGAATTCGGCCCGTGGCTGTCAGGCCGAAAACCGGATGCTCAATTTTGCCGGCGTCCAGTTTCTGAGCCCATGGCTGTCAGCGGGCTCGAGAACCGATGCCGGCAAAATTGAGCGTGGGCTTTCAAACCCACTGACAGCCGCCGCTCCTGTCAAAAAGGAGGCGCTAGGGACGCGCTAGTGTCCCTAGCGCCTCCTTTTGCCCGTTTTTACCGCCGGGCCTAATTTAAATACAGAATCGCGCGCACCGGCGAGTGGCCGGTGCGCGCACCGGGAGAGCGGGCATTCGCCCGCTCTCCCGCGGACTTTACTGTATCGGCCTGCTTGGGAGTTTAAGTTATTATCTGAGCTATAAGGAACTACTATGTAATGGTAAAAGAAGTAATTGAAGCTACTTAACTTGGAGAGCAGGGAAGACTATATAAGAAAATAAACTCAGGGGTGGGTGGGTAGAGGGGGAGGGACGGAGGGAACTAAACTGTTGGGATTACTAACAGTTAGAAAATATTAGGCTTTCACTATAGCAGAAGATGCTCACTGCTCAGCAACACTGAGGTATAACCTGCTCACTGATCAGCCTGGTAGGACATGTGCCTAGAGATGCTGGTTCAAACTAGATTCTGGCTACCTGTAGCTGTGAAAGAGTTTCAAAATAGTTTCAAAGCACACCTAAAATCTCTAGTAGAAACTATTTCTCTGTTTCCCACTTAAAAAAAAAAAAGAAAAAAACAAGCTTGGAAATTAGAATAATATCTAGCAAATATTATTCCAACTAGAATGCAAGTGTAAGAACTTCAGCAACCCCAAACCAAAAGAACAGCATAAAACTGAATTATTTGGGGGGGGGGGGGGGGTGTCCCCTTATAACTCACAGCCACATACCAGGCAGTTAGCAAGAGAACAGAATTCTACTATCTCTATTGAGAACTCTACTATTTAGCCACACACAAGACAGATTTAGAACAGAGAGAAAAACAATACAAAGGCTTTGATGGCCTCAAACGTTTACAAGCCTACCTGAAAGGCAGCAGTGTTTCTCATGCAAGTTAGCCTCCTTAAAGGTGCATGGGATCACCAGCTGACAGTGATTCCAATGCTTCCAGAACCTCTAACTCCTATAGCTTTAGGAAGCTGACTTAGATAGGACATGATCCCACTGTTAGGGATGCAAGTCTGAGCCAAAAATGAAGGGGCACAAGTACCCAAAACACACCTATTTTTACGCTTCTGGTTGTAGTCAGAGGAATTGCTGATTGTTGCATGCAACATAGATGGTTTCAACTGCCAGAAGAAAGATGCAGAAGATCTAATCCTTGGACTGTGCTTCCTTTCTTATTTTCACTTTTCCTTTGGTCCTTAATAATGTGGAGTTACTTCAGAGGGATATAAGACTACTGATAGAAAAAATAAATACATAGTGAATCATACTATGCTGCAGTATATCTCATGTCTCAGCAATCAGTATTATTTGATACTGTTTTTTTTCCTCTCTTTACATTTTTTATTAAGGTAGTGTGGTTACCATATTCACCTTTATTTCTCTCTTGTTGGAAACTGAAACTCAACCAGATATTAAGAGAAAAAACTTAGTGAGAGAAAAATATTTTTAAATGAAACACCTGGGTAAAGATTGAAAAGAAAAAACAAACAAATCCCCCAAATCCTAATAAACAATTTAGAAGGATATTGAGAATTTTCTCCTACTAAATGTTTTTGTTTATTTGTGTGATGCTCTTAACTCTAGATCTAGTCTTTGTCTGCCCTCTACAGCAAATGTTGGAGAAAGACAGTTTACAGAAAACATGAAGGAAATTAATTTCCATTCAAAAATCTGCTGCTAAACAATAGTAGTGCTTGTTTATCCAGTTGCCTCTTTTACAACACTCCCCGATAATGTAAAGTACCTTTGTTTTCTAATAAAAATAATTATTGTGCATTTAATTGGATTTCCAGAAACAGTGTATGGGATGTGCTTGTTGAGGAGACAGGGGTAGAATTTGCAGTCAGCACAGGTGGATCATAACAATAGACTGGATCACTTGAGATCTATGAATGCCATTTCTCAACACAGCCTATTGTTTAGTGAAAAATTCCCATCCTGCTGGAGAATAAACCTTAGCCTCAAGGATGTGATAAGCTAGAGTATGTTGAAGATGCATCTCTAAAGTTTATGGGAAATAGAAGATCGGTAAGTCTTCTATTTCCCATAATGAAACAGGCAGATATCACTACTTTATTGCTGCTAGGAGTCTACTCAAGAATGAGATCTTGCACAGCTTAATTTACAGTTCAGAAAATATTTTGGCAAATAAACTCTGGATTCTTACAGAATAGCATCTTATCTGCTGTTACATTACTTTTTTTTAGTACATTAAATATTTATTGATACTTTCCAGAAATATAAAATTAGAGATTACAAATCTCCGTAAAAGGGTCATTTTTTAAAAGGTTTTACATGAGCAAACAAGGGTTTTCCCTTGTCTTTTAAAAATTGCCCAGCCTTACTGCAAGTTAAAAGCATGCATGCTATGAAACATCACATATACTTTTAACTGCAGGGAGAAGAGCCATTTCCAGATGGGGGGAGATCAGAGGAGCTAAAGTACGCATGGAGATTTGATTTTTAAATGGACTGTCCAAATGTATTTTTCCCTGTGGACCTGACCTGCAGAGATAGGTGCAAAGTATGCAGGTAATTTTGTACCTTTGAATGTTTCATGTCCAAATTTCAAAGAGAGAATATTCAAAACTACCTGACTAAACGAACTGGCTAAGCCTGCTCTGAAAAATAGTTGTCCTAAAGTTACCCGGATACTTTTCCCTGCTCAATATTGACTTCCTA
Organism: Rhinatrema bivittatum; assembly: GCF_901001135.1. NCBI lineage: Eukaryota > Metazoa > Chordata > Amphibia > Gymnophiona > Rhinatrematidae > Rhinatrema > Rhinatrema bivittatum. The sequence continues at coordinate 202,455,888 of NC_042620.1, read as the reverse complement.
AAATTATCTCACTGGCCATAGCTGGAAAGTCTTCACTGGAAAATGAAAAGTGTGAAAGGTCACAATTAAACAAAACAGATAGACTTAGTTCATATTTTAGCACATTCCTATATCAGAGCATCCAAATCAATCCCAAAGTTGGTATCTGCTTTCATTCTGTATCACAGGGCTTGGTCCCATTGCTGAGGTTTGGGCCTAGGTCTAGGCCTTATGCCTGTGTCCGGCCAGAGGCCAGGTCCTATAACTGAGATCCAGGCCTGATGCCTGTGTCTGGCATGAGGCTGGGTCTCATCACTGAGGCCCAAGCCCTGTTTCCAAGGCTCAGGCCTAATTCAGGGGCCTGGCATGAAGCTGGGTCCCATTGCCAAGGCCCAGGCCTAGGCCCAAGCCTGATATCAAAGTCTGGCCAGATGCCTTTACTAAGGGACTAACACTGCCATGTCTAGGTCTAACACTGGGCCAGGCCCAAGGACAGGTCCCATCACAGAGGCCCAGGACTAGACCCAAGCATGACACTAAGGCCTGGTCCCGTCATCAAAGTCTAGGCCCTAGGCCTAGATCCAAACCTATGCCTGGAAGCCCAGGACCAAGCTTTCCACTATCTTCTTTCTTTTTCTGTCAAATAAAAAATGACTGTTCATCCAAAGGACATAGCGCAGTGATGCCACTGCACTGCCCTATTCCTGAACAGATAGTATCATTTTGGTGTATAGTCATATATTTTAACAGCCATGCATCAAAATGGTGCTATCTGCTTGGGAGGAAGCTGCAGCAGTGGCATCACTGCGCTATGTCCTTTGGACAGACTGTGTCATTTTTATTCGATGAAAAGAAAGAAAACAGTGGAAGACCTGGTCCTAAGCCTCTGGGCCTGGGGCTAGTCCTCAGCCTTGGCAATGGCAATTGTCATTGGACTAGGTTCCTGTGTCAGGCCTAGATCTAGGCCCAGGCCTCTGTGATTATACCTGGCCTCTGGCCAAGCCCTGGCATCAAGCCTTGACCTGGGCTAGGTCCTAGGTCTGGTCTTATCAGCTGGACCCAGCTTCAGGCTGGACCTCTACATTGGGCCTAGGCCACAGGACCTGGCATCTGGCCAGGCGCCAGCATTTGGCCTGGGCCTTGGTGAAAGGACCCAGCTTTGGGCTGTGCCCTGCCATCAGGCTTTAACCTAGGCCTGACCCTTGGCATTGGTATCTAAACTTGGGCCACAACCCAACGTCAGACCTGGGCCTAGGACTGGGACCTGGTCTCGGGCCTGGGCTTCAGCCTGGGAGTCTTTGATTGGACCTGGTATTGGGTCTTGGTGACAGGACCTGGCCTTAGGCCAGGCTCTAGTGTTGGACCTAAACCTCAGAGAGAGAACCAAGCTGGAATCTAGTCCTGCCGGATGCCCATTTTTTTTTTATTTTTTTTTAAATTACACAAATACAAAAATAATCAAAATTTTTTGGGTATTTTCGTCAGAGGCTATTTTTGGTTAGTTGCATTCATAACAAACCAAAAATGGCCTCATTCATTGTATTTTACTCATTTGTTTAAAAGCAATGCACATCCCTACTAGATATTCAGTGACACTTATCTGATTAATATTGTGACTGAATATGTACTTAGTTGATCAACATTTCAACAGCTTGATCTGCAAACCTAGTTCTGAACAAGGATTTAACCCTTTTTTGACAATAAAGTGAATAAATGAATAATAAGTGCTGATATCTAGGCGATCCATGGCCACCTAACTTTCTCCCCCTGACTTAACCCCTCTTCCAGGCCCATCCAGAATTTGACCAACTAAATTTAGACACTGACTGACAAATTTTCAAAAGATAACTAAATCCTTTCTTACCTCATGGCTCTTAGAACTAGTCACATAATGTTGCTGTAATAAAGACACACTTCTTTACATGGCAAAAAGCATTCAGTCTAAAGGGAAGATGACAGCCACACGAACTATCCAATCACACATGCTATATGCAAGAGAGTTGTAATAAGCATCCCTTGAACATCTTGATTTCTCTATCACATACTATCCTGCAGCCACTCTAAACTTAAAAGGAGTAGTTTTCAAAGACATTTATGTGCAGTCTTATGCACATAAAGGAGTGTTCTAAAACCGACCTAGGCTCTGTGTGTGTAAAAGCATGTGCATAACCCGTACTTTTACGCACACTGAGGAGAGACATTCCAGGGAGCAAGGTTTGGTTGAGCCAGTCTATATGCATATAATTTGTGATTTTAAAAAGTATGTTCGTGAGGGAGATCACATGATGCAGTGAGGGAGGAGGATGTAATGGTTGGAGGGAAGGAAGGAAGGGGGGGGGGGGGGAGTAATGAGTCATGTAAGTGTTTATAGTGTGATTTTTTATATAATGTTTCACCAGGTTGATGCCAAAAGAGTTTGTCCGGGGTGGACAAGCAGTGGGGAATCCCGGCTGGGAGGGCTCACCCTGTGGATTAAAACTTGTGTCTATACTACACCTAATCTTACAGAAGACAATAGCTAATTTTGACACTCGCTTAGTTACTTGGAATGTATGCGGGATCAATTCACCCATTAAGAGATCTAAGATTTTGTATCTTTTAAAAAAGAAAAAAGCCAGTTTTGCATTTCTTCAAGAAACACATCTTAATGATGCAGAACATGAGAAACTGCGGAGATGCTGGGGGGGAGAAGTGTATTATGCTTCCGCCACAACTAAATCAACGGAAGTGGCTATCCTAATCAATAAGAATGTACCTTTCCGAGTACATAGGGAAATTAAGGACCCTATGGGACAGTATATTATATTAGAAGCAGATATACGTCAGAGTAAGGTGGTTCTCTGTAACTTATATGCACCTAATAATTATAGTCCTAGCTTCTTCAGACAACTGTACCAACTTTTGGTACCGCTCCTGGGAGACTGTATCATAATAGATGGAGATTTCAATACAGTACGGGATCCTTTCCTGGATAAATCTCCTCCACAAAAAACAGACTCAGGATGTGGTAAAGGCCCGTCCTTTCTGGAGCATTCTTTACACCTGATAGAGATTTGGCGGACTCTGCACCCAGGGAAGAAAGACTTTACACATTTGTCTAGAGCGCATGGCACCTTATCTAGAATAGACTATTTCTTGATCAGTACCAGTGCGGTATCAAAAGTAAGTGCTGCAGGGATAGAGGAAATTGTCAATTCGGATCATGCCCCAGTCTGGCTGGACCTGGAATTGGACAGACGGCAAGCTGCTTCCCCTACATGGAGATTCCCCTTTTATATAGTCAATGATGTTAAATTTCAGGAGTATGTGAGAACCAAATGGCGGAGCTATGCAGAATCAAATGCAGTCCATGTTACATCCCCGGTGCTTTTCTGGTATACAGCTAAGGCAGTAATACGGGGGGGAGATAATCTCATTTATGGCCCATAGACGGAGAGCCATGGACCGCAAAAAGCATGGGATCTTCTTAGAGTTTGGGTAATTGCCAGGTTCTTGTGGCCTGGTTTGGCCTCTGTTGGAAACAGGATGCTGGGCTTGATGGACCCTTGGTCTGACCCAGCATGGCAATTTCTTATTTTCTTATTTTCTTACCCACTTGAATAGAGCCCGGGCAGTGCTAAACTGGACAAATACTAGTTCGGCCTGAGCTCGGTATTTAACGGTGCAAGCTGAACTAAACATCTTACTACATCAGAGAGCCCGTAAAAGTTTTATGTACTACCAGTATCAGCTTTATCAACAAAGCAATAAGGCAGGGAAATTGATGGCCAATCTGGTGCGTGCAGTTCGGGGGACCTGTCATATACCAGCCTTGCGTTCTCCCCTGGGGATGGCTTTAACGGAAACTGATGCCATACTGCAGAAGTTTAGGGAATTTTACAGTGATGTCTACTCCTCTGGGGGTTGGGATCTAGAAGCATGTGACCGTTTTTGCTCTCAAATAGACATCCCTCAGCTTACGGCGGAGCAGAAAGCGGGACTGAATGCACCCATAACCCTGGCAGAGGTAACCTCTGTTATTAGAACTGCTAAGCGCCTTAAGGCTCCTGGCCCAGATGGGTATAATTCTGAATTCTATAAGTGTGTGGTTGACCTGGTTGGAGAACCATTGGTAAGGACGTACGCGGAGTTATTAGAAAAAGGAGCTCTTCCAGCCCATACTAATACAGCCTATATTACACTTATCCCCCAAAACAGGGAAGGATCCACTCTTGCCTGAATCCTACTGCCCAATCTCTTTATTAAATTTTGATCAAAAGATTTTTGCAAAAATACTGGTGGATAGATTGGCGAAGGTGCTTCCATCGCTTATTGGACCCGGCCAGGTGGGTTTTATGCGGAATCACTATGCCTCTACTAGTATTCGAAGGGTACTAGTGGCTATGACAATGTGTTAGCAAATGGAAGCCCCATTTCTCTCTATAAGCTTTGATGCTAAAAACGCATTTGATAGGGTAAAGTGGGCCTATCTTTTCCAGGTTCTAAAATGGATGGGTTTTGAGGGGCTATTTCTCCAGGCAGTGAACCTACTATATCGGGACCCTGAGGCAGTCATATTAGCCAATGGCTCAAAGTCAACGGCATTCGCCATTAGTAGGGGCACTAGACAAGGCTGCCCACTATTACTGCTTCTTTTTATTCTCCAACTGGAACCATTACTTTGTTCCATTCAAATGTCCCGGGAAATAAAAGGCATGAGCTTTCAGACAGCAACTTTTAAATATGCTGCTTTTGCGGATGACATATTGGTTTTCCTAACCGATCCGCAAAAGTCCCTTTCACCTTTATTAAGGTTATTTTGGGCATTTGGAATATTTTCGGGACTGCGTTTGAATATGAACAAATCCACAGCGCTGGCATACCCAGAAGATAAAAAAGTAAAAAAAAACCACCACACTGTTCCTCAGTATAGTTTTATTACGTTAACTCAGCCCTATTTTGTCAACTATTTTTGTGGGACCTTCATGGGAACAACTTTAAACCAACTGATAAGTTGTATAACCTTTTGGTCCACTTTTATTATTTTTATCTTTTTTTCATGTCCATAACTTATAGACTTTTCATATTTTGCTTAAAACACATTCCCAACCCGTGAAGATCCTTGGAATAAGTCACATCTCATACATCCTAGGTATCTGAGTTTTTTGGGGCTGGTTTGTTTTTTGATTTTTTGAATCGGATTCCCAGAGGATATACAGAGTCGCTGGGGGGGAGGATTTCCCTCTTCAATGGGCAGGAGACTCCTTCTCTTACCTTGGAGTCCTTATTCCACATTCATTGACTAAGCTTTACAGACTTAATGTGTTACCACTGATTAGATTCACATGAGACAAATTGCCCAGTTGGCAAAAATTGCCAATATCGCTGGGAGGAAGGGTCAATCTTTTCAAGATGATTATCTTGCCCAAATGGCTCTACCTCTTGCAAAATTTGCCCCTTCACTTAAAACGCGCTGAATTGATCCAATTGGATAAAGCACAGCAGAGCTTTTATTGGCGTGGAGGAAAGGCGAGAGTGCCACTAGCATGGTTAAGAGAAAAATGGGGTATGGGAGGTTTAGGTGTTCCTGATCTAGCTTTATACAATCTGGCCTGCATCCTCCGGGTGATGAGAGACTGGTTCCTGGATAAGTACACATTCATTGATATAAATGCTGATAAAGCGCTAGCAGTCCCGTTCGACCTTCAGTTTGTACTCCAGTCAGAGGCCAGTGTACTTCCCACGTTTTTGATGCAAAATGTCCTTTCTAAACCACTTTATCAGTCTTGGCTGCGGTTAACCATATTTTGGATTCTGCTTGAGTTTGTGCTTATTTGTTACCTATACAAAGGAACCCGAATTTTACACCAGGGTCTCAGACTGCTGTCTTTCGTGGGTATGCCAGTAAGGGAATCACGCAATTAGGTCATGTGCTATCTTCTGAAGGTCACATATTATTGTTTGAAGAACTTAGGGAGATTTATGATCTTCAGCCTGGGTGTGTCTTCCCATACTTACAACTTCAGCATTATGTGAGGTCACTCCCCTTAGTCTCAAAGCAAGCTTCAGTTTTTCACAACATGGATAAAATATTCATGTTCGAGCAACCTAAGGCGCCCTCCCTTTCAAAATACTACAAGAGCTTAAATAAGATACTGGATATTGACACATGCTCTATCCTGGTTGAGCGATGGAATGGGGATGGGGTTTTTCTAGTCACTAGGTCCATACTGCAAAGGTGCCTTAAACGAATATCACAAATATCGGCAAATATGTATTATAGAGAAATGCAGTACAAGTTTCTCCATAGGGGCTATATTTCTGCTCAAGGGGTGAACCAATGTAAAATATCATCCTCGGCAACCTGCCCAAGATGCCAATGCCCTAGGGGTACCTTATCCCATGCTTTTTGGGAATGTCCTCCTATAAAGAACTATTGGGGCAAAATTGTAAGGTATTTAGTTAATTTGTTGGAGGTACCAATCCCAATGTCTCCCCTATGGCTACTTTTTGGCTGTATTTCTCCCTTACGGGTGAGGGATATGGGGGCTCGGTTACTTATTCGTAAAGCTTGTTTGGTGGCCAAAAAGGTCATTTTGTTGAACTGGAGGGAAGTTACCCCTCCATCTTATTTATTTTTTTATTTTTTTAAAGGCTTTTATATACCGATGTTCATGTACTAGTACATACTGTGTCGGTTTACATAGAACCAAAGTTGGAAATTACATCAAACAAGTGGGTACAAATAACAGGGATACCTTCGTAAGAACTTCAAACTTATAGATAAAGCAGAGAACAAGAATTAAATTATTATAAATCATTATAAATAAATACCCATAATTGCAAATAATTACAAATAACAGTCAACAAAAAGTTGGGTTTACATCTGACTTAATAAGCATGAGTGCAGCATAACGTACATCTTACTGAACTTGGTGTAACTGCTTACACCGGATGCTTCAAATGGAGGCAGCGACAGCAAGATAATCTCCACGCAACAAGAAGCTGTTCATGAGAGTCTGGGATCGGTATATACAGACTCTCCTGCATCGCTCACGCAATTTGATCCTCAATGAGTGAACTAAATTTGGACGGACACTCTTGCATCAACACGCTTATGGGACACAACCTTGAACACAAATGGAATGCTTGAAAAAAATATATGGTTCAGGAAGGGATAGGGGGGAAAGGGGGCGGGGGGATCTTTTTTGGTGGGTTTTTGTGCTATCTAGGGATGAGGTTGGAGAACTGAGTAGGGGTTCATAAGGGGAACATTTTATTTATTTATTTATTTAACATTTTTCTATACCGAACTTCATGACAAGCTTCATATCAGGCCGGTTTACATCAAACTGAGGGATTAACTGAACATAACCATATAACAGGAAGGCCGAAGCGCAGATACAAATAACAGGGAGAATGAACTTGGGGGCTAGAGTAGCCAGGAAATAAAGGACAGAAGAAACTGGAGAATGAGAACGTATGAATATACAGTGGTTGTACATTTCACAGAGAGTGTATCAGAGTTCAGCATTCTCTGTATTGTTTTTTGGTTGAAAATAATAAAATTGTTCTAAATTAAATGAGCTATTTGCTAACTTAAAAAAAAAAAAAAGTATGTTCATGAGTGTATATAAGTAAGTTACACCCTCCAAAGAGAAAATGTAGCTTTACACTAGTGAATGTGTGTGCATACTCAGTCATTTACATGAGTGTTTCCAAAGCGAACTTATGTAAGTTCGCTTTGAAAATGCTAAAATCTGTGATGAAGGGGTGGCTCAGATCTGCTGCCTGAGACAAGGTGTTGCGGTTCTGGCCACGAGCGCCGCGACCAGACCCTTACCTCCGTGCTCCTGGACCTACTCCCTCTTCTGGAGGCCTGGTTTGCGCCCTGTTCGACGGCGTCCCCGTGGGGGCCGCACCACCGGGAAGCTTCCCAGATGTGGGATAGGAGTTTTGCTTTCCAGGCTCGCTGGAAAACCACGTCATGGGAAGGGAAACTCCATTGCCATTTCTAACTGGTTTTCTCCTTAGGCCTATAAAGAAAATGTTTGCTCCGACCGCAGCATATGAAAAGCCCCCAGCTAACAGGAAGTCAGCAGGAAACATATTTAGTGCAAAGCTCTTGCAGCAGCTCATGACCTACTTGCATTTATGTGGTGTTTCACACCTAGATAGTTTAGAACAAATGACCAGCTAATGACCTCCCCCCTCCCTGCCTGAAGACTGACCGCTTGCACCTACTGCCCACTTGCACCCACGTAGTAAAAGGTCAGCATAAACACTTGTGGTGGAAAACATTGTAGCAGGAAAATATGTGACGTATGTATCATATCAAATACTATGAGATCATTTACAATAAAAGGGCAGCCTTCCCAAAAGCCTGGAGGAGCACGCTTCACCCTGAAGACCGTCTGAGGTGTTTTCATTGCGACACCCATGGGCGCCCTGCTTCTAGGCGCGCGCCACTTGGATGCTTTTCTAGGCCGTTTCCCACCAGCGGTGACTCCGCCCAGTTCCTGACATCAGACGCCGTGGCCTTGATAAGCCGGCCGCGGACATTCAGTCTTTGCCTTGCAACGGGTTTACCTCCCATTTCCCTGTTGCGTTGTGCCCCGGAGTGAGCTGCCTTGCTATTCGCTCTGTTCCTGCTTGCCTGCTACAGTACCTGCTTGGTTCCTGCTTGCCTGCTACAGTACCTGCCTGGTTCCAGTACCCGAGTCCTGCTACAGTTCCTGCCTGGTTCCAGAACCCGAGCCCCGTTACAGTACCGATCTACTGTCCTAGTCTGGTTCCAGTTCCCAGTCCTGACCAACAACCCGCCTATGTCCCAGCGGCCGGGCCCCTACGGGCTCCTCCCGGGGGGGCTTCGGCTTCCAAGGGTAAAGCCGCCTAAGTCCCAGCTGTTGGACTCCTCCTGGGGGAGTGCCAGCTTCCAGGGTGAAGAGCACCTCTACATCCTGCCTGAACATCTGCCTCCCGGCCTGCCACATACTAGAGACATTGACCACCTTTCCCAGTCTCCTGCAGGTCGGCCCAAGGGTCCACTAAACTGAGACTCCATAACAGATTGCAAGGCCATGGACTAGGTTGCGCCTGTCCCCTTGGACCTGCCAGGGTTGGCCCAGCAGCTGCAGTATCAACAACAATACCTCGAGGTCCTTACTGGTTCGGTAGGGGAGTTATCGGCCCGATTGGATGCCAGGGCCTCGTCTGCCCCAGAACCAGCACCCGAGGGTCAAGACTCTTCAGTGACTCAGCTGCCGGCACCCTCTCATTACGCTGGTGATTTAAGGACCTGCCGCGGCTTTCTGAACCAATGTTTTATACGGTTCTCTCTGTTGCTCCGACAGTTCCCTTCGGATGCAGTGAAAGTGGCATATATCCTGTCCCTGCTTGATGGAATAGCCTTAATATGGGCTTCTCCCCTTTGGGAAAATAATGATTCCTCACTAACGAACTTACAACAATTTATCTCGAACTTTCGACAGGCCTTTGATGAGCCCGCCCGAGTAGCCTCGGCTACCTCGGATCTGCTGCAACTCCATCAGGGGGCTCGCTCCTTGGCAGATTATGCTATGGAATTCCGGACTTTAGCCCAAGAAGTAGGTTGGCAGGAATGTAGTCTTAAGGCCATCTTCTTGGAGGGTCTCTCTGGACGCCTAAAGGATGAGATTGCTGCTCGAGATCTGCCGGAGGACCTCAATGCCTTGATAGAGATGGCTGACCGCATTGACCGCCACCTACAACAACGGGCCAAGGAGCAGCGCTCCTCTCGCCACAGTCCTGCTGTTGTGCTGGTGAGACCTGTGTCTCCTCCTAAGACTTCTCGTCCAGATGCTCCCACCTGCGAACCCATGCAGCTGGGACGGGCCCCGCTCTCTGCTGAAGAGAGGCAACGTCGCTGTTTGTTGAAATTGTGTTTATATTGTGGTCAGAAGGGCCACTTCTTGGCAGGCTGCCAGGAGCGTGCGGAAAACGCCAAAGCCTAGGAGGTCGGAAGGAATTCTTCCTAGGCTGTGCTACAGCTCCTCGATGTACCATGCCTGTTACCCTGGAATATCCTGGAGGGTCCATTTAGACGATGGCGTTGCTGGATTCTGAAGCCGGAGGTAATTTCATCCTGCAGGACTTAGTCTCCCAGTTGCAAATTCCTACGCGTAGACGGGAGGTCCCATTACGAATTACCTCTATCCAGGGGACGCTCCTTCCAAGACCTGTCCTAATGTCCATGGTACCCATTACTGTCCGCACCGGGGCGATCCATTTGGAGGAGATAGCCTTCCTAGTGTTGGATAAGGCTGTCCACCCTGTGGTGTTAGGGTTGCCGTGGTTACAGAAGCACTCACCCACGATTCAGTGGGATACTTTACAGATTGTCAAGTGGAGCCCTTTCTGCCTAGCTAATTGTATGAAAGTGCCTTAGGTCCTCCTGCATCTTATGAGGACTTTACGGATGTATTTTCCAAGACCAAGGCGGAAATCCTTCCGCAGCATCATCCGTATGACTGCGCTATAGACCTGTTACCTGGTACTATGACCCCCCCCCCCCCTGAGGAAGGGTATATCCCTTATCATTAGCTGAAACCCGGGCCATGTCCGAGTATATTTCAGAGAATTTGGCCAAGGGGTTCATTCGCCCGTCCAAGTCGCCTGCAGGGGCAGGCTTCTTCTTTGTCAGCAAGAAGGATGGCTCGCTGAGACCGTGCATAGACTATCGAGGCCTAAATTCCATTACTAAGCGAGACAGTTACCTGCTCCCATTAATCCCGGAGCTCCTCGATCAGCTCCAGTGAGCGAAGATTTTTACAAAGTTGGACTTACGAGGTGCATACAACTTAGTCAGAATCCGTCCCGGAGATGAGTGGAAAGCCACTTTTAATACCAGAGACGGGCATTATGAGTATCTTGTGATGCCTTTCGGCTTATGTAATGCTCCAGCGGTGTTCCAGCACCTTATGAATGAGGTGTTATGGGACCTTCTGAACACCTGCGTAATCATTTACCTCGACGATGTGTTAGTCTACTCCCAGGACCTGCCTTCACACTGTCAGCATGTCCGTCAAGTGCTCCAAATACTTAGGGAGCATGGTCTGTACGCGAAACTGGAAAAATGTAGCTTTGAGAAGACGTCCCTGCCGTTCCTGGGCTACATAGTCTCTGCAACTGGCTTTTCAATGGATCCTGAGAAAGTGGCGGCAATTAAGAATTGGCCCCGGCCAAAGGGCCTTAAAGCATTGCAACGCTTCTTTGGCTTTTCCAATTTCTACCGTCACTTTATCCCTAACTACTCCCATATTGTGGCCCCGTTGACTGCCCTCACCCGAAAGGGGGCTAACGCGGTGGATTGGCCTGTTCCCACCTGCCAAGCCTTCGAGGCCCTTAAGGAAGTGTTCTTGTTAGACACCTGCCTTTGTCATCCGGATCCCAGCCGGCCCTTTGTGGTGGAAGTCGATGCCTCCAATGTGGCCGTGGGGGCCGTGCTGAGCCAGTACTCTGATTCTGGACAATTGTTACCCTGTTCATATTTCTCGAAGAAATTCTCCCCGGCAGAGAGCAACTACTGTGTTGGTGATAAAGAGTTGCTAGCTGTGAAACTTGCCCTGGAGGAATGGAGACAGTGGTTGGAAGGAGCCAACATCCGGTTACGATTTACACTGATCACAAAAACTTAGCATTCTTGAAGCAAGCCCAACGCCTGAACCCAAGGCAAGCCCGGTGGTCACTGTTTTTTGATTGGTTCGACTTCACCTTACGCTATCGACCCGGCTCTAAGAATGTTCGAGCCGACGTGCTCTCGCGCTCCTCTGAGGTCGAAGAGACTCCTGACACGCCTCAGTATATTTTGGATCCTGTGAAAGTGAGCCTTGCAGCAACCTTGGTGTCCTCCCAAGGAAAGACCGTCGTCCCACATCGCTCCCGGAGAGCAGTTCTCACTTGGGGCCATGACACCCTCACTGGGGGCCATGCTGGCTGTAAAGAGACCTTAGACTTGTTGAACCAATTCTACTGGTGGCCGACGGTGAGACAGGACGTCCAAGCTTTTGTGGGCTCGTGCCCTACCTGTGCCATTCAAAAGCTGCTCATCAGGAGGCCTGTTGCAACCATTGCCCATCCCGGTGGAGCCTTGGACACACATCTCCACCGACTTTGTCGTGGACCTCCCCGTCTCAGGAGGTAATTCGGTCATTTGGGTGACCGTAGACCGATTCTCCAAGATGGCACACTTTGTCCCCTTGCCAAAGTTTCCTTCTGCACCTGACCTAGCTAACCTCTTCGCTCAGCATATCTTTAGACTTCACGGTCTCCCTCAAGATATTGTCTCCAATCGAGGACCACAGTTTACTGCTCGATATTGGAAAGCACTTTGCAAACGCTTCAATGTGCAACTTAGTCTTTCTTCTGCATTTCATCCTCAAAGTAATTGGCAAACAGAACAGACGAACCGAACCTTGAAGACTTTTCTCTGTTCGTTCGTGAATGAACGACAAGATAATTGGGCCAAGCTACTCCCGTGGGCAGAGTTCTCGTATAATAATCACACGCATGCTGCTACTGGAAGTTCACCTTTCCTCGTCGTCTATGGGAAGCAACTTCGACCGCCCTTGCCTTCACCTGAACCTAGTGCACTCCCAGCAGTGCAACTTTCAGCTCGCCAGCTTATTTCCTTGTGGACGTCTATTCAGGGAAAGATCCGTAAAGCCGCCCAGTCCACCAAGAAATGGGCGGATAGGCATCGTCAGCCAGCACCCATCTTCCTCCCAGGAGACCGCGTCTGGCTTAGTACCAAAAATCTACAGCTACGTATTCCGTCTCGAAGACGAGCTCCGAGGTTCTGTGGGCCTTTTCGAGTCGCCGAATGAGTGGGAGCAGTCTCATACCGATTACGCCTACCCTCCTCCATGAGCATACATGACGTGTTCCATGTGTCATTGCTGAAGCCTCTTGTTTTATCCAGATACCACTCCCTGGCTCCTGAACCATCGGACCCTTCAGTACCGGATGAGGTTACGTATCAAGTACGTGAGGTCTTGGATGTCCAGTTCCATCAACGCCGCTGGGAGTGCTTGCTTGCCTGGGAGGGTTACGGACCCGAGGATAATTCTTGGGAACCGGCCCGTAACATCCTCGACAAGGACTTATTATGGCAGTTCCATCTGGACCACCCAAGTAAACTGGACCGGCTAAGAGGGGGCATAAGAGGGGAGGTACTGTTACGGTTCTGGCCGCGAGCGCCGCAACCAGACCCTTACCTCCGTGCTCCTGGACCTACTCCCGCTTCTGGAGGCCTGGTTTGTGCCCTGTTTGGTGGTGTCCCCACGGGGGCCGCGCCGCCGGGAAGCTTCCCATGGATGCCCTGCTTCTAGGCGCGTGCACACGCCACTTGGATGCTTTTCTAGGCCGTTTCCCGCCAGCGGTGACTCCACCCAGTTCCTGATGTCAGACGCCGTGGCCTTGATAAGCCGGCTGTGGACATTCAGTCTTTGCCTTGCAACGGGTTTACCTCCCGATTCCCTGTTGCGTTGTGCTCCGGAGTGAGCTGCCTTGCTATTCGCTCCGTTCCTGCTTGCCTGCTACAGTACCTACTTAGTTCCTGCTTGCCTGCTACATTACCTGCCTGGTTCCAGTACCCGAGTCCTGCTACAGTTCCTGCCTGGTTCCAGTACCCGAGCCCTGCTACAGTTCCTGCCTGGTTCCAGTACCCGAGTCCTGCTACAGTTCCTGCCTGGTTCCAGAACACGAGCTCCGTTATAGTACCGATCTACTGTCCTAGTCTGGTTCCAGTTCCCAGTCCTGATCAACAACCCGCCTAAGTCCCAGCAGCCGGGCCCCTACGGGCTCCTCCCAGGGGGGCTTCAGCTTCCAAGGGTGAAGCTGCCTAAGTCCCAGCGGTTGGGTTCCTACGGGCTCCTCCCAGGGGAGTACCAGCTTCCAGGGTGAAGAGCACCTCTACGTCCTGCCTGAACATCTGCCTCCTGGCCTGCCACATACTAGAGACATTGACCACCTTTCCCAGTCTCCTGCAGGTCGGCACAAGGTTCCACTAAACTGAGACTCCATAACACAAGGGATGAGACTGTGCTCTCTTCTACCCAAGGCATGGTGTAGATCAAATCACTGAGAAAGCCAAGTTGGAGGGGAGGGCATCCCCATGGAGTTTGGCCCTTGTAGTTATTTGAAATGCTGGGCCCCTCACTTTTCAATATATTTATAAATGATCTGGAAAGAAATAAGACAAGTGAGGTAATCAAATTTGCAAATGATACAAAATTGTTCAGAGTAGTTAAATCACAAGCAGATTGTGATAAATTGCAGGAAGACCTTGTGAGACTGGAAAATTGGGCATCGAAATGGCAGATGAAATTTAATGTGGATAAGTGCAAGGTGATGCATATAGGGAAAAATAACCCATGCTACAATGTTAGGTTCCATATTAGGTGCTACCACCCAAGAAAGAGATCTAGGCATCATAGTGGATAACACATTGAAATTGTCGGTTCAGTGTGCTATGGCAGTCAAAAAAGCAAACAGAATGTTGGGAATTATTAGGAAGGGAATGGTGAATAAAACGGAAAATATCATAATGCCTCTGTATCGCTCCATGGCGAGACCCCACCTTGAATACTGTGTACAATTCTGGCCGCTGCATCTCAAAAAAGATATAATTGCGATGGAGAAGGTGCAGAGAAGGGCAACCAAAATGGTAAGGGGAATGGAACAGCTCCCCTGTGAGGAAAGACTAAAGAGGTTATGACTTTTCAGCTTGGAGAAGAGATGGCTGAGGGGGGATATGATAGAGGTGTTTAAAATCATGAGAGGTCTAGAATGGGTAGATGTGAATCGGTTTCTTAGTCTTTCACATAATAGAAAGACTAGGGGGCACTCCATGAAGTTAGCATGTGGCACATTTAAAACTAATTGGAGAAAGTTCTTTTTCACTCAACTCACAATTAAACTCTGGAATTTGTTGCCAGAGGATGTGGTTAGTGCAATTAGTATAGCTGTGTTTAAAAAAGGATTGGATAAGTTCTTGGAGGAGAAGTCCATTACCTGCTATTAATTAAGTTAACTTAGAAAATAGCCACTGCTATCATTAGCAATGGTAACATGGAATAGACTTAGTTTTTGGGTACTTGCCAGGTTCTTATGGCCTGGATTGGCCACTGTTGGAAACAGGATGCTGGGCTTGATGGACCCTTGGTCTGACCCAGTATGGCATGTTCTTATGTTCTTATGAAGTGGTGAGTCAGGGATCAGGGTTCCCAGAGGAGTGGCAGATAGAGTGTCAATGATAATATTTCTAGTAAGCTGGCAACCCTGCTACAAGACTTCCAGGAACCCTACTACTCCCTTCCCACCCTTCCCCAGCATCTTGCCCCTGGGGATGTAGGAAATGAGTGAATGGTGGGGATCTGTGTTTGGAGTCCTCATTCAGGACTGGTGCAAAAGGTATTAGGCGTCCTTATAGTCTTATGTATTAGGTGTCCTTATAGTCTTATGACAATCCCTCCCCACCCCCAGCCAGTTGGCTCTCCTCAAGCACAATTAAAAATATGCTATTATTTTAACATTTCTCATTAACCTCTTCCCTGACCCAAAAAGGAAGATTTTACATGAAAAAGAACATTCAAAGTACAGTCTTCAGAGGTAAAAATATCATGTACAACAACATGTGTATTATATTTACATGCACTACAGTGATACCAACCAGAAGACACTGCAAGAAAGGATACTTGAAACCCATATGGTGTTAAGCCTATTGTAAAACATGTTGGATATTGGCTTGGCCCTCAGAAAGTCATGAGTAATCAGAAATACCATTACAATACAGTAAATATCCCATACCAAAACAGAACTAACTGCAAGCACTCAAACAGTAACAACCCTACCTATGAAAAAGACAAAACTACAAATATTACACTAGTCCATAAAACACCAATACACTTTCTATTAGGGAAATAAAATAAGTCTGGTTGTTATAGATCCCTTCACAGAAACTATAGGCTAGCAGAATGCATCAGCTCAGTCACACATAAGGAACACAGACAGATTCTTTCCAGATACAGAATAAAGAGACCATAAAGTATAAATAGAAATATGCACACAAAAACTGAACTAGAAATTACAAGAAGCTAGACTCTGCATGCAGTACAACAATGCAAAACCAGAAATATCACCATTCCTCATAAAACAATAAGATCAAGGAATATAAAAAATAAATCATAATATTAAAAAACACACTAATAAAATATATTAAAAAACACACTAATAAAAAAAATAAATATTCAAAAAAGTTGACAAATAGTATATTCAATAATTATAATCATAAAAATTATTTTATTTAATTTCCCAAAAAACAAAATATTTCAAAACAGCAGATAAAACAAATAATACTCAATAATTAAAACTAATGAAGGATAAAAAATAAAATTCTGTGCTCTCCATACCTGAGAACTTTTGATTTCCAGATGGCCTGAGATTGTCATAGAATAGCAAGAGAAGAAGAGGGGGGTTATTACTCTCAAACGTTCTCATTTCTTTTTTTCTCTCTCTCTCATACACACATAGACACACAGACATACACAGACACACACACATACACACATTCAGTCACAGAAACATGCTTTTTCTCTCTCACACATAAACACATGCTCAGATCAGGTACATGCTGTCACTCTCTCTCACACACACATACATGCTCAATCACAAGAACATGCTCTCTCTCTCTGTGTCTCACACACACATGTGCACACACAGTCACAGGAACATTCTCTCTCTCATAAACACACATGCTGAATCATAGAAACATGCTCATACACACACACACACACACACACACGTGCTCAATCACAGGAACATGCTCTCTCACACAGATGCTCAATCCAAGAACATGATCTCTCTCTCTCACACATACACTCAGTCTCAGAAACCTGCTCTCTCTTTCACACACATGCTCAGTAACAGGAATATGCTCACTCCCTCTCTCGCACATACTCATGATCAGTCACAGGAATATGATCTCTCTCTCTCTTTCACATACACACACATGCTCAGTCACAGGAACATGCCCTCTCTCTCTCACATGCAAATGTTCAATCAGAGGAACATGCTCTCTCTCTCTCTCACACACACACACACACACACATACACATACGCTTAAATCACAGGAATATGCTCTCACACATGCTCAATCAAGAATATGCTCTCTCTCTCACACATACATACACACACTCACATGTTCAATCACAGGAACATGCTCTCTCACTCACACACATACACATGCTCAATCACTGGAACATGCTCTTTCACACACATGCTCAATCACAAGTACCTGCTATCTCTCTTACACCCCCAGCACATGCTTAATCACAGGAACATGTTCTCTCACACACAGATGCTTAATCCAAGAACATGATCTCTCTCTCACACACATACATTCAATCTCAGGAACCTGCTCTCTCTTTCACACACATGCTTAGTAACAGAAATATGCTCTCTCCCTTTCTCACACATACTCATGATCAGTCACAGGAGTATGATCTCTCTCACATACACACATGCTTAATCACAGGAACATGCCCTCTCTCTCTCTCATGCAAATGTTCAATCACAGGACCATGCTCTCTCTCTCTCTCTCACACACACACACACACATTCGCTTAATCACAGGAATATGCTCTCACACATGCTCAATCACAGAAACATGCTCTCTTTCTCACACACAATCACAAGAATATGCTCTCTCTCTCACATGCAGAAATATGCTTTCTCTCTCTCTCTTTCTCTCTCTCTCTCACACACACACAATTTTCATTGCTGATTCCAGTCCACCAAGAAAAAAGATCCAATCCACAAATGACCTCAAGAGAAGAACATAAAACAACAAGAAATATTTAAAAATTACAAATGGCTCAAATAGCAAGACCTTCAGGAATGAGTAAAAAAGTATCTCAAGAAGCCTTAGGACAACTACCTGGAATTTTATTACAGAGAAGGTTACGAAGGTTCAAAGAAAAATAATCACAAGGATATTTAAAATAAAAGGAAGCACTAATCTGCAGGACCTTAGTTCTGAATAACAAGAAAGCACACCTTTTTTTTCTACTTTTTTTTTCTTGGTTTCCCTTGCAACATCAGGAAAAGCTCATATCTTAGTGTCAAAAAACAAAACATCTTTATATTTTTAAAAAAACAATTTAAATACAGGGAGGATAACTTTCAAAAACATGCACGCGACCCTTTATTTGCGCTCATATGGGCTTGTATGCATTTGCATGTGAATTTTATTTAGAGTGCACAGATATGTGTGCTTGAAATAAAATACTCGTAACTTTTGTGCAAACGTTGTACATAAACATGCACATGGTTTTTCATGCATGCGCAAACTTGCATGTGTATCATCGGGCGGATTTTAAAAGCCCTGCTCGTGTAAATCCGCCCGGATTTACGCGAGCAGGGCCTTGCGCGCCGGTGCGCCTATTTTCCAAAGGCCGCCGGCGTGCGCAGAGCCCCGGGACGCGCGTAGGTCCCGGGGTTTTTGGAAGGGGGCGTGTCGGGGGCGGGACCCGATGACGCTGCGTTTCGGGGGCGGGACCGGGGGCATGGCGCCGTAGATTTGTCCGTAGATTTACGTCTGCTTCTTACAGGCGTAAATCTACGGACAAAGGTAAGGGGAGGGGTTTAGATAGGGCCGGGGGGGTGGGTTAGGTAGATGAAGGGAGGGGAAGGTGAGGGGAGGGCGAAAGAGAGTTCCCTCCGAGGCCGCTCCGATTTCGGAGCGGCCTCGGAGGGAACGGAGACAGGCTGCGCGGCTCGGTGCACGCCGGCTGCCCAAAATCGGCAGCCTTGCGCGCGCCGATCCAGGATTTTAGAAGCTACGCGCGTATCTTATAAAATCCAGCGTACTTTTGTTTGCGCCTGGTGCGCAAACAAAAGTACGCAAACGCGCTTTTTTTAAAAATCTACCCCCATAAGTAGAATGTGGGTAGTATGGGTGGGTGCAGGTTAGGGTGTGTATGGTGGTCACTAGAAAGGTCTATAGGGGTGTGGAGACAGAGTAGGGTATGGAAGAGGGTCACTAGGGTGTTATAAGGGTGTTGGGTTAGAGGTGGGGGCAGGTTAGGGTGTGCATGGAGGGCTACTAGGGGTGTTATAGGGGTGTGGGGATGGAGGTGGGGGCTGGTGGGAATGGAAAGGGATATTCCCAGTGGCTAGACTGCTCAGCTTGCTGCCTCATGAAAAAGGGGTACCATGGCAGTTCATGGAGGGTCCCTGTTTTGGGCTACTTTTAGGACAGGTGGCGGCACCCCCCAACCCACAATCTCCCTCGATTTCAAGAATTATCGTTACCTGTTCCTCTCAGCCTTTTGTTCTCCTTTAGTTCCTTCATGCTTTCCCCCCCCTTTTTTTGTTACATAATTGTTACACATTGTTAATCCCATAGTTACTTAAACTGTTCGATGTATTTTCCTTTCTTTATCCAACTGTTGATTTGTAAACCGATGTGATGTGTAAACAAACACCGGTATATAAAAAACCGGTAAATAAATAAATAAATAAAAATAAAATCTAGGTGCAATAAGAGAGTGGAAAAACCCATGCTATTCACTTCAGACATCAGTAGAAACCATAGTTACATACCACTATGGAGGTGCCAGTAACAGCTACAATGCCCTGTATACTTATTTGTCTGTATAGATTGAGGACCTGAAGAAGAAGGCATGGAAGCTATGCTGGAAAAAGAGAACATGGCTAGATCGGCTGTGAGCCAGGTGGGATGGGGCTATAGATAAGTTCATGATATGACTATCAGGTAGATTTTCTCAACGTTTGTCTATGTCATGTTTCCATCACCAGCTACACTATTAGCCTAACACTCAGCATGACCTTGTCTCATAAGAACATAAGAAATTGCCCTGCTGGGTCAGACCAAGGGTCCATCAAGCCCAGCATCCTGTTTCTAACAGAGGCCAAACCAGACCACAAGAACCTGGCAATTACCCAAACACTAAGAAGATCCCATGCTACTGATGCAATTAATAACAGTGGCTATTCCCTAAGCAAACTTGATTAATAGCAGTTAATGGACTTCTCCTCCAAGAACTTATCCAAATCTTTTTTGAACCCAGCTATACTAACTGCACCAATCACATCCTCTGGCAACAAATTCCAGAGCTTAAATGTGCACTGATTGAAAAAGAATTTTCTCCGATTAGTCTTAAATGTGCTACTTGCTAACTTCATGGAATGCCCCCTAGTCCTTCTATTATTCGAAAGTGTAAATAACCGATTCATATCTACTCGTTCAAGAACTCTCATGATCTTAAAGACCTCTATCATATCCCCCCTCAGCCGTCTCTTCTCCAAACTGAACAGCCCTAACCTCTTCAGCCTTTCCTCATAGGGGAGCTGTTCCACCCCTTTATCATTTTGGTTGCCCTTCTCTGTACCTTCTCCATCGCAACTATATCTTTTTTGAGATGCGGCAACCAGAATTGTACACAGAATTCAAGGTGTGGTCACACCATGGAGTGATATAGAGGCATTATGACATTTTCCATTTTATTAATCATTCCTAATAATTCCTAACATTCTGTTGGCTTTTTTGACTGCTGCAGCACTCTGTCTTATGCTTATCAAATTCTCATGCAAACATAGTTTAACCTTGGCATTTCTCTGGGTCACGGCAGCACTTTCATGAAGCATTACTCTGGCCTAGCTGGAAACCCTTCACTCCTAAATTTATTAACACTGAAATGTATGCATCCTATCCTATACAGTTGCTAAGAGAATTCATCCTATGCTGCCCGAGCATGAATGTTATGGCACGAAGGAACAACAGAGTCTGAATAGAAAATCTGGACTGGATATATTGTAAGACTCGTGACACATATAAAAGACTATGGGGCCGATGTAATAAGCCATAATAAACCATCCACGGATTTTTGCGTGCGTTGTGTGAGTTTTCCCACGCTAATATTACACGTGTATGTAATAAAATGTTTGGTGCCAAAAAAAACCTGCATACAAACCCGTGCAAAAACCCGTGGATTGTTTAACACAGGCCCATGCAATAGCATGTAAAGGAGGCTATTATGTATTTATGGTCCATGAGGAGAGCTGTGCTAGAAGGGAGAACCATTTAGTGAATGTTTTTTTATGCAGGTTATTTAGCACCTGGGTCAGGGCATGAGTAAAAGTTAAAGTAGCAGTCTGCAAGGAAAACTGTGACTGCATATTTGAATGCATATACAGCACTTATATCCCTTGTAACTTAGCAAGATAAGTCATATCCGGCTAAGTTACTTATCCGCCCAGTGCTCAATATTGGGCTCCAGGCATTTACTCAGTGAAAGCCCACACATCACTGTAATACATTAATTGCACTAGTTTTGATACAAGTGCAATAAATATATTACAGCAATGCATGCTCTTTCAAAAGGGCAAATGCCTGATTTCTGATGGGGAATATATATCCAACAGGGAAATCCGATATAGGTACAGTATATACACTCAAATATGCAGCAGAATCAGTCACAAGCCATTGCCAGGGGAGTTTCTGTGAATGCAGTGTGTTTGTTTATAGAACTGCAAGTGACGAGTTTCTGTGGGGAATGTGTCCCATGCTGTGTAGTTTTGGATTAATGTTGGACCTCAGACTTTGCTCCTATAAAACTGAACCGTTTGAATTATGAGCCATGGATTTGCAAACACATTTGCTGAGATTGAAAATCTAAAACACTTTAAATAAAGGAACTCTGCAACATTAATGCCTATTTTAGTGCCTGTTTTTCCTGTGGCTTTCTGCATCAGGACTTTAGTGTGGGTAACTGTGCGAGTTTTTGCTCTTGCACAGGTTTATTTGCATGTATCTCATTTGCATGCCATTCCTTTATTAAATCCTGTGTGGCCACCTGTTTTTGTCCGTGCGCTCAAAAAAATACGTGCTGAAAAATAGCGGTAATTTCAGTTTGGGTCTTGTTACATCGGCGTCTATAAGATACATACTGTCAAATATAAAGTCTATTTCCAGATGGAAAGAAATATTGGTGCACAAGAAATATGGGCAAGCCTAATATAGTAATCATTCAGAGCTCTGACACATTCCATGCTATCCTAATATCCAATATAACCTTGTAACAGGTGTAACAGCAGCTGGCTCTATGGTATCACGGATTTTCACGTCCAGTCCAGATCTTATCCACATAGCAAACTATAGGAAAAACACTGGCCCAGATACATTATTTTTAAAACTGGAAATGGTTGTGCTGACTCAAAGGAGAATCACAATTCACAAATAAAAAGTAGAAAACAGAAATGGCAATGAAAGAAAGATGTAGTTTTGTTAAAAAGTGACTATAACAAGATACTCACCTAACTAGCAATGATAACTAGTTTCTGAAAGTTTTATAAAACAGGAATAAAGTTATGGAGTATTTCCTGGAACCATGCAATTCTAGATGGTTGTAAGGTCAATTTACCACTAGATGGAGCTCTGTATACAAAAATAATTTGAAAACAAAAGTAAATAGACAAAAATGTATGAACATGTATCAGTGGACTCATACAGTTTTCTGTAACATGCTGATTTTTAAAAGAAAAATAATGAGCAGCTTGTACATTTATAAGAGAATGCTTATTCATGTACTGTACGTATTCATAGGTAATAACTGAGATATATCACTTGTGCTGGACGATCTAAAATCCTCCACTGGTTAAAAGCTGGAAGAAGCTTTCACAGTGACCCATTTTATGAAGGAAATAATAGACTAGTCCTGGCTTGTTGTCATCCTTTCCTGATGTATTTGATACATGCAGTAATGATTTGAAATGAAGAAGCATAACTACTAATATTACAGTATAAGAACATAAGAACATAAGAAAATGCCATATTGGGTCAGACCAAGGGTCCATCAAGCCCAGCATCCTGTTTCCAACAGTGGCCAATCCAGGCCATAAGAACCTGGCAAGTACCCAAAAACTAAGTCTATTCCATGTAACCATTGCTAATGGCAGTGGCTATTCTCTAAGGGGTAGATTTTCAGAGCCCTGCTCGCCTAAATCCGCCCAAAACCGGGCGGATTTACGCGAGCAGGGCCCTGCGCGCCGGGAAGCCTATTTTACATAGGCCTCCCGGCGCGCGCAGAGCCCCGGGACTCGCGTAAGTCCCGGGATTCTCGGAGGGGGGCGTGTCGGGGGGCGGGCCCGGTCGTCGTGGCGTTCCGGGGGCGTGTCGGCAGCGTTTTGGGGGGCGGGTACGGGGGCGTGGCTACGGCCCGGGGGCGTGGCCGCGCCCTCCGTACCCGCCCCCAGGTCGCGGCCCGGCGCGCAGCAGGCCCGCTGGCGCGCGGGGATTTACGTCTCCCTCCGGGAGGCGTAAATCCCCCGACAAAGGTAAGGGGGGGGTGTAGACAGGGCCGGGTGGGTGGGTTAGGTAGGGGAAGGGAGGGTAAGGTGAGGGGAGGGCAAAGGAAAGTTCCCTCCGAGGCCGCTCCGATTTCGGAGCGGCCTTGGAGGGAACGGGGGGAGGCAGCGCGGCTCGGCGCGCGCAGGCTATACAAAATCGATAGCCTTGCGCGCGCCGATCCAGGATTTTAGTGGATACGCGCGGCTCCGCGCGTATCTACTAAAATCCAGCGTACTTTTGCTTGAGTCTGATGCGCAAGCAAAAGTAGGCTGATCGCGCTTCTTTTAAAATCTACCCCTAAGTGAACTTAATAGCAGGTAATGGACTTCTCCTCCAAGAACTTATCCAATCCTTTTTTACACACAGCTATACTAACTGCACGAACCACATTCTCTGGCAACAAATTCCAGAGTTTAATTGTGCGTTGAGTAAAAAAGAACTTTCTCCGATTAGTTTTAAATGTGCCCCATGCTAACTTCATGGAGTGTCCCCTAGTCTTTCTATTATCCGAAAGAGTAAATAACCGATTCACATCTACCCGTTCTAGACCTCTCATGATTTTAAACACCTCTATCATATCCCCCCTCAGTCGTCTCTTCTCCAAGCTGAAAAGTCCTAACCTCTTTAGTCTTTCCTCATAGGGGAGTTGTTCCTTTCCCCTTATCATTTTGGTAGCCCTTCTCTGTACCTTCTCCATCGCAATTATATCTTTTTTGAGATGCGGCGACCAGAATTGTACACAGTATTCAAGGTGCGGTCTCACCATGGAGCGATACAGAGGCATTATGACATTTTCTGTTTTATTCATCATTCCTTTTCTAATAATTCCCAACATTCTGTTTGCTTTTTTGACTGCCGCAGCACACTGAACCGACGATTTCAATGTGTTATCCACTATGACACCTAGATCTCTTTCTTGGGTTGTAGCACCTAATATGGAACCCAACATCGTGTAATTATAGCATGGGTTATTTTTCCCTATATGCATCACCTTGCACTTATCCACATTAAATTTCATCTGCCATTTGGATGCCCAATTTTCCAGTCTCACAAGGTCTTCCTGCAATTTATCACAATCTGCTTGTGATTTAACTACTCTGAACAATTTTGTGTCATCTGCAAATTTGATTATCTCACTCGTCGTATTTCTTTCCAGATCATTTATAAATATATTGAACAGTAAGGGTCCCAATACAGATCCCTGAGGCACTCCACTGTCCACTCCCTTCCACTGAGAAAATTGCCCATTTAATCCTACTCTCTGTTTCCTGTCTTTTATACTGTCTTATACTGTGCTGTAAGTTAATAGAATTAGTCTAAAGCCACATTCCAACAACTCTCCTATCAGCATTGACTGCTTCCATCATATAAGGCTACCTCTTCGGCATTTGGGGACCGACGGTTTCTACTATGCTATGTGCTCAACCTCATAAGAGTATAGGAAATGCCATGCTAGGTCCATTGATCCCAACATTCTATCTGCAACAATGGATAGTCTGTATTGCAATTACCCAGCAGATCCCATAAAGTAGATCTATTTCCTGTTACTGCCTGGGATAGCAATAGCTTTCCTTAGTCTACCAGGCTAATAATGCTTTATGGACTTTTCCTCCAGGAACTTGACCAAACCTCTTTTAAAGCCTGCTATGCTAGTTGCCTTAATCATGTCCCCGGGCAGCAGATTCCACAGCTTGATTGTTTGAAATCTGCTGGTTGTTAGTTTCATAGAGGGTCTCCTTATTTTAATATTTTTGAAAGGGTAAATAATCATCCTTTATTTACTCATTACACTACTTGCGATTTTATAAACTTCTACCATGTTCCCTCTCAGTTGTCTCTTTTCCAAGCTAAACAGCCTAGCTTGCATAACTTCTCATCATAGATTCTCTGTCCCTTTATCATTTTTGTTATCTTCCTCTGCATCTTTTCTATTTTTGTTATATCTTTTTGGAGACAAAGCAACCAGACCTGCACACAATACTCAAGGTGCAGTCGCACCACGAATCAGTACAAAGGCAATATGCTATTTTCTGTTTTATTCTCAATTCCTTTTTGATTATTCCTAACCAGTGGCGGATTGCCCTATTGGGGGACTGGGCTTCCCCTGGTGGGCCAGTTGCTCCCATCACGTTATTTTGTTTTGAAACTTCCTGGCCAAAGAGAAAAAGAGGGGCTATTGCAGCCCGAAGAGAAACCAGCAGGACCGTGGCAGACAGCCATGCAGGGTTGGAAGCGAGGCCTGTAAGGCCATGGCCAGAAGAAAGCATTTTGGTGCCACAGCAGAGCCCATCCTGCCACAGCTGGGAGAGAGGCCTGCTAGTCCGTGGCAGAGCCCATCTTGCCGCGGCCCAAAGAAAGCCGTGCAGGACCACAGCAGAGCCCATCCTGCTGTGGCCAGGAAAGAGGCCTGGGAGGCCATGGCAGAGCCCATCCTGCCCTGGCTGGAAGTTAGGCCTGCAAGGCTGCACGACCCTCCCCCTCCCCCCCCCAACTTTGCAAGAGCTGCGCAATAGCAGTGGCCATCTTCCCCCTCCCTTCAGGCAGTGAAGAGCAGGGCTGCCATCCAACAGCGGCAAAGACAATGCCCAGAAGAAAGGGAGAGACCTGAAAGCTGTAGGTGCGTATGCTTGTGTGTGTGAGAGAGAGAGAGCCTGCATGTATATATGAGACAGCCTGTATGTGGTAGTGTGTAAGAGCCTGCATGTGTGCATGAGAGAGGGAGCGAGCCTGCATGTATATGAGAGTGACAGAGCCTGCTTGTGTGTGTGATCCTGCATGTGTATAAGAGAGCGAGAGAGGCTGTTACAATTCTGCTTGTGGGATAGGCCCACAAGCAGCCTCTCATCTCTTAGTCGTCGACAACCACCGCTTTCCTCGTGGCCTGGAGGCCGCCAACATCGCCTGCCTTCTTCCGTGCCCAAGAGGCCACCGCTGAAGCTACCACTTGCGGCGGATAGAGCCGCCTCCATTGGATCTCCCTGTGGCAGGGAGCTGCCACTATTGATGGTCCTCTTCACAGCCTGGAGGTCGCCGCCATCCTTCTCCTTCGGCCTAGAGGCCACTGACGACATCGTCTCCTTCCTGCGGCCAGGGAGCCGCCGTCATGGGACTTCCCGCGGCAGGGAGCTGTCGCCTTCCATGCCTGTCTTCGCGGCTAGAAGCCACCATCATCGGGGCCTTGTTTTGCAGCCTAGTGCCGCACTTGCGCGAGCCTCTTTGCGGCGTGGATGCTG
The DNA here is from genome assembly GCF_901001135.1 of Rhinatrema bivittatum. Classification (NCBI taxonomy): domain Eukaryota; kingdom Metazoa; phylum Chordata; class Amphibia; order Gymnophiona; family Rhinatrematidae; genus Rhinatrema; species Rhinatrema bivittatum. Next base: position 202,429,290 of record NC_042620.1, on the reverse strand, counting down.
CCTTCACTGTCAGAGGTCCTGCCCCATCCTAGGCATGCAGCTGCGCCTCTTCTCTTTATTTAAAGGGCCCGCACTGAACAGGGATCTGACACTCCTCCTGCTGATGTTCCTAGGCGTCTCCTTCTTCAGCCTTTAAAGAGGGACTTTCTTCAATCTCTCGATGCCTTTGCAAGGGGTTGGTTAACTCCTGGAGTTCCTTTGGTTCCAGCTCTTCATTCCAGGAGTCTTCTCTGCTTCACCTCACTTCTTCAAGGTACTCCGTTCTTCGTGGGAATTACCTTGTCTTTATCTGTGGTTCCTGATCCTTTGTCTTCACCTTTGTTCCAAGTCCTGGTCTCTCTTCGGATCCTGTTTGCTTATCTGAAACCTCTGAGCATCCTGTTATCTCCATCCTTGTCTAAGCATCCTGTATCTTCATCCATGTTTGAGCATCCTGAACCTTCGTCCACATCTGAATCCTTGCCTGAGTTCCAAGTTTCCTCGCCTCGTCCAAGTCTTCACTTCTCCTCATCTAGTCCAAGTCTCCAAGGTCCTCGTCTTGTTCCTGTTCCAGTACCATCTCTTGTCCTTGACCTCTGTCCGTCCCATCGCATCTGCTGTTCCCAAGCGGCAGGTCCAAAAGGGCTATCGAGTGGCCGGAGGGCTACCCCAGAGACCAGCATTGCGTTGTTGGGTCTCTTCTGGTGCAATGGGTTCGGCAGGGGTCAGGCTCCCTGGTCTTCTGCCTGTCCGCCTGTGCTTGAACACATCTTGCCGCGGTGCTTCCCTGGAGTCCTCTGAGGTTGTGCCATGGTCTGGGCACACTAAATCTTCCCGGAATCAGGATCACTCCCTAGTGCTCCCCCAACAGAGCCTGCATATGTCTGAGAGACTATGTAATGTATGAGAGCAAGAGAGCCTGTGTATGTGTGAGAGACTGCATATGTATGAGAGTGCGAGGGAGTCTGCATGGGTCTGTGAGAATCTGTGTGTATGTGAAAACGAGAGAGACTGTTTGGGTGTGTGAGAGCAAGGGAGCCTGTGTTTGTGACAGCATATATGTGAATGAGAGAGAGAGCCTGTGTGTGTAGCAGCGTGTGTTGGGGGTGGGGGGGTGGGGAGAGGATAAAGATTGTGAAGCCCCCCTTACCCAATCCACAACAATCCGTGGGTGACTGGAAATCAAAAGATCCCAGGTATGGAAAACAGGAGATTTTTAATCCTATTATTTTAAATTTCATGTGTCTGCTATTTGGAATATTTGGTGTTTGGGAAATATTTTTAAAAAGTGAGTCATTTTAATTACTGGATGTTCATTGGCTGTTGCCTGCTTGACATGTATTCTTTTTATTAATATGGGTTTAATATTATGAATGATGTTTTTTTTTTTTTTTTTTTTTACTTTATTGCTTAATGTTTTATGAGGAACAATGATGTTTCTGTTTTTCCATTGTTGCACTGCATAATAATACAGTTAGGCTTGCTGTGGTTTCCAGAGCATGTGTGTGAGCAAGAGAGTGAGCCAGTGAGCATGTGTGCTAGTGAAAGAGAACAAGTGAGTCAACTATTTAAACCAGTGAGTATGTGTGTGAGCAAGAGCAAGTCAGTGAACATGTGTATGAGCCAGAGTTTGTGAGCCAGTCAGCATATGTATGAGAGAATATAAGAGAGTTTGTGTAAGAATGAGCATATATGTTAAAGAGTATATATATATATATATATATATATATATATATATATATATATATATATATATATATGAGAGAGAGGAGAAAGTTTGTGCACACCTCCTATCCCTTTTTAATCCACTACCCAGGCCAAATCAGAGGTATTCATGGTCACAGAGAGTGGCCTGCAGCACCATTAGATGCCCCACATCAAGACAGAGATAGACACATGCAACCCGCGACATCATTTGTTGTCAGCGCACTCATCCGTGTCCCATCATAGCAACACTGTTCTCAGATCTTGACTCCAAAGCCGCTGCTGAGGATCCCTTCACAGATGACACAGCCTGCCGAGGAACAGGGTAAGCCTGATGCGCGAAACATGGAAAAAGCTCCTCGAAGGGAGTGCAGAGGCAGGGATAGGTGCAAGCGGCCGTACTGCACGCAGTCTTCACCTTCATACTTCTCAAGTAGCGGCTTTTCCAGCTCATTCTCCTCTCCCTCCCGAAGTTCAGGTTCTGTATCCACGGCCTGTTAGCTAGATCGGGGGGAAGTCATTCACCATGCTACTTTGACTTGTTCTGCTTGATGGAGAGACATAGGAGGAAAGGCCAGACTAAGAGGGAGAGGAGAAAGGAACTGATGCAGCCAAGCCCATGCAAAAAGAGATCATAAATTGGGCATGCATGGAGCGGCTTTCAAGAAGGTTTACCTATCCCCTACACGGGTCGGCCACAATCAGCTAAGGTGGCCAATGCCCCCTCAGCATGCATTCTGGTTGGCATCATACAAGAGAAACTCAGAAAGGCGGTGCAGCTCGGGCACAGAGCCAGCCCATTTGCTGAGCCTCCTTTTGGAAACCTGGTGATGTCCCTACTGGCAGTTGTTCCCAAAAAGGAGTCCCCCCAAAAAAAGTTCTGATTGATACATAACCTCTCTTACCCACTTGGAACTTCCATGAATGACCATATTCCATCGGAATACTCCTCAGTGCAATATTCATCCTGTGATCCTGCATTTGACATATTAAGATCCTGCGGACAGGGTGCCTTTATGGCCAAAGCAGACATCAAGTCAGCCTTTCGACTGCTCCCAGTACAGCCGAGCAGTTTCCATCTACTCAGTTTCCATTTTGAGGGTGGTTTTTCTACTATGATAAGTGCCTGCCAATGGGATGCTCAATTTCATGCGCCTATTTTGAAACATTCAGTACCTTCTTTCATTGGGCGACTGAAGAGGCAACCAGACTAGCATCGCTAGTTCACTATCTGGATGATTTCTTATTCATAGGAAAAGAGGCTCGCTTGAATGCACTAAGCTGTTTGACATGTTTCGTAAACTGGCGAGCAGATTTGGTGCCCCTTTGGCAGAAGACAAGTACCTTGGCCCAGTAACCATCCTTATCTTCTTAGGGATCGAGCTTGATTCCGCATGAATGGAATCCAGACTCCAGACTCCCAAGCGACTAACTAGCGAAATTGTCAGAGTTGGTGGCTGTCACCTTGAGCAGCAGGAAATCATGCTGAGACACAGCCTTGCCTTTGCCGTACAGGTTATTCCCATGGGCAGGATTTTCCTGCGCAGTGTAATTCGGTCTATGGTAGATCTGGTTCGCGACCACCACCATTTGTGGGTTAGCATGACCATTAAGGAAGATCTGAATTTATGGTCCAAGTTGCTCAATGTTGTCTCAGCCTGGCTTCCTAGCCCAGTCAGCAGCGATGACCTTCAGTCAAACTCTGAAGCATCAGGAGGCATTGGATATGTTCTTTTTTAAGGCAGATTGGTGTCTATTTTAGGGCAGATCGGTGCACCACGTGCTGGCTGAGCAACTGGACCACGCATGGCTTAACCAAGGATATCAACAAAAATAATGTGTGGCAAATAATATTCTGGTCAATAACAGTTAACAGTAGAAACTTTTTTATTTTACATACGCACACATCAGTTGTGCATAATATTCAACTCAAAAATAAATTATAATATGTAATTGAAGAACCCCGACACAGCCGTGTTTCGCATCAGGGCTGCATCAGGGGGACCATAGTATCCACAAGTCTATAATGACAAAAACATTACTAGGTTATTGTACAGGTAAGAGAGCACAGAAATACAATCATATATAAAGCTGAGAGGAGAGAAAAACCAGGACAATGTGTAGAAATAAATAATGCATAATGATAACCAACAGAGCAGGTAGACAAGCAAGTTGAAAAATCAGGTTGAAAAGACAGAATAAATTAAAAATAAAAGTTAAAAATTAAAGATGTGGGTGCCTAAACAAGGGACCCTTAAATACCTAAATTCCTGGATAGAAAGCAAACCATAATGAAAAAAGTACTCAATCCACGTAGTAATTGAACCTTGTATTGGTGGACCATTGAATGCATAAGTAAAATTACAAGAGTGGTAAAAGCCAAGAATAAGAAAAAAGCGATTGTTCCAAGGCATATAACACTTACTTAGTATTTAGTAGTAGTAGAAGTCATGCTGCACATTGATTCTAAAAGAGAGAAAAGGGAGATACAACGATCCGGCTAAGCTACTTGATGAAATAAAAACTGTGTGAGCTAACGATCAAAAATCAAGGAACATCTAATTCCTGAAGGGTAGCAGGCAGCACTAAATTTGACAGATGTAAAACTATTTCACATGGAGCCACAGAGGAAACTCAGCCATGTCACCGAATGAGTAGAAAACCTGAAACAATGTGTAGGGGAAGGATGAGGTAAAGAGGATGAACAGTCAAATGGTATCGAGGATAGAAAGCCATGCAAAAATGATATTAACTTGACAGAATTGAAGATCCTAGCACAAACCTTCACACCTTAAGTTTGTTTACTGAGCAAAACTATGAAGATGCTGGGAACATCGCCAAATCACAAAATGTATTAAACAACTGGACCTAAAGAAAGAGAGAAGAGTTGTATCACAAAGATGACCCAGGAGTTTCAGTAACGGGGAAACGAACTTTAAACTCACAAGAAGTTAAGAAGAAGTTAATAAGAAGATGCTAAAAACCACGGGGTGAGGGCAAACGATAATCGGTGAAAAATCTGAAAACTTATGAATACTAATACTGTTTTAGATTAAACTGGACCGGGTAGGGTTCCTATTGTTGATTCGATAGCTGAAAAACATCAAGAAAAAGAGATGAACAGATAAGTACCAAACATAAAGGAAAGACTCAGCAAAACAAATTATATGAAGTAAACTTACAAGCGAGTCAGTAAGACACTTCAATAGTGATGTCACAGGACAGAGTCCTGAAACACTAGCGTTTAAATGGGCGGAAACGAAGTGGGGAAACGCGCGAAAAATGAGATCATGTGACTGTGATTGACAGCGAAGTGTGTAAGGACCGGTAGGCTATGATAGATAGCAGAAGGGAAATTATGGGAACGTGGAGGTTTAAAAAAAGGAATTTACTGATTCCTCGCCTCTATGACTCTCCAGCAGCACAGAGGCCCCCACCTAAGATCAGCCAGTCCCAGCACCCGAAGGCTTAATCTAAAAGGAACATGGGCTGGTATTGGCAAAGCTCCAGCCAGGCCTCTGCTTCAGCCAACTCTATCTGCCAATGGTGGGGACCCTCGGGACTCCTCCCTGCAGGTAGTGCCAACTCCTCCTTGTCCTAGGGTCCACATTGCCAACACTGCAGTTCTTCCCTGGTCTAGGATATGCTGTACTACTTAGTTATTTAGAAAAAATGTGACATTTATGTTGCTGATTTTTTGGCTGAATTCTGCCAGGCTCCAGATCACATAACCTCTGAAAGGTCAGTTTGGAGTGCTTTCAGGAACTGTTGAAACATATGCTGCAGGGAGCATACACAAGGGCATTGGACAGATACCCTCTGGACCAGTTTTGAAAAATATCCCTTGAGCTGATATTTTCCTGTAATCCGCCTCTGAGTGAGGCACTGTGACAGGGTGGAGAAAGAGTGCCTGGAAGCTTAGGCTGCTGTAGATAAACATTTAATTGGTTTATTTTTCTTCAGTAATGTATTTTCTAACATTTTTGGAAACTAAGAAAAAGCTTAAAACAAAGTCAGGTTCATTGGTCAATGCGATATAATTAATATTCTTAAATTTAAACAAAACTTGCTTTCTTCTTGGTACCTAATAACATTTTTCTCAGAATGCTGTTATGTTCTGTGTGACAAATTCAATTATAACAATAGGAATCGTTTCCATAGTATTGGCCCATAAACATTAAATTTGCCAATTTTTTGTTTTCTATATAAATATTGAGTTTTCTGTCTGCAGTTTTCTTCTTGGCCACAGATATGAAAACTTGTTATTTTAAAATTGTTAATTATTAAGTTCCCTTAGCTGATTGCTTGGGAAGTTAATTGCAGTTAACTTCTCACTTGCATTGCCTGTAAAGTTTTTAGAAGGAAATAAAAACATCCTTTTACAGGGAAACAAAGCAAATGTTCCCATTGTTGTAGGTGATTCTATACCCTCACTTTTCCTATTTATATTTAAGCTTTTGATTCATGGTGCTTGTACAAGCATTCTTTGAAATCCCCAATGGCTACTTCTCTTTTATGTGCATGTGGTGTTTCTGTACAAAACCCCTTGTGCCTGACACCTAAGATGAGATGGATTTAAGGGATGTTTCTGGACATGAGAACAATAATATCAAAATCCAAGATAGATTTGTTCATGGGACAATACTAATTTAAAAATAAAATAATCTGATGCAGTATATTATGTACAGTGGTCTGTATATGTAAAACAGAGAAAGAATGTCAATGCTAATTCCAATAGTCTCTTTAGGGAATTATAATCTTTTGAGTATGGATGTTCTTGGCTAGGAGCACTTGGGGCCCATGCCCCAAGCCTCTTTTTCGGTGCCCCATGTCTCTGCTTCTTTAGCCACTAATAGATCCAAAAGGGCCATCAGCACATCCCCACCAGTGGGGCAACACATACTGTATCCCCTTCTGCTGACACTTGAACAAGAGCCCTAGCAAGGCCCTCACCAGTGGAATATGCTTCCCCCAGATCTTAGACTAGAACCCAGTCATCAAGAATTCAAAAAAAGATTGAAGACATTTCTCTTCCAACAAGCTTTCCCAGACGATTAATTTTACGGTGACGAACAGACTTCCCAATTCCTAAGTATCCTAATTACCCTAATTATGGACACTGCATCAAGTACTAATTTTAGAATCTGCTACTGGACAATTACCGTTGAGCTCAAAAATTTACTATATTTTATATATATATTTGGCATTGCTTATATTTATATTTATTGATACGTTAAACAGTTAAACTGTCTTTATAAAATATTATATTGCTTTATTTATTTCCAGTTAAACTATTATTACTTTATTTAGCACTATGTTAAATTGTCAATCAGTTATACTGTTCCATATGTTCCTCGGTTCCATGTAAAGCTCCGCTCTCTGTTGAGCAGTTCTTCGTTTTATGTAAACCGGATTGATTTGTAGTCCATACAAGAACTTCGGTATATAAAAATTAAAAATAAATAAATAAATAAATAGCAAGGCCACTGGTACCTCTCCTCTCACTAAGGGCTGAACAAGCAGCCCACCAAAGCCACCGGCACATCCCCTCCCACCGATGGATGATGAGGCTCAATGGGTCTGCTGGAATGTCCTCTTCCACTGGCAGCTTAACAAAAGGCCAAGCAGGACCACCCATATTCCCTCCTGCTAGCAGCTGAACAAGAGGCCTAGTGAGCCACAAACATCTCCCTCCCATCCGCAATCGAGGAAGAGGCCCAGTGTGATCCTGGCACATCCCATCCTACTGGAAGCTAAGGAAGAGGCCTAGTGGGTCTGCCAGCACCTTCCCTCTCACCAGCAGTCAAAGAAGAGGTCTAGAGTGAGAGATAACCTGTGTGAGAGAGTGAATGAGAGATCCTGCATGTGTGAGTCTGAAAGAGCCAGTGATTACATAAGTGAGAGCTTGTGCGTGTGTGTGACAGAGAGAACCTGTGTGTATGTGCATATAAGGGAGAGAGTGTTAATAAGTATGTAAGAAGAAATTTAATCTTACCTGATAATTTCCTTTCCTTGAGTCCAGTCAGATCAGTCCAGATGAATGGGTTATGCTCACTGGCCAGCAGATGGAGACAGAGATCAACAAGTTCACTGATGTCATTCATTATAAACATCTGTGCTAACCCCAGCATGCTTGTATTACCTGTAACAAACTGTCTCAAAAAATTTTTTTTAAATCTTCAGAACCAGAGGGCTACCCAGAAAATGAAAGAAGAACAACTAAATATATATACTGACATATAGTCCTACTGCTTACCAGGAAAAACAGCCAATTCAACCTTGCATTGTACGGACACTGTAAGTTGCAAAATGGAAACAGTTAGCAGGATACTCATGGAATGGAGATTATCAGGTAAAATTAAATTTCACCTTCCTCGTCATCTAGTCAGTCCAGTCCAGATGGATGGGATGCACCCAAGCTATTCCTGAGCTGGGCAGGATACTGCCAACCTTGCTATTAAAACCTTTGCAGCAAAGGAAGAATCTCCTCTAGCACTGACATCCAAACAGTAATGCTTACCGGTAGAGAACGAGCGCCGAGATCACCAAATGCAATTCCACTCAAGAGGCAGTCTGTGCCATGGTAGAATGTGTGACACCTGCCTAGGCAAGTGCTTACTCTTATCCTTCTAAGTAATGGTCTGTTTAATCCAATGGACAATAGTAGCCACTTTCCCCTACTTAACTCCAATGAACAAAATAAAAAGGTGATGTGACCTGTGAAATTCATTCATGAGTTTAAAATACCTGAGCAACACTCTCCTCTCATCCAAGAATGAAGTATACAGGAATGCACTCCCCCTTGACACTTGTCAAAAGAAGGTAAGCAGCAGTTTGGTTCACATGAAAGGATGTGACCACTTTCAGAAGAAAAGAAATGATTGTCTGAATCCTGACTGTGTCCCTGGTTATCACCAGAAAAGGCTCCCAATACGACAGTGCTTGCAAATTGCATATTCTTGTGGTCGAACAGATTGCCACCAGAAACACAGCTTTCAATGTAAGCAGCCTCAGAGAATGTCCCAAATATGCTCAAACTGAAGATCCACCAAAAGGGACAATATCAGACTCAGGTCCCAAAAAGGGATAGAATCCCACCCTGGAGGCTTGATATGTTTGACAATTCTCAAGAATCAAGAAAACAAAGTCATTCCAATAATATAGCCTCAAAAACATGCAATAGCTACTACATGCACTTTCATGGAGTTAAGGGTCAATGTCTTCGTCAAACTCTCCTGTAGAAAGTCAAAAATATAAGCAACCAAGGCCTTCCTAGGAGCCAGGTTGAGTGCGGAATACCAAAACTCGAATGTTCTCCAAACCCGCACATAGGCAAGTGACATAGAAACTCTCCTAGCCTTCAAAAGGCTGATCACAATTTCTGGAGAGTACTCTGTTTTGATTAGTCAAGCCTTTTCAAGCGCCAGGCTGTAAGACAAAACTGTTCTAGGTCTTCGTGAAAGAGAGGACCCTAGGACAAAAGCTCTTAGCAGTGAGGAAGCCTCAATGGCTGACCGTCCAACCATTGGATGACAACTGTATACCAAGGATGCCTGGGCTAGTTCGGGACAACAAGAATAACCAGTTCTAGATGATTGGCAATCCTCTGAATCATTTTTCTCACCAATGTGATTGTAGGAAACACATACAGAATGCCTGTGACAGCCAGGCTTGAATTAGGGCATCCAGACTGGCTGACCCCTTTTATTTCTGGAGACTGAAAAATCTGCATATTTTTACATTCCTATCAGTTGCTAATTAGTCTATCAAAGGATGATCCCACCTGCTGACTATGGGATTGAAGACCATCCTGGACAATGACCACGCTTCCAGATTGACTGCATTATGGCTGAGAAAGTCTACCTGAACATTCTCTACTCCCACAATTTGCAATTCTAAAATTGGATTCCTTTTCACCCATTTCCTTTCACACCTGAGGACTCTTGGCTCCCCCTGACTCCAGTTAAGAAGCCTGATCCACAACTTCCTCACCTGAATCTGGCACTTCCTCTTGAACATGTGATCCAAACATAAACCAGACCTCACAACAATGCAGTTACATGCCTCAGTCTGCAGTGCCATACTAACTGTCTCTGACTCAGTCTTCTGATCCTGTCCATTTTTTAAGGTCATGCCTGTTGCATCCATCGGTCCTCGACGGCTTCTCCTCGTTTGCCTCACCTTATTTACGGCTTCTCCCGCTTACCTGGGCAAGATGGCTACCGCCGCGTCTACAAGCCGACCTCTCTGGCGTCCCCGGAACGGCCATGGTGCAACCTCCCGCCATTGCTCCTCCCAGGTACCTACTAGAGATGTGAATCGTGTCCTCGATCGTCTTAACGATCGATTTCGGCTGGGAGGGGGAGGGAATCGTATCGTCGCCATTTGGGTGTTTAGAGTATCGTGAAAATTGTTAAAATCGTGAACCGGCACACTAAAACCCCCTAAAACCCACCCCCGACCCTTTAAATTAAATCCCCCACCCTCCCGAACCGCCCCCAAATGCCTTAAATTACCTGGGGGTCCAGCGGCGGTCCGTAGCTAAATTGGGGGAAGGGGGAGGGCAGGAAAACCGGCACACTAAAACACCCTAAAACCCACCCCGACCCTTTAAATTAAATCCCCCACCCTCCCGAACCCCCCCCCCCCCAAATGCCTTAAATTACCTGGGGGTCCAGCGGCGGTCCGGAATGGTCTCCTGCAATTGAATCATGTTGTCTTCAGCCGGCGCCATTCTGCGCCGCCATTTTGCAAAATGGCGGCGCAAAATGGCGGCGGCCATAGACCAACACGATTCGACTGCAGGAGGTCGTTCTGGACTCCCGCTGGACTTTTGGCAAGTCTTGTGGGGGTCAGGAGGCCCCCCCAAGCTGGCCAAAAGTCCCTGGGGGTCCAGCGGGGGTCCGGGAGCGATTTCCTGCCGCGAATCGTTTTCCGTACGGAAAATGGCGCCGGCAGGAGATCGACTGCAGGAGGTCGTTCAGCGGGGGTTCCGGACCCCGGCTGAACGACCTCCTGCAGTCGATCTCCTGCCGGAAAATGGCGCCGGCAGTCGATCTCCTGCCGGAAAATGGTGCCGGCAGGAGATCGACTGCCGGCGCCATTTTCCGTACGGAAAACGATTCGCGGCAGGAGATCGCTCCCAGACCCCCGCTCGACCCCCAGGCACTTTTGGCCAGCTTGGGGGGGCCTCCTGACCCCCACAAGACTTGCCAAAAGTCCAGCGGGGGTCCGGAACGACCTCCTGCAGTCGAATCGTGTTGGTCTATGGCCGCCGCCATTTTGCGCTGCCATTTTGCAAAATGGCGGCGCAGAATGGCGCCGGCTGAAGACAACACGATTCAATTGCAGGAGGCCGTTCCGGACCGCCGCTGGACCCCCAGGTAATTTAAGGCATTTGGGGGGGGGTTCGGGAGGGTGGGGGATTTAATTTAAAGGGTTGGGGGTGGGTTTTAGGGGGTTTTAGTGTGCCGGTTTTCCTGCCCTCCCCCTTCCCCCGATTTATGATTTTTTGACAATAAATCGGGGGAATTGGTATTGTATCGTGGCCCTAACGATTTTTGACGATTTAAAATATATCGGACGATATTTTAAATCGTCAAAAAACGATTCACATCCCTAGTACCTACTAGGGTGCGCATGTTCTCTTTCTCTGCCCTTCGGGGTATATGCTAACCTGGGTACTCGCTCCTTGGGGGCCCTCTGCTTTATTTCAGGTGCCTTACAAGGAACAGGTACTCGCTTCTCGAGGGCCTGCTCTCCCTGCCTTGGTGCCTGTACCTTCTACAACAGACCTGGTGGAATCGCATATCAAAAGCAAACACCTAGTGAGTACTCTAACTCTCAGTCTATCTCATCCACAGTATCTCCTCGCAGGGAGACCTGCTGTGGAACCTCCTGATGTCACCAAGGAGAGAAGGGCTCCCTCTGCCGAGATCCCTGAGACTGCAACTACAAGACTGCTTCACTACTGCCACCTCTGGTTGTTCTCTTCCTGCTGTGAAATAAAAGAACTCTTGTGTTTGTGTAGTACGAGTCTAGTCCAGTGCTGTGGCTCCTCATGGGGCTCCTCCATGTGGGCGTGGTCATCTCCACAGCACCCAAGGATCCACAAACACACATAATTACAACAGATTGCTAACTCGAAGGATCCGGCTCAGCTTACTGCATTGCAGGCCATTCCAGGCCTGGCCCAGCAGATCTCCGAATAGCAGACAGTGCTGGAAGGACTTACCGCTGCATTTAATCTACTGCACACACAGATGAACTCGCCTTCCACCTCTGGTAAAGAAGCTAAACTGTCTGAGGTGACAGTCAAGACTACTGTGCCTCTTGCATCTCCCACCCGCTTCTCGGGAGAAGTCTGGAGATGCAGAGACTTCATTAACCAGTACTGCATGCACTTTGCATTACAACCTGGCCACTTTCTCACAGCCTATGCCAAGACCACCTATATCCTGTTGTATCTAGATGGATGAGCATTGTCTTGGGCCTCTTCGCTGTGGGAGCGCGAGGATCCGATTCTCCTGACCTGGAAGGATTTCTCAAACTCTTTAACTCAGTTTTCGATGATCCTGCCTGGTATACCATTGCAGGATCTTCTTTGGTTCACCTTAAACAAGGGAACAAACCACTAGCTGACTTCGCTATAGAATTCAAGACACTGGCATCTGAATTATCCTGGGGCCTGAGATGTCTGAAGACCCTCTTCTTTGAGGGACTGAACTCCCGTCTGAAAGATGAACTTGCCGCTTGTGAAATGCCTGAGTCCTTGGCTGAACTAGTGAAATTGGCAACAAGGATTGTTCGCTGACTTCGCGATAAGGTTCAAGAGACCAAGACTTCCAGGAGACCCTTTCTCGGTGAAGTTCGAGTCCAGTCCACACCCAGGCCTGTTCCTTCGGTCCCAGCAGCCAGCAAAGAAGAACTTATGCAGTTAGGCCACAGCCACCTGACACCAAAAGAGAGAAGAATGTGGAAGAAATTAGGGCTGTGCATGTACTGTGGACAAGCTGGCCATACTGTCCAAACTTGCCCTATATGTCCGGGAATCTGGCAGACCTAAGTCCAATGGGAGGACTCTTCTTAGATCTCACCACTCCTTCTCCTCTGCTCTCTCTTCCTGTATCTTTTATCTGCGGACCCTTAGAGTTCCAGACTCTTGCCCTAAGGGACTCCGGGGCAGGAGGCAATTTTATTCTTCAACGATTAGTGGAGCACCTACAGATCCCCACTTCCACTACGAAGCCTCCACTACTTCTTTCATCCATCCATGGAGAACCCTTACCAGGTGAAGTAACACTACGCACCAAACCAGTGTGTCTACGGACCGGTGCCCTCCATTCTGAGACCATCTCCTTCTTTATTTTAGAGAAGGCCATGCACCCTATAGTACTGGGATTACCTTGGCTGCAGCAGCATATGCCTCAATTCAATTGAGCTACACTGGAACTGTCAAGATGGGGTCCAGACTGCCATGATAAATGCCTGATGGAGGTAGCTCCATTACCCTGTATGCCTACCACCCCAGTAATGCCGAGGTTGCTGCCTCAATATGCATCTTTTCAAGATGTCTTTTCAAAAGAAACTGCAGATGTACTTCCACCTCACAGACCTTATGACTGTGCTATTAATCTGAAACCTAATATGGAGCCATCCAAGGGTAGAGTGTACCCCCTGCCCGTGGCAGAAAATAACGCCATGTCCAAATATATTCAGAAAAACCTCCAAAAAGGCTTCATAAGACCATCCAAGTCCCCTGCTGGCACAGACTTTTTCTTTGTGGGCAAAAAGGATGGTACACTACGTCCATGTATAGATTACAGAGGCCTCAACGAAATAACAATAAAGGATGGCTACCCTCTGCTTCTGATATCAGAGCTATTTGACAGACTACAAGGAGCTCAAATCTTTTCCAAACTGGATCTGAAAGGAGCCTACAATTTACTTCGAATTCAAGCTGGCGATGAGTGGAAGACGGCCTTCAATACTCGGGACGGCCACTTTGAATATCTAGTGATACCCTTCAGCCTGTGCAACAGCCCGGCTGTCTTTCAAAATTTATTGAACAACATTTTCTGGGATCTCCTCTATACGTGTGTTGTTATTTACTTGGATGACATCTTGATTTTCTCTTGAGACATGACCACTCATCTGTAGGATGTTAAGAGAGTACTACAGAGGCTCTGTAAGAACCATTTCTACGCCAATTTATCCAAGTGTGAATTTCACAAAGAGTCAGTGCCTTTCTTAAGCTATTTCCTCTCCATTCAAGGCTTTCAAATGGATCCACAGAAGCTGGAGAGTATCCAGAAATGGGCGCAACCCACCGGGTTAAAAGCTCTCAGTCGCTTCTTAGTTTTCACCAACTATTACAGGACCTTCATCAAGAATTGCTCTTCACTTACAGTGCCGCTTACAGCTATGATGAAGAAAGGTGCCAATGTTGCTAATTGGTCTCCAGAGGCTATAGCTGCATTCCAGAAGCTAAAAGATGCCTTTTCAAGCAAGCCATGTCTTCAACACCCAGATCCCTCCAAGCCTTTCATCGTGGAGGTTGATGCCTCAGACATTGGCGTAGGGGCCGTATTAAGCCAAGCTGGTGATTCATAGGTTCCACAACCTTGCTCATTCTTCTCCCATCGCTTCTCTCCTGCAGAGAAACATTACGGAATAGGAGATAAGGAGCTTCTGGCTATTAAGATGGCATTCGAAGAATGGCGCCCTTGGCTCAAAGGAGGACCATAAGAATCTGGAGTATCCCCGCCACGCACAGTGCCTGAATCATAGACAAGCGAAATGGTCTCTGTTTTTCAACAGATTAAGCTTTGTGCTCAAGTACCACCCTGGAGTTAAGAATATCAGAGCTGACGTTCTATCTTGCTCATTCCTCTCTGTGGACATTCCAGAGGAACCGTAACACATCATTGACCCAGAGAAGGTCATATTGGCAGCTACCCACTCAGAACCTGCAGGAAAGACCATCGTACCCAAGAACCTCAGAAAGAATTTATTGGCTTGGGCCCATGACTCTAAACTTTCAGGACACCCTGGCCAACATAGAACCCTGTCTAAACTTCAGACCTATTACTGGTGGCCCACCATGAAGGAAGACACATTCTCCTACGTCGCTTCCTGCACAAACTGTGCTAAACAGAAGACGCCGCCGGGTCATCCATGGGGTCTACTCCAACCCTTGCCAGTGCCAGAAGAACCATGGACACATATTGCCACAGACTTCGTGGTCAATTTACCATCTTCAGGAGGAAACAACATCATTTGGATAACCGTAGATCGGTTCTCGAAGATGGCTCATTTTGTGGCTCTCCCAGGCTTACCCACCGCCATGGAGCTCACTAAGCTATTTATTACGCACATCTTTCTCCTGCATGGCTTGCCTAAGCACATAGTCTCCGATCGAGGAGCCCAATTCATGGCTAACTTTCTGGAAGGCACTATGTAAGAAGTTCGATATTTCCCTCGACTTCACATCGGCATATCATCCTCAAGCCAATGGGCAAACAGAGAGGATGAATAGGACTCTCAAGCAGTTTATTCTTGCCTACATGAACACTCGCCAGAATGATTGGAGTGAACTGTTGCCCTGGGCAGAATTTGCCATCAATTCTCATCCAGCAACATCCACCGGATCAACACCATTCGAAATGGTCTACGGACGACTACCACTGCCACCACTGCCACTTCCGTTATCTGTGTCATCCCCGGCAACTCAATCTACTGCCAAAGATATCCAACAACTTTGGACTCAGACAAAAGAGATGCTTGTTAAAGCAGGACTTCGAGCAAAGAAAGGATACGACGCTCATCACTGTAAGGCTCCAGACTTCAAGCCTGGTGATAAAGTCTGGCTTTCCACAAAGCACTTAAGACTTAAACTTCCTTTAGCTCGCTTTGCTCCACGTTTCATTGGACCGTTTCCCATTCTCCTCCAACTGGGCAATCTCACCTACAGTCTGAAGCTACCATCTAATTTAAAGATCCACAATGCATTCCATGTCTCACTATTGAAGCCATTGATCCTTAGTGAGTTCTCCAACAAGATACCTGATGTTACATCTGTGGATGCAGAAGAAGACATCGAATATAAAGTAGATGCAGTTCTCGATGTGAGAAGACGAGGCAGAGTATGGGAATACCTCCTGTCATGGGATGGGTATGGCCCTGAAGAAAACTCTTGGACACCAATGTCTAATATCCTGAATAAAGAGATGCTACAGGACTTTCATCACTTGCATCCTCAAAAACCAAGACCTTGTAGGAAACAGCGTGGACGCCCTTTGAAGGGGGTACTGTTGTGTCCGTTGCTCCTCGACAGCTTCGCCCCGTTTGCCTCACCTTATTCATGACTCCTCCCGCTTACCTGGGCAAGATGGCTACCACCGCGTCTACAAGCCAACCTCTCTGGCGTTCCTGGAATGGCTATGGTGCAGCCTCCCGCCATTGCTTCTCCCAGGTACCTACTAGGGTGCTCACGCACGCAACCCACGTCTTTGTACCACCCTTGGCGCGAACCTCAAGGGCATTCTCTCATGCTGACGTCACACCATCCGGGTATATTACCTTCACTCATTTGCTAGCTCCCTGAGTTAGCAAGGACTCAAATCCGTTCTTGTCTACACTACTCTGCCTCGGTGCCTGTACCTTCTACAACAGACCTGGTGGAATCGCATATCAACAGCAAACACCTAGTGAGTACTCTAACTCTCAGTCTATCTCATCCACAGTATCTCCTTGCTGGGAGACCTGCTGCGGAACCTCCTGTCGTCACCAAGGAGAGAAGGGCTCCCTCTGCCGAGGTCCATGAGACTGCAACTACGAGACTGCCTCACTACTGCCACCTCTGGTGGTTCTCTTCAAGCTGTGAAATAAAAGAACTCTTATGTTTGTGTAGTACGAGTCTAGCCCAGTGCTGTGGCTCCTCACGGGGCTCCTCCCCATGGGTGTGGTCACCTCCACAGCATCCAAGGATCCACAAACACACATAATTACAACAGTGCCTCCCTCCACTGATATAGTAGTCCTCTTGGTGACCAAATATACTAGTGCATCCACCTTTGGTAACTTTAGCTTCTCCCTCGCCAGAGTTTACAATGTGTACAATTTAGATAAGAAGCGAATTATATTAAATTTGCCTCTGGGGAATTCCATTCCTTCTCACTCAAATCCAGTATCACCTTATGCAGGGGAAAGGACCTTGAGTGCTTTCTAATATTGATCATAACTGGATCCTTAGAGGAAACAGAAGCATCCTTCTTCCTACCATCAGCAATATTCAAGGTCTGCAAGCCTGAGTAATCACAAATAAACTCTTCTTTGTGAAAGATGCAGACCATGGTGAAGCCATTCTCGCCTTCAGGAGAGCATTCTCCTTCCTCCAACTCTCCATCAGAGACAGTATCTGTCACATTCTTAAAATCTTCCAGGGAGTCATCAGAACCTGAGAAAAAAGCATCAACTTCCCCCCAAAATTCCTCTTTCTGAGGTCTTTTGGATCCTCAAGCATCCTCTAATGGTGGTGGAGCAGATTTAAGAATTAAACACTGCCCCATGGAGAAGATCTTGTGCATGCACTGAATAAATTTCTTGGACATGGTTGCCCATGCCAAGGAGGAGGCCTGTATCGAAAAAGGGACATCTGTGCCAATCCAGCTTCTTCCAAAGTTGAGCTGCCAGCCAACTGTTCTGCGGGGCTGAAAAGAGGAGGCCCTGTTTCCCTTCTGTGGTGCCTTTATCCACAGCAGGAACTGATAGTGGAGACAGCCTCATAGCATTGGAACCCCTCAAAATCAAAGCAGCACTTATTTTCCTTCCCCCCCCCCCTTCCAGCAAGTGCAGCTCAACTTCGCAGAGCTGTGTTACATTGGCCTGCAAACCCCACAGGCAGCACACACAGTGGTCTTTTCCCCCAAGATTGTGGGATTAGCCACCATCTTCCTTTTCTGCACTGAAATCACTGCTGCGGCTGGGAACCCTGGGAAGAAGAAAATAATCACTCAGCAAAGCATCATAGACGCGCAGTCCAGATGTATTCCATGCATTAAAAAAGGTGGAAGGAAGGCAAAATGATTACTGACATGGTTAAAAGGTGAGGTGAAAGAGGCTGTCTTAGCCAAAAAAAAAATGCTTCAAAAATTGGAAGAATGATCCATCAAAAGAAAATAGGAAAAAGCATAAGCATTGTCAAGTTAAGTGTAAAACATTGATAAGAATTTGAAATGAAGTTGGGCGTAGAGGTACAAACTCATAATAACAACTTTTAAAAATATATCCGAAGTAAGAAACCTATGAGGGAGTCGGTTGAACCGTTAGATGACCGAGAGGTTAAAGGGGCTCTTAGGGAAGAAAAGGCCATTGCAAAAAGACTAAATTAATTCTTTGCTTATGTGTTTACTAATGAGGATGTTGGGGAGATACCAGTTCCAGAGATGGTTTTCAAGGGTGATGAGTCAAATGAACTGACCCAAATTACTGTGAACCTGTGTTGCGGTCTCCACCGCTTCCCCCCTATCCGCTCTGCACTGCGCTTACCTGCAGTGGTGGAAACGCCACTCCCGCGGCTCTGCCGGCCTCCTAGGGCATCCGCCATTACCGGCCCATCTTCCTGCCACCACGCGCGTGCGTGAGGACGCGCACTATCGACGCACAGCCGCCGGAAGTCTGGCCCCGCCCGGGCTAACGACGCCACGCCCCAAGCCTGATTTAACCGGCATTCGGTTACCGTCTCATTGCCTTGCAATGAGGTTCGCTACTGGTTAGTAGTTCTGAGTTGCGCTTCGTTTGTTCCACGTTCCTGACTTGACTTCAGCCTGTTCCTGACTTCGCTCCTGCCTGCCGCCTGCCTTTGACTTCAGCCTGTACCTGACTTCGCTCCTGCCTGCCGCCTGCCTTTGACTTCAGCCTGTTCCTGACTTCGTTTCTGCTCGCCGCCAGCCACCAACTACAGCCCGTGCCTGATCCCGCTCCTGCCTGCTGCCAGCCTTTGACCTGGGTTCGTCTTCGTTCCTGCTCACAGTCTGTTCCAGTTCTGAGCACGTTACAGACTCCGTTCCTGCTCACCGCTTGCCTCAGCTCACAGCACGCCTCAGACTCTGTTCTTGCTCACAGACTGTTCCAGTTCTCAGCTCACTACAGACTCCGTTCCTGCTCACAGCTTGCTTCAACTCACAGCACGCTACAGACTTCGTTCCTGCTCATAGCTTGCTCCAGTCCTCAGCACGCTACAGCCTCTGGTTCTGCTCATGGTCTGCTCCAGTACACGTCCGACCCAACTAGCCCGCAGACTACCACATTCCTATTGGACTACCTTATCATATTCTCTGCCCAGGCCTTCTTCTACTATAGAGACTCAGACTGTTCTCCTAAGTCCCAAGGTTCCAGGACCCTACGGGCTCCTCCTGGGGGGTTCCTGGTTCCCTGGTGAATACCTCGGCCTGTGGCTCCGCCTCCCGACCTGCCCTACCATTGGGGTAGTTCGGCCCAAGGGTTCACTCCCGGACTGCAGCTTCCCAAACTGCAACAACCTGGAAGATGTAGTAGGTCAGATTGACAAATTAAAGAGTAGTAAATCACCTGGACCAGATGGTATGCATCCTAGGGTTCTGAAGGAACTAAAAAATGAAATTTCTGATCTATTAGTTAAAATTTGTAACCTATCATTAAAATCATCCATTGTACCTGAAGACTGGAGGGTGGCCAATGTAACACCAATATTTAAAAGTGCTCCAGGGGTGATCCGGGAAACTATAGACCAGTGAGCCTGTCTTCAGTGCCAGAACAAATAGTGAAAACTATTCTAAAGATCAAAATCACAGAGCATATTGAAAGACAAGGTTTAATGGAACACAGTCAACATGGATTTACCGAAGGGAAGTCTTACCTCACAAATCTGCTTCATTTTTTTGAAGGGGTTAATAAACATGTAGATAAAGGTGAACGGGCAGATGTAGTGTATTTAGATTTTTAGAAGGCATTTGATAAAGTACCTCATGAGAGACTTCTAAGAAAACTAAAAAGTAATGGGATAGGAGGCGATGTCCTTTCATGGATTACAAACTGGTTAAAAGACAGGAAACAGAGAGTATGATTAAATAGTCAATTTTCTCAGTAGAAAAGGGTAAACAGTGGAGTGCCTCAGGGATCTGTTCTTGGACCAGTGCTTTTCAATATATTTATAAATGATCTGGAAAGGAATACGATGAGTAAAGTTATTAAATTTGCAGATGATACAGAATTATTCAGAGTAGTTAAATCACAAACAGATTGTGATACATTGCAGGAGGACCTTACCAGACTGGAAGATTGGGCATCCAAATGGCAGATGAAATTTAATGTGGACAAGTGCAAGGTGATGCATATAGGGAAAAATAACCCATGCTATAGTTATACAATATTGGGTTCCATTTTAGGTGCTACAACCCAAGAAAGAGATCTAGGCATCATAGTGGATAATACATTGAAATCGTCGGTTCAGTGTGCTGCGGCAGTCAAAAAAGCAAACAGAATGTTGGGAATTATTAGAAAGGGAATGGTGAATAAAACGGAAAATATCATAATGCCTCTGTATTGCTCCATGGTGAGACTGCACCTTGAATACTGTGTACAATTCTGGCCGCCGCATTTCAAAAAAGATATAATTGCGATGGAGAAGGTACAGAGAAGGGCTACCAAAATGATAAGGGGAATGGAACAGCTCCCTTATGAGGAAAGACTAAAGAGGTTAGGACTTTTCAGCTTGGAGAAGAGACGACTGAGGGGGGATATGATAGAGGTGTTTAAAATCATGAGAGGTCTAGAACGGGTAGATGTGAATCAGCTATTTCCTCTTTCGGATAATAGAAAGACTAGGGGGCACTCCATGAAGTTAGCATGTGGCACATTTAAAACTAATCGGAGGAAGTTCTTTTTTAATCAATGCACATTTAAACTCTGGAATTTGTTGCCAGAGGATGTGGTTAGTGCAGTTAGTATAGCTGTGTTTAAAAAAGGATTGGATAAGTTTTTGGAGGAGAAGTCCATTAACTGCTATTAAGTTCACTTAGAGAATAGCCACTGCCATTAGCAATGGTAACATGGAATAGACTTAGTTTTTGGGTACTTGCCAGGTTCTTATGGCCTGGATTGGCCACTGTTGGAGACAGGATGCTGGGCTTGATGGACCCTTGGTCTGAACCAGTATGGCTTGTTCTTATGTTCTTATGTTCTTATGTCAAGATCTGGAGAGTCACGCCAAGGGTAGACAAAGACATACAAAGGACACTGGATGGGATGGACAGGATGAGGCACTGCTGGAGAAGGAAGACTAGACATGGCAAGGCTGGATAAGGTAAGGTTGGATGAGAAGGCTGGATGAGGCAAGTCAGGATGAGGAAGGCTGAACAAGATGAGGCTGAATGAGAAGGCTGGTGTTGTTATTTAGGAGAGTTGTGGGTGGATCCTTGGGCCGGTGGCAGATGACCACGCCCCCAGGGGAAGATCCCGAGAGGGACCACCAGTCAGGCTCAGAGTTAGGAGACAGACACACACTAGTTCTTTTATTAGACAGTATACTGAACCTCCAGAGGTGGCAGTAGTGAGCTGGGATGCCCGGCTGGGCTGTAGTCCCTCAGATACTGGAACAGCGATCCCTGGAGGATGAGCTGTAGAGAAACTGAAATATACTGAGTAGGCAGGGTATGCAGAGTTCATGTACCGAACCTGATGGTAGCACTCACACAATGTCTCATAGAAGCCCAGGAGCTGGAATGTATAGGCCCTTGAGGAGCGAGTACCTGGTTCCAGGGAAAGCTCTGAGAAAGCGATGTTAACTCACTGATGACTTCCAGGCAGAAGAGAATACGGAGGAAGTCTGGGAACGAGGGCCCTCGAGGAGCAAGTACCAGTTCCAGACTGTCACCTGAAAAACAAAGGAGAGAGCGAGGCCCCCGAGGAGTGGGTATCCCTGGTAAGTCCAAGGAGGCAGAGTAGCTTAGGTAGAGTAACCCAAATCCTTGCTAACTCGATCTGTTAGCAAATTCTAAGACCTTATATATCCATCGCGGGTGACATCATCTCAGGGGGACGCTCTTGAAGTTCGCGCCATCGCCCGTACTTCAGTCGGGGCTGCGCCGTGCGCGCACCCCTAGGCCTCCAGGAAACATGGCGGGTTGCAGTGTCTAGCCGATCCGGGGATGCCAGAGGACTTCGGCAGAAGGACGCTGCGGCAGCCAATCTTCCCGCGGGTGAAGAGGGAGGCGCCAAAGAGGTAAGAAGGGCTGGAGAGAGGGCGTCGGAACAGATGGACACAACAGTTGGATGAGGGAATATTGGACAAGATGAGGCTGGACAAGGCAAGGATGGACAAGACATGGAGACACAGGAACACAGGATTGCCAGGACAGTCAGAAATCAGGAACAAGAGCAACATGCACTGCGAATGCAGGAGACCCATTGCTGAGGCAGTGGCAAGCTGACTGAGGAGCTCTTATATAGTGGGAGTTGAATGATGTCATCAAAGGGCGCCACAGGAATTTTCCCACCGTGGGCCCTTCAAAGAAAGGATCTGCGCATATGCGCTCACCTTAGGAAGAACCTGGATAGCAGTGGCATGGCGGCATATGGGGCCACGCTTGACAGCATTCCTACCCTGCCAAAGTCAGAGCCTTTTGGCGGCATCGGGGTAAGTGCAGCAGCTCACTGGGCTGACCCGTGAGCCATAAATCTTAACAATGCACTGGGATCCAGCAGCGAATGGGAGAGTTCCAGCAGCAACTGGGAGAGTGGAATCCGGAGCTGGTTCCCCTGGGTGGGGTGCAGAAGCTGGTGGAAGCTCCATGCTGCTGCAAGGGGGAGATATTTGCGATCCCTCAGAGATCTCCACTGCTATTACTGGGCTGAAGATTAATTCCATTGTCAAACCCTCTGTTGTCTCTCTGAAGAGTGTTTGGAATGTGATGTCTTCATTAGAGCAAACAATTTCATCATTAGCTTTACTTAAATGTTAATATTCACTTCTGGTTTGAAGTCCAGAAGGCCAGGGTAGTATCTCATGGGAACAGAATTGGGAAAATGGAGATTTTTATTGCACAGATGAAGTCAGTCCAAGTTGGGCTGATATAGGATCAAAAAGTGGTGCATCATAGGCTGGAAAATTTGGAAAATTCATTTAGTCTTCTGAATTTACATGCATTACATTTTGCTGTTATCCCTCTCCTTTCCCCGCAGGAGCTTTTTAAGACAAATCTCAGTGACATTTTGCATGTTTTTGAGAGGGGTCTGCTCTCCATTAGTCAAATCTCCCTACTGAAAAGACATATTTTTTTGGGGGGGATGGATGGAAGCTTAAGTGCATGTTTTTACTGAGACTCGAGACTTCTCTAGCTTCCTGTAGAGATCTACAAAACTGATGGAAGAGCTACTCTGCCAGTTACTTTTGTGTTTCCTCAAGAACAGAACTCTATACTCGGTCTGTATTTCCGAAACCATCAAGTGTTATTTAAAGGACTGAAAAATTTAGATATTTCTGGCAAGCTGACATGGGAACACAGGAAAAAGTGTCTTTCTATGGGATAGATTTTCAAACCGCGCGAATTGGCATACTTTTGCTGGCGCATCAGGCGCAAGCAAAAGTACGCGGGATTTTAGTAGATACGCGCGTAGCCGCTAAAATCCTGGATCGGCGCGCGCAAGGCTATCAATTCTGTATAGCCAGCGCGCGCTGAGCCGCGCAGCCTACCCCCGTTCCCTCCGAGGCCGCTCCGAAATCGGAGCGGCCTCGGAGGGAACTTTCTTTTGCCCTCCCCTCACCTTCCCCTCCCTTCCCCTACCTAACCCACCCGCCCGGCCCTGTCTAAACCCCCCCCCTTACTTTTGTCGGGGGATTTACGCCTCCCGGAGGGAGACGTAAATCCCCGCACGCCAGCGGGCCGCTAGCGCGCCGGGACGCGACCTGGGGGCGGGTACGGAGGACGCGGCCACGCCCCCGGGCCCGCCCCCAAAACACTGCCGACACCCCCCAAAACGCCGCGCCGACCGGGCCCGCCCCCCGAAATGCCCCCGACACGCCCCCCTCGCCAAACCCTGGGACTTACGCGAGTCCCGGGGTCTGCGCGCGCCGGTAGGCCTATTGAACATAGGCGCACCGGCGCGCAGGGCCCTGCTCACCTAAATCCGCCCGGATTTAGGCGGATTTAGGCGAGCAGGGCTCTGAAAATCCGCCCCTATGTGCACCAAGTTGTTGGCACTAGCTGCCAATTGCTTTATTTGTTTCCCCTGTATGTGTATTGTAGTGTTGGCCACAGTTAAATATATTTTTTGTCAACTCAATTGATATTTTTCCTGAACTCTAAGAATGAACCTTGAGGTAGCACTAGAGTTGTTCCATTATGAAGTAAGATTAAGTTGTCAGAACTCAAATAATAGATTTCTTTTTGATGGTTTCCTGTTATTGTACCTAGGAGCCCTTTAGGTATTTTTCTCTTGGATTTCTCCAATGGTGGTCTCATTCAAAGTATTGCATATGAATTTCTTATTTCTCTATCAAAAATTTGTATATTTGATTAAACATTTAAATGCACATAAAGAGAAAACAATTTCCATAGACATAAATAGGACTATGTGCTGGTGACAACCTTAATAATCAAAGCTACTTCTGACTAAAATGAGAGTAAACATACATGTGTCTGAGGCTTTGGGATTTGAACAAATGATGTATGTGTGTTTGGGTGAATCAGTTCTTGGAGGCACACTGGAAAGCAACAGTGAAGCTGACATTTTTTCATCTACTTTTATATTCCCTTTCCAAGTCAGCTCAGCCACAAACTGCAGTTACCTCAGGAATTTGACTAATGTGGACACTAACTCTGGCCATTGGGTGTCACTGTTGAGTGACATCTGAGGCACCCTCTTCCCAGTGTGAAAACAGCTTCTACATCACCCCCAGCCCTGGCCAGGTTGGGAAAAAGAAGCATTGTCTCAGAATCAAACCCAGGTCTCCTGATGGCTGTGTGCAGCACTGCTACTGAGCCACTGGGCCAGCTTTTGTTTCAAATATCTTTATTCAAACCAAGCCACCTTGTGGCCATATTGAGGATGCACATGTACTGTGTTTTTGAGAAACTGCACTCTGTGGCTCCTTCTCAAGGGCTGTCTCATGGACTTGCTTTGGCTTCCACTACCTCAACATATTGACTATAAAATAGGTACTATCGTCTTCAAACTAGTCAGTTCAGACACCTGCCCATGGGCAAATACTCTGTTGAAAATTTATCAGCCTACATGTCTGCTTAGGTCCTCCCAGAAAGGAATGCTGGACATTCGATATATAAAGTGTGTTAATCTTTCTGAGATAAGGGACTGTGCCTTCTTGTTGGCTGCCCCAGTTTTGTGGAATTAGTTCCCGGCGGAGATGCAAAATGTTTAAGACCTTGCTAAAGACCTTTTTGTATAGGCATGCTTTTTTGTAATGTGAGGAATCGCCATATCTGTTTTCTTCTGCCTCTATAAGTAGTAACTGTAAAGTAATTTTTTGTCTGTATTACATAATGAAATATGTATGTTATGCTATGTACGTCGCTTAGGCCATTGTGTTAAGCGATTAACAAATTGTAATAAAGTAAAGTAATGATGGCTGGACTAGATGGGAGGGGGCGATCATTTCAAATCTGTAAACCTTCACCTCCCCCCCTTTCCCGAAAGGTGTTGCAAATGAAGTCTCATGATATCATAACCCAGGGATAGGCAACTCTGGTTCTGGAGTGCCACAAAAAGGTTTGGTATTAAGAATATCCACAATGAATATGCATGAACTATATTTGCATATAATGGGGCATTATATATAAATATACCTGAAAATCATTTACATAGAAACTTAGAAATGACGGCAGAAGAAGACCAAACGGCCCATCCAGTCTGCCCAGCAAGCTTTCACACTTTTTTTTTCTTTTTCTTTTTTTTCTCATACTTATCTGTTACTCGTGGCCCTTATTAGTAACTTTTTGGTTCTAGTTGCCTTCCACTTCCACCCCCGCCATTGATATAGAGAGCAGTGCTGGAGCTGCATCTAAGTGAAGTATCTAGCTTAATTGGTTAGGGGTAGTACTGCTGCAATAAGCAAGCCACTCCCACGCTTATTTGTTTACCCAGCCTGTGCCATTCAGTCTTGTTGGTTGTTTTCTGAATATAATTCCTCTTTTCTTTATTCCCCCTGCCGTTGAAGCAGTGAGTTGCGCTGGATATGTATTCCAAGTGAAGTATCAGGCTTAATTGATTCGGGGTTGTAACTGCCATAACAATCAAGCCACACCCATAATTTTTTTTTATCCAGACTATATAATTCAGTCCTTGTTGGTTGTTGCCTGAATATAAATCCTCATTTCCTCTTTCCCTCCTGTGCTATGCTGGATATGCATTGAAAGTGAAGTATATCAGTCTTCCCCCCCTGCTGTTGAAGCAGAGAGCTATGCTGGTGGATATGCATTGAAAGTGAAGTATCAGACTTATTTGGTTTGGGGTAGTAACCGCCGCAACAAGCAAGCTACTCCCCGGTATTTTTGTGAATGCAAATCCTTTTTACCACATTTCCTCTTGGCATTGAAGCATAGAGCAATGCTGGAGTCACATTGGCAGTGAGTATGTTTATTGAATAAGGGTATTAATCTCCAGGTAGTAGCTGTCATTCCCACAAGCTACCCCCATGCCTCTTCTCTTCATTCACAGTCAACATAAAAAAGATATGCTATTTCTATACTTTTGCTATTGCTTGTGCCAAAACATTATAGGATTTAGTATACTGTCAGTATACTTTCCTCCTTATGCAGATATGTTTTTATATTGTATCTATACTACATTTTTATGCATGTGTTTTACTGGATATCATTTTCTAATTCGTACCCACAGATGTTGCCAAAGATCAATCATATAAGGCATGTCTGTCTGTTAGTGGAATTAATCAACATGCATTAAGGTTAAAATGATTTCCTTTTCCATCATAAGTCACTGGAACAAAAAGGACTTAATGCTAAGATTTAAGATTGTCAGTTTGCTGCTGTGAAATAGCTTTGACTTGTAGAAAAGTGGAGTAATTCTTTAACATATCCATCATGAAACAGCAGTGATCTCATAAAAGGACTGAGTTTTCACATAACAAATCTGCCACAAAATAGATTTTGTAGATGGGTGACATGTTTATGAGATATTTAGAAACTTGAACATTTCTGCCAGTCAGTTAGATGTAAGATCCAACGAGCATTACATACTGACATTGCTAACTCTCTATTCCATGGCATTGCACAATACAATTTCAAATGCCTCCTACTTTTGCAGAGCATGGCAGCTAGCGGCCAAATCCATTGATCATGCAAAGCCAATTTTGCATCACCTACTCTGGCTCCTGATTGAGAGGAAGATAAAATTTAAAACACTTTGCTTTCAAATGTGTGAATCAACTGGCCCTTGCATATGTAATTGACTCCTCGGGCTCATTACATATGCCCTAGTTTCTTCCTTCAGCTAGGGACAGTGAGGATAATAATTAGGGGATGAAGCCTCTCCCTTTGAGGGTGTTGGAGTGGCCATCCCCTAGATAGGTTTTATAAGCACTATTCCCTCTCTACTGAGAGTCTGTGGGCAATGCTTTTAGGTTTTTGGAGAGTTAGGTGGCAGTAAGGAGCATTTGTTTCATTGAATTTTCAGGCCTACTTGGAGGATCCAGGAAAATCCTGCCTGGGAATCCTAAGCAAGGTCAGGAGGTGGTTCCTACCAGTCTACTAACTGGTTGCATGGGGCTTTCCTCTGGGTTATTTTTTGGAATTTTGAATTTTTGTGGTAGGAGCCTTGTGAGAGCTCCGGGTATCTAGTGGATCCAGGGCACAGGGAGTCCTGTGTCTAAGGTGCCCAGTGTAGGAAGACCTGTCTCATTATACTGTTGAGGAAGGAGGTATAATGGTGACCTGAGAAAGGGTTTTTTTGGTTGCAGATCAGAGAGGAAAGTATTTTCCTACCCTTCTGGGGATCATCCAGAGTTGCATGTTCCAGAAAAGATCCCTTCCATCATGGATTTGAGTATGAGGGAAAGAGAACATAGAAGATCATCTAACTGTGAGTAAGATCAATCTGAGACCTTTGAGGACACCCATCTGGAGTCTTTGCCCCTGGGGAGAGAGAGGAATTTTGACTCTCTGTGCAATAGACTATTTTATCCTCATTTGCTGGTATTGGAAGAGGTTTTTCCTGCTCAGCCTGGGAACTTCACTTAGCCAAGCCTTGGGGGGTGGACGCTTCCCTTTCCCTGCAATAAAGACCCATATACAGATAGAGGGAAAAACTGTAATGTAAGATTTCATCTGTGGAACTGAGGACTGAGTTCATTTTTCATCTGATTACCCATCAGGAAATACTTTATTTTTGTACTCTCAATCAGTGGCTCCAGTGTGTTATTTGCCACCTAAAACACACACAGTGAAGGAAAAACTATACCTGTCCCAGGAAAAGAGAGTAAAATGTCACCCCTGTCACTCTGGGCCATGAAAGATAAGCCTTTCTCCTCACCAACAAAGAATCCTGACCCTGGAGGAGAAAGAGAATGTAAGAGATAGCCCTGAAGAGACATTAAATACTTTTATGGCCCCATCAGTGGTTAGCGGCCATCCTGATGGGGTTACACATATCTTTCTCAAATTCTGCTCACCTATACGAGGTATTTTCAAACTTCTCAATAGGCAATTCTGTCCTTCCCACCACTGACTTCATCTAGACTAACATGCATGCATTCAGCTGTTCTGCCCCTAAAATATAGAACAAGATGCCTCTAGTGCAAGAGTAGACAACTGCAGTCTTGGAGTTTCACAAACAGATCTGGTATTCAGGATATCCACAATGAATATTGTATGGGCATTATATTCCCCTGGTGAATGCAAGAAGGTGGACTGTAAGGAAAACCTGGGAGGGGGATCCAGTATGTAAAAGAAATCACCTTATATCTCAAGCCATGGGTACAATGTCCTTATTACAAAATTTATATAGGATGTAAATCTCATCCTCTCAGGATACATCTTATTGAACATCGTAGCCGCAGTGAAAATATGATTGAAGGCAGCTGCTCAGGACTAGAGACTTGCCTGGACAGGAACCAGAGACTCCACCTGATTCGCCCCGCTCCTGGCCTCTTGCGACGCTGAGGGGAGGAACAGACGCACATAAAATCGGCTTCACTGCGGTGAACAGCCGCAGCTGCTCGGGACTAG
Organism: Rhinatrema bivittatum; assembly: GCF_901001135.1. Classification (NCBI taxonomy): domain Eukaryota; kingdom Metazoa; phylum Chordata; class Amphibia; order Gymnophiona; family Rhinatrematidae; genus Rhinatrema; species Rhinatrema bivittatum. The sequence goes on along the minus strand of NC_042620.1, from coordinate 202,400,371 downwards.
AGACTTGCCTGGACAGGAACCAGAGACTCCACCTGATTCGCCCCGCTCCTGGCCTCTTGCGACGCTGAGGGGAGGAACAGACACACATAAAATCAGCGTCTAACCGGCGCACCGCCGCCGCCGGCGCGCCGCCAAAGCCGCGCGCGCCTAAGGGGCGCGCGCGGCTTTGTCCGGCTTCGTCTGGATTCGGCGGACAGGTGGAAGGAGTCTCTTTTCCAGCAGCTGCCGTTGAGTCTGGTTGGTGAGTGTTACATTTGCGTGAAGATTCCAATATTTGTTATCATATTTCCTATATACACGATGCCGCATACCAAAAGAAAAGGAAAGGTTAGAGGGGAACCTTCAACCCCAATATCTAGTCTTCCTATACAACCAAATATTGGGAATTTTTTCACGCGGCTTGGTGCAGAAACTCCGGGTATGTTTCCAGGCATTGGTGTGGGTGGAGAGCAAACACAAGCACCACTGGACTTTAATATCTCGCTAAGCCCCGGGGAACCTAAGACTCCTCTACCCCCTAGTCTTTCACTACCACCAAATTTGGTCGAGGATAACCAACCCACAGGGTTAAAGGAAGCCAGCCCTATTGAAGGAATTTTGGAGGAAGAAGTGAGTAGACATTTTAGTCTGGGGAACACTAAACAAAATGGTGTACCCTCGACATCAACACCTGAGGGGAGTGGAGGGGGGGCAGAGGCCTCCGAAGTGAGAAGCAAAGCTTGTCCTCAAGGATTGGTGAACATTTTGGACAACTCCAGTGTGTCTCAGACACAACCAGTTACTCTAGAAACTATTTGGTCTACCCTAACAGATTTGAAGACCATTATTCTAAATTTAAATGCAACTATTATAGGTACGCAAAATCAGATCTCAAAAATTGAACCATCAGTTGTAAATCATGAAGAGAAATTGAGTAAATTAGAGAATAGGTGTATTCAAGTTGAAAAAATCCAGACAGGTCTAATCCAAGGTGAGATGTTAAATAACAGAAAATTAGAAATGATTGAAAATCAAATAAGATATAATAATATAAGATTATTAAACTTCCCAAATGTAAAACTAATATCTTCCTTTGAACAGTTTAAGAACTTTATGAAAGAAAATTTGAAATTAACAGAAGGAGAGATACCAAAGCTTGAGAAAATATATTTTATAGCAATGGGGAGAAAAAGAATTGAGAATAGTTCACAGAAAATACAACAGATATCATCAAGTAATTTAACAACTTTCCTGGAACAGTCTATGACTGAACAAGTTGAATTTAGAGGCACCTTGTGTGTCAAATTTCTGAAGTCCACAGACAGAGATAAGATACTTAAGTTGTGTTTAAAAAATAGAGAAATGTTATTCCTTGGTCAAAAAATGTGGACCTTCCCTGACATTACTAGGACAACTCAAGTCCGTAGAAAAATTTTCCTACAAATGGTTCAGGAAGTAAAGGCAATAGGAGCCTTGTGTACTATATACTACCCATGTAAATGTGTGGTGAAATACCAACAGGAAAGGTTTGTGTTCTTAGAACCAAGTGAGTTAAGAAGTTTTCTTGATGCAAAATTACCTGTCACTACATCCTAGTCTAAGGTATGTTAGTATAATGCACCTTTATTACTATTTAGATATTTCTGTGATATTGCTCAGAAAGTAATCAACCAGACTCTATTTTCTTTATAACAGGGTATTACCAAGTATATTATATTGCTTTCTTGTATTGTGAACTCCTGTACCTTCTGTTTAGACAAGCGGATATTGCTGTCAATATTGTTTGTAATGATTAATAAAGTATAAATTAAAAAAAAAAATATGATTGAAAAAAATTGTTTGAACATTAGCCTAAGCTCTTCATGACCTATAATTTATAGGTGCAGAATAGAACTTGAGATATAAGGTGATGTTGCGACTGTCGGTCTACGACGGCTTCGCCCAGCCTACCTTACTCTTCTTGCGGCTCCTCCCACTCACCTCAGACTACTGGCTGCTGCGGCGTCTGTCTGCTGACCTCTCCGGCGTCACCGGACCGGCTTTAGTGCTGCCACTAAACTACTGCCACCTCTGGTGGTTTCCAAAACTGTTTAAATAAAGATTCAATCTGTGTTTGTGTGTCCAGAGTCTAGCCTGACACCGTGGTCCCTCACGGGACTGCCCCCCCATGGGCGTGGTCAGCTGCCACAGTATCCAAGGATCCACCCAAACATCAATAACCATAACAGGTGATTCCTTAGCAGTCCTTGCACTTTTCTATGATGGTCATCTAATACAAATCTGCTAAGGTTTTGTTGGATTGTTTTTTGACACTGTTGCTGTGGTTATCAGGGTAGGATCTTTTTCTATGCTTTTGAATTTTTCACTCAGATGGTTCATGTTTATTAGTATTAACAAATGGAGAATCATTCTTCCAGTGCAGAGTATGATCCATGTTAAATGTGAAAGATAGTAAGGGGATTACTCTGACTAAAATGGGCTAGTGGCAGTCTAGTTTCCATTGCACTGGTTGCAGTGCAATGGTGCTCTGCCTCCCCCAAAATGTCTATCACAATCACAAGTTCAGCTTTGCCACAGTGACATCACTCAGCTTCTTCAAGGGGGCCCCTTGTGATGTCTTGTTTGCTCCCACTACCCTCCCCTCCCCCATTTCATGATGATTTAAATAGAACCCAGAACAAACTAATGTATTTCATAGACTGAAAAGCTATGTCCAAAATAATGATCCTGGAGCCTGTGGAGAATATCCACATCTTGGCATTAATCCATGCCGTTTGCAGACAGTACTCCCAAAAGCCAAACCCTGGCCATCTGGAGATCACCCATAGGAGGGGGTTGTAAGAGTGATTTCCTAACAAGACTTGAACAAGAAGCCACTCTTGGGGGAGGACCAAAGCCCTAATTGGGCCAACCTGGTGATACATGAAAAGCTTGAGAGGCAGGAGAAAGCATTTTGATGAATAGATCCCAGGACTGGATAGGCCTCGAAAAATGGTTACTGGAAACAAGGAGGTATTCTTAGCAATGAAAAGGTTGTCCATTCCTCTTGCTACAGGATCTTATTATAGAACATCTTGCTATCAAATTTCTTGCTCTAGGACCTGGCTAAAGAACCCTGGGCCTTTACTGAAGACTCCAAGTGGCCTGTATCTTTGGGATACATTCACCCAAGTGACTTTGGCTTTCTCAATTTCTTGGATTGTTCCAGTCCTGGTTGGTGCATTGCTGCTGACCTGAAACTTCCATATATAGAGAGGCCTGTTGGCATCTTAAACCCAGACTCTGCCCTAAGTGAGTTTAGCTCAGGAGCCTTGCACAGTTTGGGCTAGATTCATCAAAATATTGCATGTGATAGGAAGAGGGGTGTGTTTTATGGTAATAGCTTATTTATTACAATGGGTGTTATTGTAGCACAGGTATTACCACAAAGTACATTAACACCACAATCATGAGAGAGAGACTATCTATGAAGGCTGTGTAGTAGTTAGCTATTTATGCTACTATAGGAGCCCACCTAGTAACTCGAGGTGAAGTTTAGGTAGTAGTGTAGGGGTTAGGGGCCACTTTGACATGCAGAGTGAGTCGTACGAACAGAACAATGCACTCTTGTGAAGATTTGATGTCCTTCGGAGTGAAGAAACTCACACAACGGTGACATTTGTACAATGTTCTTTCAACCTAGACATTTCACTTCAGCACTTGAGCAGTGAGGAATTTGCATTGAGATTCTCTCTGCTTTAAAAATGCATAACTGTTTTTACACTGAAGTGGCTGGTAGGGATCCATGAATATATGCTTTGCCCAGCTACAATATGCATTGTAGTTCTATTTCTTCTTCATTTTATCCCCCGCTTTGTTAGACCATAGAATGAATTTTGAGTTGCCATGCTATACCTTACACTGCTTTAATTCAATAGTAAAATTATTTAGCATTACCACTAAGATATAATCATTAATCAAGCTCTGTAAATTGAATTTATGATTTTAGCACCACTCTCTCAATACATTTTCACTAATTCTCTACTAATGCTGTCTTTAGGGTATTGTTTGTAGAGTTCTTTTTTTAATTTGTTCCAAAACTTTTTCTGTGAACATCTGGCTTTTCCATTCAGAAACAGAGAAATGTTTTCTTTCTGCTGCTGCTGCTGTTGAAATGAATAGATTAGATTGGTGCTTTTCCCATGGGGTGCCTTTGCCCGGGGAAAGTCTATGAATTGATAAGTAACTAATTAGCCTTCATCATTACTTCTGCAACAGTGTGCGCTGTTATTAGGTTATAAGGTTTCTCACAGCGTCACCTACTGTTGAAATCTCTGCCTGACAACCCATATAGCACTACTTGGGCAGAAGATAAAATGATAAAAAGGTCCAAGCAAGAAGCTGTACACTGTAGGATAGGATACTCTCAAAAAGTATGTCAACTATTCCTAGAATAGTGACTGGGAATTTACTCTCAGCAAGCAACAAAGGGGTGCTGACTGAAAGAACATTTATATTTTCTTAATTTTACTCTTCAATAGTCATACCTGGGAACTCTTTGAGTATTGCCCAGAGACTCTGAAAGTTTCTTAAATTACTGGGTCTCTGGAGATTCACGGGACATTTGCAGATTGTCTTTCATATTGGACTGGTGGAAAGTGTTTGCAGATGAATTGTCCATATGGGCCAGAAGAAGGCAGAGGCATTAGCCTGCAAGGACTGAACATAAGAACATAAGGCTTCCCATACTAACAGGCCAATACAGTAAGGTGCGGTAGAAAGAGATGCGTTAGTGCCGGGTGCACCCGCGTTTGCCGCACGCACAGTCTGGATCACATACTGCTCGATACTGTATTTAAATGGCATGCAAATGCAAGCTGCGTCCAACGCGCATCCATGGCACGTCCATGAAGCGCAATCCATTTTACTGTATAGGCGCTATACAGCCTCCATCAATCAGCCAGCTCCATCTGCCGACGGTGGGGACACATAGGGCTTGCCCTGGGGGTAGAGTCAATCCCACCTTGGCCCAAGGGTGCACCTCCTGCGCAACAGGTTGCCAAGGCCATGGACTCGGTGGAGTCATCCACTCTCCAGGCGCTTCGACATAGTGAGGGCAAAGGTAGCGCCGGCGCCATTTTGAAGATTGGCAATACGGCCCACGTGCAGGAAGTCGCTCCCGGACCCCCGCTGGACTTTTGGCAAGTCTTGTGGGGGTCAGGAGGCCCCCACCAAGCTGGCCAAAAGTCCCTGGGGGTCCAGCGGGGGTCCGGGAGCGATCTCCTGCACGTGTGACGTCGGGAGCCAGGAACCAAAATGGCGCCGGCGCTACCTTTGCCCTGTCACATGATAAGGGCAAAGGGCCACCGGCTCCATTTCTCAACGCAGCCGTGGCCCGAGAGCGGGAGATCACGGGAGATCGCGCTGGGACCCCCCCCACTGGACCCCAGGTAATTTAAAACATTTTGGGGGGGTTTCGGGAGGGGTGGGGGATTTGTTTTAAAGGTTCGGGGTGGGTTTTAGGGTTGTTTTGGTGTGCCAGTTTTCCCGCCCTCCCCCGATTTACGATTTTTAACGATTTAACAAAAAAAAAAAACCACGACGATCAGATTTCCCTCCCCCCCCAGCCAAAATCGATCGTTAAGACGATCGATCACACGATTCACACCCCTACTGTATATAAATCTATCTTGTACATATTCATTGTAGATATCCTGAAAACCTGTCTGGTTTGGTGTATTCCGAAGACTTGGTTGCAAATCTCTGGCCTACTAAATAGAACCAAAGTCACTTGGTATTTACTTCCAGTCCTAAGGGCCACAAATTGGTCAGGTTTTCAAGATATTTCTAATGAAGATGCATGAGATAGATGTACATAGAACTGAGGCAGTGTGTGTTCAAATATATCTCACGCATATTCACTATGGATATCCTGAAAACCTGACTGGATGGGTGTGTCCCGAGAACTGGGTTGAAACCTCTAGTCTAAACAAATATCAGTAGGAGAAGCAGGATTTCAACTCTGGTTTCCTGGTTGCTAATCAATTACTATAACCTAGGCTTCCCAAACCTGTCCTGGGGATCCCACAGCCAGTCGGGCATTCAGGATATCCACAATGAATATGCATGAGATACATTTGCATATACAGAGTCTCCATGGTATGCAAATGTATCTCATGCATATTCATTGTGGATAATCTGAAAACCCGACTGGCTGTGGGGTCCCAGGACAGGTTTGGGAAGCCCTGCTATAACCACTATGCTAGTCTCTCTGCCAAATAAATTAGATATTTTTAATAAAATGGACATGACATCCCTTTGAAAATAATACAAGGATAGGCAACTCTGGTCCTGGAATGTCACAAACAGGTCTGGTTTCAGGATATCCACAAATTCACCTCATGCATATTCATTGTGGATATGATGAAAACTAGACCTGTTTGTAGTACTCCAGTACCAGTGCTAGAGTTGCCTAGCTATGATACAGTAAAACAGATTTTTGTTTAAATAGCAAAATGAATCTTAGGGGAAAGAATGCTGCGGTGAAGAGGGTTAAAATCTCTAATAGCCTTCCCTAGCATTGCCAGGAGTACATGGACAGGAAGCTGGGAGAGGCAAGTGATAATGAGATATGGAGAGTAAAAGTCCCCTAAATAATGTGCTGAACCATTTAAGAGTCATAGGAATGACAACTGAATTTCTCTTATCGCTCTTTGCCTGCTATAACATTTTGGGTCTATGTTTCCTTAGGTTTTATCACTTGCTCTGATCAAACAGCACCCTTAATGAAGCTATGTCCTAGACAGGCAGGATTGCATAGAGTGACCTTGGCAGCTATCTTGCCCTCTTCTCCCAGGGGTGATAGAGGTCAGAGATCCAGAGGAAACACCTTATAGCTACTGGCATCAATCCAGTTTCTCCTAACAGACACAAGTGAAATAATAAACTGATACACATCTGTCAAGAACATAGGATACTGAGGGAAAAATTGGTGGATTATTATTTTTGAAGTCCCTGAAAAGAAGCAGACCCAAATCAAATAAATAAATGGTATAAAATGTCTGTTAGTCATCGTAGTTAAGATTGCTTTAGAAAAGTAAATAATTACATTAGTGATTACTTGCTCATTGCATTAAACACGAATAGGTTATGGATAGATATTCTTTGACAGTGATGATGATTACTTTATTTTTTTTAAAATCTTACAGACTGCATTTTCCAATAAAATTGTCCAGTGTGGGTAACAATCATGTACTGTACATGCATATCCTTGTAACACAAAGACTTACAGCTCATACAAGAAAATACTTGGCATTATAGGTTTACATTAAAAACTTCTTTAAAAAACAGTCCTAACATATTTCCTAAAAATAAGGGATGATAACTTTCAGACTGGCACGCGGGCGCACATTGGCGTGCACCCAGGGACGTGGCCATTTTATAACTTGCTTGCACACTGTATATGCACGCAAGTTATAAAATAGCCTGGCCACGCACACATGGGTGCCAGATTCCTAGTGGGCATACAAATCCTGCTTCTAGTTCTACCACATTAGCTGGGTTTTTTTAAAAGGGGCAGGCGCCTGTGCCATTGTCAGTTTAGCAGCTCACCCAGTTAACAGCTAAGTCCTCCAAACCCCCCTGGTTTGATAGCCTATACTCCCCTCAGTTACCCCAGACCCATTAGGCCCCTCAGAAATGGCTTGACCCTTTTATAACTTGTACGTCATCCATAGCAGAAGTAAATTTATGTGGCAGGGGACCTCGGCGCACACCACAGCGCGTAAGTATTTATGTGCACGTCTCTTGGCCAGGCCCCGAAATGCCCATGCCCTGCTCAGGTCATGCCCACGCCCCACCCCTTTTTGGAAACTTTTCAGATGTGCAGCCGCACTATTAAAATATAGCCAGATATCTTAAATTTAGCCGGCTAATTTTAGGACAGCACTTTTGCCCTACCAGACTTAGATGGCTAAGTCACCCGGCCAACTCAGCTCCTCCCAGTTATGCCCCCAGAATGCCCCTAATTTATCCAGCTAAATTCTAGCCGCTTTACTTATTAGCCAGCTAGAATTTGGCCGGATATGTGCCCAAATATTAATTTAGCTGGTTAACTTCTGAGATAGCTAGTTAAATGTATTTGAATATGGACCTCTATATTAGGTAGGGCTCAGGGATTTGGGCTGCTGGAGCTGTGCCACATTTTTTTGTTGTTGTTGTTGTCACACTAAAGCCACTTAACCAGCTATATTGCTTTGAATATAGCCAGTTAAAATTAAGTTATCCAGCCACATGTGGCCGGATAACTTTAAATATAGGGCCCCTTAAGTCCAGCCAAACATAAGATTAAACAACTGTCTCTCACATGCAAACAGGCTACAGCAGCCAGAGTGCCACGATGAGTTTGCCTGGCTCCAATAGTGCTGAGAGCAATTTCCCCTCTCTCCCATTACCTCAAGTCTAAAATGCAGTCTATTCTCTCTCTAGTCAATGCGATCTTCAAGCTTCACTGCCTTCCCCATCTATACACATCTTCTGTGTTTTCTAATCCAGGAAGTACTCATGAAGATTTTCTTGAGCAGGAAGGCTTGAGCTCTGCTCTGATAGAGGATTTCTTTTGTCTCTTTCTTTCCTCTGTTTTGCAGCTTGGTTGAGGTCAGTCCATCAGCGCCTGACAACATCACTGTCCAGCAGGCACTGGCTCTCCTTATTAACTTTAGTTCTGTCCTTGTGGCCAGTGCATAAGACCCTGTTGTGGTATAAGCCTCGTAGAAGAAGGGACTTAAGGTGTTTTGTTTTTTTCTTGAAGGCTTCTCCTAGCCAGATTTGGGGTGTATGCATATACTAGGTTTCAGACAGAACTGTGAATTCTGGTCCTTGATCAAACTTTGTGCTGCAATGGATGGGCTAAATGGGAATGGTTAAAAAAATGGGAGGGAAGCTACAGATAACGGAAAATGAAAGCTCGGAAGGATAGAAGAAAACTGCAAGGCTAAAATATTCTGGAAGCAACATTTAGTTTTTCGGTAGAAAGTTAAAATCCAGGATAGCATAGGATGAAATGCTCCCCATTCCACGTGCAGGACCCCAGAGGCAGGCAGCATTCCAGATTCTCAATGTATGGATGAGACGATAGAGCAGGGAAGAGAGCTTTAGTTTTGTTTCAAACTGGCCAAATTTTGAAGAAGAGAAGCCTATTCTGAAGGATGGGCTCCACCTTAACTAGAGTGGAGCCAAGCTGCTGGTGCTCACATTTAAAAAGGAGACAGAACAACTTTTAAACCAGAACATGGGGGAAAGCTGACAGTCACTTAGAAGTGCATTGTTCAGAAGGAAATATCTGCGATGGATACTAACAAACAGGAGAGTTAGAGCATCCCAAAAGAGAGGTTCCAATAAAGGCAAGAAGTAAAGAACAGATTGAGTTAAAAGATTCCAAATTATCCCTGGCAATTGCTTGAAAAGTTGTACATATAAATACTGGGTTGATGGACTCTTGGTCTGACCCAATATGACATATCTTTTGTTCTTATCTTATGTACCTCTAGCTCTGGGCCAGTGGCGTAGCCAGAATTGATTTTTTGGGTGGGCACAAGGTTAACATGGGTGGGCTGTAGGCATGCAGGTCTACTAGTTGTTTTTTTACTGATAAATAATGCCAAATTATGCAGCATAGCATTCACATCTACGCCTAAGTATGAGGTTTACTTAATGATACAAACATAATTCACGGTGATTTGTGGTACTTTAGCCTTCTTATTATTACGATTTTATACACGGCTCCTACCTGTCCATAAATTTTGAGGAGAGCGGTTTGTGTTGCTTATATTTAAACAAGCCGTTAAGACCCGTTAAAACGGGCTACATTAACATTTTTTTGGATCATTTCCTTCCCCCTCATGCTCCCCTCCCACCTCCCCTCACTCTCTGCTCCCCTCAGTCACTCCGTGCTCTCTCCCACACCTCCCTCCCTCCCCTCAGGTCACTCCCCCCTCCTCCCTCCCTTAGTCACTCCCATCTCCTCCTCACCCCCAGTCACTCCCCTCAGTCACTCCCACCCTTCCCACCCAGTTACTTACTCTCTCACCAACCCTCCCACCTACCTCCCCTGACGTCACTCCTCTCTCCCCCCTCCCCTTCAGTCACTTCCTCCCTCCCTCCTCCCCTGAGAGTCACGCCTCCCTCCCCCTCCCTCTTCCCCTCAGTCACTCCTCCCCCCTCCTCCCCCTCAGTCCCTCCTCTCTCCCCCCCTCCCCTCAGTCACTCCTCCCCCCCCCTCCCTCCTCCCCTCAGTCGATCTGCGCCGAAGACCCGGAGCGGCGGCCCGAAGACCTGGAGCGGCGGGAGGGGCAGCGGCGGCCCGAAGACCCGGAGCGGCAGGAGCGGCGGCCCGAAGACCCGGAGCGGCGGGAGCGGCAGGAGCGGCGGCCCGAAGACCCGGAGCGGCGGCGGCATGCGCGCGAGGGAGGGACAGACTTCCTTCCGTCCGTCTGTCCCTCCCTCGCGCGCATGCCGCCGCCGCTCCGGGTCTTCGGGCCGCCGCTCCTGCCGCTCCGGGTCTTCGGGCCGCCGCTCCAGCCCGGGTCTTCGGGCCGGTGCCGCCGCCGCCGCTCTTCGGGCCGCCGCTGCCGCTCCCGCCGCTCCGGGTCTCCGCTGCCGCTCCCGCCGCTCCGGGTCTTCGGGCCGGTGCCGCCGCTCCGGGTCTTCGGGCCGGTGCCGCCGCCGCCGCTCCCGCCGCTCCGGGTCTTCGGGCCACCGCTCCTGCCGCTCCTACAGCGCCATTTTTATTTTTAAGAGGCACACTGTGACCGACGTGCTCGCATGCGCGGTAGAGCTGCTCTCTACTGCGCATTTGCGGCACGTCGGTCAACCTTCGTTTATTAGGTTGATTGCTAACATCTCAAAATATAGATATATATTTTTACCTTTGTTGTCTGATCTTTGTATTTTTCTAATCCGTTGGTCCTGGTCTCTTTTTCCCATTTTTTCCCTTATAGCTCATTTCCTAATTCCTTTTCAGTGTCTTTCTTCTATTACTGTCTTCTTCCCTTCCACACACACACACACACACACACACACATACACGCTTTCTCTCACAGACTCCCTCTCACACACTCAAGCTCTCACTCTCATATGCTCTCCCCCCCCTCCCCCACAAGCTCACATTCAAGTTCTCACTTTCTCACCCCTCCCCAGGCTTATATTCTTATGCACACACAGACGCACATCCAGGCACCCATTCTCACCCACACACATAAACCCAGACTCCCATTCTCACCCACAAACCCATGCTCCCAGTCTCACCCACACATATTCAAGCTCCCATTCTCATCCATACATATACACATTTAAGGTACTATTCTCACCCACACATACACACATTCAAGCACCCATTCTTATCCACATATTCAAGCTTCCATTCTCACCCACCCACACAAACCCAGGCTCTCATTCTCACCCATATATACACACATTCAAGCTCCCATTCTCACCCACCCACAAACCCAGGCTCCCATTCTCAACCACACATACACACATTCGAGCTCCCATTCACCCACATATTCAAGCTTCCATTCTCACCCACATACACACCCAGGCTCCAGTTTTCACCCACACACACTCCCATTCTCATCCACACATACACATTCAAGCACGTGCACAGCTTCCGCTTTCTCCCCCAGAGCAGGAAGATCAGCTGCCTCTCCTGCTGCCACCGGCCTCCTGCTATCTTCGGGCGTCCGAACTTCCTGTCGGGGGGGGGGGAGCGGAAGCGCAGCGCACAACGTCCGCTTCCTCCCTCCCCCCCCCCCCCCCCAAGCAGGAAGATCGGCGGGCAGTACGGCCCGACGCCCGAAGATAGCAGGAGGCCGGTGGCAGCAGGAGAAGCAGCTGATCTTCCTGCTTTGGGGGAGAAAGCGGAAGCTGTGGGCGCTTCCGCTCCCCCACCCCCAAACAGGAAATTCGGCGGGCCGTTTGGTCCGAAGATAGCAGGAGAGGCAGCTGATCTCCCTGCATTGGGGGGAGGAAGCGGAAGCTGCGCGCGGCGCTTCCGCTCCCCCCCCCCCCCCGAAGAGGAAGACCGGTTGGCCATACGGCCGCAGCAGCGCTTCCCCATGTGTGCCGTGATGGCGCGCGAGGCGTGGGTTCTCTTGTTTGCTGTCGCGGGGATGGGATCCCGCGACAGCCTTGCAGTTCCGGTGCCAGTTGGGTGGGCCTGGGTCTAAGTTGGGTGGGCACCTGCCCACCCAGGCCCACCCGTGGCTACGCCACTGCTCTGGGCTGCCACACCAATCAGCTCCTTGCTCTTTTAGGTGACTGACTGGTCACAGCTGGAGACAGACAGGAGTTTGGGCATGCTCAGGGCTCACAAGCTGTAGGGCATATATGTCAGAAAGGGGATGTCCATGTCGCCATGGCCCACCAGCTAGAGTGCTGCTAAGTCCTGCTTTGTTCTTCTCATTCCTGCAACTTGCTGTGAGCAAGTTTAAAAATCCAGTAGGGATGTGGATTCGTTTTCGACGTATTGGCAATCCGCAACGTATATATCCCTATTCATTATATTCGTGGGGAAGCAAAACGTATCGCGACTCCCCACGGATATAACTTATCATCCGTTTCATTTGTTGCACAGCGTGCAGTGCGCGCGCGCCCTTTTCTTCACCACCATTTGCAATCGGAGGATGCCATTTCGGTGTATCCACTATCCAGAGCCAAAAACCAGCCCTTTCCTGTGAGTCATCAGTGACTCACAGGAAAGGGTCAGACGGGTTGGCACGGATACCGGAATGCAGCGTATCAGCGATAACATTTTGTGAAATGCACTGAATGCAGCCAATCGCGTTGTCATTCAGTGCTCGGTGACGATTTTCCTGATGACCCAGCACTATATATACTTAAGCACGCGGTGTGCCACACACTTTCTTTGCAGGGGTGGTGTGGGGAGATGGTCTCTGTGGAAGCAGGCTGCACTCAGAGCTAGTCTGAGTTCAGAAATATCTATTGAATTGCTAGCTAGGCTAGTTAGTAGGGAAAAAAAGCTATTTATTCTTTATTTGGCTGCAGTGCCTGTGCCCTGTTTGTTTTTTAAGCAGTTTATTTAGGTGATCTGAGACGGTCTCTCTGTGCCAGGGAGGGAAGCTGCTAACAGTGCCATTTTGTTTCATTCAGTCTCTGGGCTAGGCTGCAAGCAAGCACCATTTGGGTGTTGAGGCTGGGAGAGATATATTCAATTTTGCTAGAATTTCCATTGGAAAATATATTTCATCGATTTTATGGCCTCTGTTGGAAACAGGATGCTGGACTTGATGGACCCTTGGTCTGACCCAGCATGGCAATTTCTTATGTTCCTGCTGTGCCAACAATTCCAGATTTGTAAAACTGAGTTTGTTTAATTCAACTCACTCAGTCTCTCTGTGCACTGGGCTTCAGTGGGCTGGCAGTTTAGCAGACTGAACTTTATTATTGGGACAGTCTGTGCAGTGAAATCCCTTGTCTCCCTCTTTTGTACTTACAAGCAAGCTGTGTGTGTGTGTGCACCACACACGTTACATTAGTGCATAGCAAGGCACTGTGACAGTGGGCACTGGGTAATTTAACAGACTGAACTTTATTATTGGTACTGTCTGTGCAGTGAAATCCCCAGTCTGCCTCTTTTGTGCTTACAAGCAAGCTGCGTGTATGTGCGCACACCACACACGTTACATTAGTGCATAGCAAGGCACTGTGACAGTGGGCAGCGGGTAGTTTAACAGACTGAACTTTATTATTGGGACAGTCTGTGCAGTGAAATCCCCAGTCTGCCTCTTTTGTGCTTACAAGCAAGCTGCGTGTGTATGCGCACACCACACACGTTACATTAATGCATAGCAAGGCACTGTGACAGTGGGTAGTTTAACAGACTGAACTTTATTATTGGGACAGTCTGTGCAGTGAAATCCCCAGTCTGCCTATTTTGTGCTTACAAGCAAGCTGCGTGTGTGTGCGCACATCACACACATTACATTAGTGCATAGCAAGGCATTGTGACAGTGGGCAGTGGGTAGTTTAACAGACTGAGCTTTATTATTGGGACAGTCTGTGCAGTGAAATCCCCAGTCTCCCTCTTTTGTGCTTACAAGCATGTTGCGTGTGTGTGCACACCACACTCGGTACATTAGTGCATAGCAAGGCACTGTGACAGTGGGCAGCGGATAGTTTAACAGACTGAACTTTATTATTGGGACAGTCTGTGCAGTGAAATCCCCAGTCTGCCTATTTTGTGCTTACAAGTAAGCTGCGTGTGTGTGCGCACATCACACACGTTACATTAGTGCATAGCAAGGCATTGTGACAGTGGGCAGTGGGTAGTTTAACAGACTGAACTTTATTATTGGGACAGTCTGTGCAGTGAAATCCCCAGTCTCCCTCTTTTGTGCTTACAAGCATGTTGCGTGTGTGTGCACACCACACTCGGTACATTAGTGCATAGCAAGGCACTGTGACATTGGGCAGCCAGTAGGCACCAGGCAGTGACATTAAATCCATAATGTCAGGGAAAGCCAGATGTAGTCGAGTGATTGGGACTGGCAGAGGAGGCACTTTAAAAGGCACTAGTGCCACTCCCCCATTAAAGTTAAAAAGGGACCTGTCGCAATCTAAACTCTTTGGAGGGGCAGGCAGTTCCATCCAGAAAAAAATGAAATCTGACCATTATGCATCGCCATCGCCACCATCTGTTTCTGATCCTGTAGTTTTGGAGGTGAGGGAAGGGAAGGCTGAGTCATGCCAGACAAAATGTCGACACCCAAAAGCAGCAGGGGGACAGAAGTCTCGACTAACACTTAGCGATGACAATGTAGCACAGTCACCATTTGCTTCTGATTCAGATAAAGTATCATTTTATGTGGGATTCTCATCAGAAACGGAAGAAGTAATAGCTGATGACACTTTAGGAGGATCTGTTTGTCCTGTCTTAGCCTCCACTTCAGTGCAGCAGGGGAGAGATGAAACTGATGAGGAGGAGGAGGAGGAGGAAGAGCAGTCAGCGCAGGCACAGAGGGTGACTGAGGCCCCTGGCATTGCTTCTCAGGGTGCACCCACTACTTCAGCTCCAGTGCCAGCATCCATCCCCAAGACTTTAGAGAAGGGAGGATCACGAAAGACTTCTGCGAACTGGAGCCACTTTAAAGTGACGGATGACCCGCGTTTTGATCAGTGTAATTACTGTGGCAGGGATATTAGCAGAGGCAAGCAAATGGGACATCTATCTAATTTTGGCATGACGCATCATATGAAGAGGCAACACCCAATAAGAGTACTGTCAACTGGGTATGGTGGCAGTACCAGTCAGGGGACCCCTTCCAAGCAGCGTAAAGTGATTCAAAAGCAGCAGAGTCAGCCCACGCCCTCATCCCCTTCTAGCAGTCAGGTGGCAGGCCAGCAACCGCCTGACATGTGGCAGAAACGACAACTCACCATGGAGGAAATGGGGTGGAGTGCAGTAACGCTATCCTGGGGTAGGAGGCAGGCAGTCTCAAAGGTTGTAACCAGGAGCATTGGGGAAATGATTGCCCTTGATGACCAGCCCTTGCAGTTAGTGGAGAATGTGGTTTTCAAGTGTTTTCTGAAGGTCATAATTCCAAATTCCAAAGTCCCCTCCAGAACCACATTTAGCAGAAAGGCCATCCCCAGCCTGTACAAGCAGTGTCGCAATCGCAAGTGCTGATAGCTAAGGCAGAGAGGAGAGTGCATTTCACCTTTGATATCTGGACCGCCATGAATGCTGCACACTCTTACCTCTCCCTGACAGCGCACTGGTGGGACCTGGCTGAGGCAGGGGCAGGCAGCAGCTCTATTACTGAACAAGTATCAGGGTGGAGGTGGGCTTTACTGTATACCCACCTGACGGACCAGACCCATATTGCAGCCAATATTCTAGCATGCATCAGACAGATGCTGGAGGGCTGGCAACTACACCAGCAAGACAGGAATCCTTAGGCAGGGTTCTTTGTCACAGACAATGGTGCAAACATGGTTAAAGCAATAAACGACAGGCACTTTAAGAACATCCGATGTTTTACACATACTCTGCACCTGCCAGTGAAGTCAGCTCTGGGGTTGGATTCCAATGACGAAGAGAATGAATACCCGCATAGGTTAATACAGAAGTGCAGGAACATAGCAGCGCACTTCCACAGAAGTGTGAAGGCGGGGCAGGTTCTCCGACAAAAACAGACTGATTTGGAGATGCCTCACAAGTGTCTCATTCAAGACATTGCCACCCGGTGGAATTCCACCTTTATGATGCTGGAGAGGTTAGTGGAGCTGCAGACACCCCTTCATGAACTTTCTGGTACAATGGACATAGGTGTGAAGAATCCCCTAGGGCATCATGACTGGTTAGTCATGAGTCAGCTGGTAAAAATCCTGCAGCCCTTCAAGGATGTGACGGAGGAGCTGAGTTCAGAAGTGCCACTTGGCTGACATCATCCCTATTGTTAATCTCCTGGATGAACATTTGGAGGCCTTTAAACAGGAAGAGGGAATGACAGTTGAGGTGCTGCATTGTCTGGATGTTTTGCAGCAGCAGGTGGAAGAGAGATTAAGGCCTTTAACAGAACAGAACACATACATGCTCGCCACAGTCTGTGATCCCTGTGTGAAAGGGAAACTCACCCTACAGTACGATTGTCCCTTATTGGTGAAGGACCTGCTGTTAGCAAAAGTCCGTGAATAGGAGCGTGAAGCAGAGGTGGAAACAGCGGGCACTTCAGAGAGTTGTGCTGCTAGCCCAAGCAGGAGCAGCACTGTGCCAGTGACACTTCAGAACGCCAAAGGCATGTTGCCCATAAAGATTCATCTGTTGTGTGATGGGCAAGAAAGAAAGCAGCTGGCATGAGTGACTCTCAGCCCACCCAAGCAAAGGAGACACCAGCACAGCTGTCAGTGACACGGTATCTCTCAGAGCGATAGAGAACATGCAGATAGATCCACTGGCATATTGGGCACACAAGTCCACTGTCTGGCCACACCTAGCCAAAGTGGCTCAGCAATATCTGTCATGTCCACCAAACTGTGTGCCCAGTGAACATGTCTTTTCAATGACAGGGGATATCATGAGCCCTGATCGCTCAAGGCTGGCACCAGAGTTGATGGAAATGCTAGAGTTTTTGAAAGTAAACCTGCCTTTCCTTGGGTTTCCAAATTCTCCCTGTGAATGGCAAGATGAATAAAAGCAATTGAAAGCCTTGCAGCAGCTCCAACTGCCTCCTATGCTCCAGATAATATAAGCACTGCAGCACATGTACCTGACCTGAAACGCTGTGCCTGACTGTCCACTGTCCAGGCCATACGTCCCTACAAGGGCCTGACCTGAAACACTGTGCCTGACCGTCCACTGACCAGGCCGTATATCCCTACAAGGGCCTGACCTCAAACACTGTGCCTGACTGTTGCGACCATCGCTGCCCAACATCTCCACTCCTCCCATCTTACCTCTTTTGGACTCTCTCTTTGGTTGTTGGAAGCTTGGCTGCCGTGGCGACATCTTGCTGACCTCCTCCGGCATCCCCGGACTGGCTAGACGCTGCCTTCCGCCATGTTCTCCTGAGGCCTAAGGGCGCATGCGCGGCGCGGCCCCGACTCAAGTACCAACAGTGGTGCGAACCTCAGGGGCGTACCCCTGAGATGACGTCATCAAGCCCGGATATTTAAGGTCTTCGTTTTTGCTAGCTGTTCGAGTTAGCAAGGGAGATTCCTCCAGGTATCACTGTGGATGGGATTCGCTCTCTGCATACCTTGCTACTCTGCCTCCTTGGACTTTACCAGGGGTAAAGTCCTCGGGGTCCTCGCTCTCTCTCTTGTTTTTCAGGTCGTAGTCAGGGACCGGTACTCGTTCCTCGAGGGCCCACGTTCCCGGACCTGCTTCCGAATACTACTTCTGCCAGGAAGTCACCACTGCCTACAACACCAGTGAGTTACCATCTCTCTCTCAGAGCTTTCCCTGGAACCAGGTACTCGCTCCTCGAGGGCCTACTTCATTTCAGCCTCTGGGCTACTCCAAGAGACTATTGTGTGAGTGTTACCATCAAGATTCTGTTCCTGAACTCTGCATACCCTGCCTACTCACTATATCTAGTTTCTCTACAGCTCAGCCATCCTGGGATCGCTGTTCCAGTGCCTGAGGGACTACAGCCCAGCCGGGCTTTTCCAGCTCACTACTGCCACTTCTGGTGGTTTACTATACAGTCTAATAAAAGATCTAGTGTGTGTCTGTCTCCCACCTCTGAGCCTGACCGGTGGTCCCTCTTGGGATCTTCCCCCGGGGGTGTGGTCATCTGCTACCGGCCCAAGGATTCACCCACAATTATCACAAATAATAACACTGATCATCCACTGTCCAGGCTGTACATCCCTACATGGGCCTGACCTCAAAGGTTGTGCCTGTCCATCCACTGTCCAGGCCTTATGTCCCTACAAGGGTTTGACCTCTGTCCTTGACTGCTGTGCCTGTCCATCCAGACCTTATATCCCTAGGTGGGATTGACTCTGTCCTGTATTGCTGTGCCTGTCTGTCCAGGCCTTATGTCCCTACAAGGGTTTAACCTCGATTGCTGTGCCTGTCTGTCCAGGCCTTATGTCCCTACAAGGGTTTTACCTTGATTGCTTTGCCTGTTCGTCCAGGCCTTATGTCCCTACAAGGGTTTGACCTCTGTCCTCGACTGCTGTGCCTGTCTGTCCAGGCATTATATCCCTAGGTGGGATTGACTCTGTCCTCGACTGCTGTGCCTGTTCGTCCAGGCCTTATGTCCCTAGGTGGGATTCACCTCTGTCCTCGACTGCTGTGCCTGTCCTTCCAGGTCTTATGTCCCTACAAGGGTTTGAATTAGATTGTAAGCCCTCTGGGGATAGGCAAATACCTATAGTACCTGAGTACCTATAGTACCTATAGTACCTGGAAAAGCATAAAAAGCGGAATATAAATAAATAAATAAAAAAAGAAATTGCTGTGCCTGTCTGTCCATGCCTTATGTCCCTATGTGGGCTTGACCTCTGTCCTCAACTGCTGTGCCTGTTTGTCCAGGCCTTATGTCCCTACAAGGGTTTGACCTCGATTGCTTTGCCTGTTCGTCCAGGCCTTATGTCCCTACAAGGGTTTGACCTCAATTGTTGTGCCTGTCCATCCAGGCCTTATGTCCCTACAAGGGTTTGACCTCTGTCCTCAACTGCTATGCCTGTTTGTCCAGGCCTTATGTCCCTAGGTGGGATTCACCTCCGTCCTCGACTGCTGTGCCTGTCCTTCCAGGCCTTATGTCCCTACAAGAGTTTGAATTAGATTGTAAATCCTCTGGGGATAGGGAAATACCTATAGTACCTGAGTGTAATCCACTATGAAGTGCTGGAAAAGCATAAAAAGCAGAATATAAATAAATAAATAAATAAATAAAAGAAATTGCTGTGCCTGTCTGTCCATGCCTTATGTCCCTATGTGGGCTTGACCTCTGTCCTCAACTGCTGTGCCTGTTTGTCCAGGCTTATGTCCCTAGGTGGGATTCACCTCTGTCCTCAACTACTGTGCCTGTTTGTCCAGGCCTTATGTCTCTACAAGGGTTTGACCTTGATTGCTTTGCCTGTTCGTCCAGGCCTTATGTCCCTACAAGGGTTTGACCTCTGTCCTCGACTGCTGTGCCTGTCCGTCCAGGTCTTTTGTCCCTAGGTGGGATTCACCTCTGTCCTCGACTGCTGTACCTGTTTGTCCAGGCTTATGTCCCTAGGTGGGATTCACCTCTGTCCTCAACTACTGTGCCTGTTTGTCCAGGCCTTATGTCTCTACAAGGGTTTGACCTTGATTGCTTTGCCTATTCGTCCAGGCCTTATGTCCCTACAAGGGTTTGACCTCTGTCCTCGACTGCTGTGCCTGTCCGTCCAGGTATTTTGTCCCTAGGTGGGATTCACCTCTGTCCTCGACTGCTGTGCCTGTTCGTCCAGGCCTTATGTCCCTAGGTGGGATTCACCTCTGTCCTCGACTGCTGTGCCTGTCCATCCAGGCCTTATGTCCCTAGGTGGGATTCACCTCCGTCCTCAACTGCTGTACCTGTTTGTCCAGGCCTTATGTCCCTAGGTGGGATTCACCTCTGTTCTCGACTGCTGTGCCTGTCCGTCCAGGCCTTATGTCCCTACAAGGGTTGGACCTCGACTGCTGTGCCTGTTCATCCAGGCCTTATGTCCCTAGGTGGGCTTGACCTCTGTCCACAACTGCTGTGCCTGTTTGTCCAGGCCTTATGTCCCTAGGTGGGATTCACCTATGTTCTCGACTGCTGTGCCTGTCCGTCCAGGCCTTATGTCCCTACAAGGGTTGGACCTCGACTGCTGTGCCTGTTCATCTAGGTCTTATGTCCCTAGGTGGGATTCACCTCTGTCCTTGACTGCTGTGCCTGTTCGTCCAGGCCTTATGTCACTATGTGGGATTGACCTCTGTACTCAAATGCTGTGCCTGTCCGTCCAGGCCTTATGTCCCTATGTAGGCTTGACCTCTGTCCTCCAGTGCTGTGCCTGTCTGGCCAGGCCTTATGTCCAGTCCTAACGGCTGAACCCTCATTGCAAAGGGAAACCTCAGTCTCTGGCAATTCAAACTAGCAATCCTTCACAGCATGTATCCTTAAATAAAACAAACAGTTTTCTTTAGTTTCAGGGCAGAGAAGAGAACTTCCTCCGTCTTGCTTATGAAGTCATGATCTGTTTGCAAATGCTTAAATCCTAACAATTTGTACCATTATACACTCTATGGGCCAACCCATTCCAGGGAGCCCTTTCCTGCTCAAAGGAACGGGAACTCTTCCGATTGTTGTAGCCTATCTCTTACCACCTGTTGACCCATGTTCAGAACAAGAAAAGATCTCCAAGGTACTTAAACTGTGGCAAACACAACACAGTGAGACCATGCTCACAGTGAGACCCTGCTTCAGGTCGCCACGCTTTGAAGGCTCATGCTCCACTCTAGGAGCCAACCCATTCCGGGGAGCCAATCCCGGCTCAAAGGAAAGGGAACTCTGCCCGGGTGTAGCAGCCTGTATCTACCCTCTGACCCATGTTGAACCGCTGTTTACATGGTAACCTCCTCCGCCTCGGCCTTGAAAATTCTCATTTGTATATCTGCTAACTCTACCAGATTTTAAAAGACCAGTGAGAGCTCACTAGATGCCAACGGAATCACCCCACTCTAGGGGCAAAATTGAGCATCCGGTTTTCGACCCACGAGCTGCGGGCCTATTTCAAAATTTTTTTTCTATTTTTTTTTTACTTTTTTTAACTTTCAGGACCTCCGACTTAATATCGCCATCCTTTTCTGTGCACTTTCCCAGTGCCCGGAGAAATTAGAGCCTACCTTTGGGTAGGCGCTAATTTCTGAAAGTAAAATGTGCAGCTTGCTGCACATTTTGCTTTCTGTATCTCGCGGGAATACCTAATAGGGCGTTAGGTTCGGGGGGGGGGGGGGGGGGTTGGACGCGCATTTTGGACGCGCTACTACCCCTTACTGAATAAGGAGTAAAGCTAGCGCGTCCAAAATGTGCTAGCTTTACCCCTTCTACACATCCCGTAGAAGAGTTTTGGACACCATGGAATTTATTCTGGGCTAGTCATTCTACTGATCATTTATATTGGTCCTGTGCTCTCTGAAGGAATCACTATCTCATATGCTTTTTTCTTATCCCTTGCTACAGGCCTTCTGGAAATCAATTTGGAATGAAATTTACAGTATTTTTGGCTTTTCATACTCTCTAAGTTACTGTATTATTTTACGAGCAGCAACCTTTCCCATTACATTATCTATTCCCAATAAAAAGTTCTTTTATTTCTGAATGGCAGTAACTATTAAGATAATAATGTCTTACTGGAAAAATAGTGATCTACTTAACCAACATTTTGGGTGGAATTCAATGTGTATATATTATCGATATGCGAGGGCAGTAGCCATTAAATTTCATTGTATGGCCAAGTGGCTGATGATGTGGAAGGAACTGGATGATTATTTAGAGGATCCATCCCTATGAATTCTGATATTACATTGAGCTGTTATCAAAGGGATTGTATATTTTATTACGGCACTACTTTTTCTTGCCTTGCTGTAATCTTTCTCTTTTTATTTCTGTTATTGCTTGATAGTAAAATGTTAATAAAAATATTTGAACTAAAAAAAAATCTATGGATTGAGTTGGGCCCAGATGTATGGTAAGTTTTTTTGTGCAACCCTTCTAGGTGCACATCATTTTTAGTATTTTTAAATTTAATATAGGGGTAGATTTTCAAAGGGTTATGCGTGTAATATACATGTGAACCCCCGAAAACCTACCCCTGCGCACTGAGCCTATTTTGCATAGGCTCGGTGGCGCGCGCAAGCCCCGGGATACGCATATGTCCCTGGGCTTCGAGAAAGGGGTGGTCCCGGAGTGGGGCCATGGGCGGGGCGGCAGGCTGGGGCGGTCTGAGACCTCTGGCACAGCGGCCTGTGCCGGGGGATGGCGCGCCGGCAGCCGTGCGCAAGTTACGCCTGCCTCGGGCAGGTTTAACTTCGAAAACAAAGGTAGGGGGGGATTTAGTTAGGGCTGGGGGGTGGGTTAGATAAGGGAAGGTGGGGGGGGGGCCCGATTTCGGAGCGGCCTTGGAGGGAACGGGGAAAGCCATCGGGGCTCCACTCGGGCTCGGCGCGTGCAAGGTGCACAAATGTACTATAAAATCGGGTGTACATTTGTGCGTGCCGGGTAACGCGCACAAATGTACCCCATGTGCGCTCCTCTAAACATCTGCCCCTTATGTTTTAATTAATTAATTAATTAATTTATATTGTTCATTTTTAACTCTTTATTATTGCCCGGATGTGCATAAAATCCGGGGTTTATGCACATGGTTAGGCCTTGAGTGCACCAAGCGAATTTTCGAAGGGGCCGGCCATGTGCGAAAACCCCGGTACGCGCACAAGTGTCAGGCCTCCTCAAAGGGACAGGCCAGGGGACGTGTTCTGGGAAGAGAGGGGTAGGGTGGGGGGCGGGTTGGGAGAGCGCCATTGAACACTGTCCCAAAGACTTGCATGCCGGGAGCTGGCCGGCCCGCACAACTTACTTCAGATCGGGCCCTGAAGTAAGCATGAAAACAAAAAAACCAAGGGTAGATAGAAAGGGTTTAGGGGGTGGGGAGGAGAGAGGAAGAGGGAGGGAGTTTAGGTAGGGGGGCAGGGAAGTTCCCTCCCAGTCCGCTCCTTAATTGGAGTGGACTGGGAGAGAACTGAGGAAGGCCCGATTGCATTGCCATGCGGAAATTGCGAAAGTTCCCCCCCTTATGCGCGCCGCCTGCACTTGTGCACGTGGATTGTAAAATCCAGTGCGCATGTGCACACGGACACCGTGTTTTGTAACATGCGTGTGCCGGCGTGCACATGTTATAAAATCGGCGCATCCATGTGTGCGCACCGGGAAGTGCGTGCACATGGACGCATGCTTGCACATTATAAAATCTACCCTAATATGTTTATTATGTTTTTACTATATTTTAATATTTTGTATTATTATTTGGATGCATTTTTGCAAATCATTTGTTAAAATTCCGATTAGTGCATATTTTATATTGATTGTTTTCTTTCAGGGACCGTGTGCTTTTTATTGGTGACTACTACCGTAGACACATACTTTGGCTTACTATATATTTGTTTTGTATGCATATTTGCAATGATTTCCATGTTTTTTGAGATATTCTTTATCCTAAGAAGTACATTTATTTATTTTTATTCTTATAGACGGTAACTTTTAAATAGCTGCATGGGCGCCCATGTGCGTGAGTTTGCCAGCTCGTGCCCAGGGACACGGTCATTTTATAACATACGCGCGTTAATATGTGCATGGTATAAAATAGGCTGAATGCGTGCACATGTGCACGTAATTTTAAGTAAGCCAAATGCCACATCTACTGCATAAGTGGGGGGATTTTAGTAGACACATCTGCTGATGCAATTACCAGTTTTCCAAGTTTGTTCTCAGTTTGCCCAAGTAAGGGGTAGGACTTCCTAACTCCTCTAGTTAAGTAGCCTCCCTTTTACCCTGTTAACCCCGATCTTTAAAACCCCACTCACCTCTACTTTTTCTGTTTTCTAACTTACACGCCATCAATAGCAGAGGAAAAGTTACTTGGCAGAGGAAATTGGCGCTTGCTTGTGCACGTAAATATTTACGCACTGGTTTCACTGAGAAATTTAGGAATACCCAGGCCTCACAAGACCATGCCCCTTTTTTGAAAATATTTTTGTGCATGTAGCAGGAGATATGCGCATACTCGGGTGCCTTTAAAATTCCACTTGGCATACGCTGGCCTGATTTGTGCATGTATCTCCCGGTTTTGGCATGCACCAGACTTTTAAAATTTACCTTACATTTTGTAGTTACCTGTCATCTGTTGTTTATGCTATACTTTGTTACCTCATGGGGATCCGCAGGGCAGAGGGCTCCCGGCACGATCACCGTTCAGCAGCGTCTTCTGGCGGCAGCACGGCCCGATGCGAGTCGCGTGCAAACTCCGTCCATTGGGGCGCATCATCTTCCTACCCGGAAGTTCCCGCATTTGCGTGGGAACTTTGGGTATTTAAAGACCTGAGCCCAGCACAGCATTGCCTCAGTTACAGGCTTGCTTGTGCTGGTGCTCCCTTGGGTTTTTGTCTTTTGCCTTGCTGTTTCTTTGACTCGGACTGCTTTGGACCTTTCTGCCTGCCTCCTACCCTCGACCCGGACTGGTTTAGACCTTCCTGTTTGCCTGCCCTGATTTTGGATTACCTTGGACCTGTTGCCTGCTGCCTGCCCTGATTCTGGACTGTGCTTTTTTGCTGCTGACCCACAAACTGGACTGGATTAAGTTACTCTTTGCCTACCATTCTCTCTGATTTGGACTTCCCTTTGACCAGCCGTCACGACCTAAGGTAAGACTGTTGGCTACTTTGGATCCACATATCGAACTAAACCGTAACATACTTTTGTTGACTTTTGGGTTATATCTTTGTGGGCATTATTTGTTAATTTTTATTATTTATTTTTGCTGTTCGTGAACTAAATTTGTTTATTCACTATTAATTATTGATTATATATTTTATTACTGCTGTTTATTTAGTTATGTATCCTTCATTCCTGCTCACTCTGTGATGTCCTTGTATCTGTTTTCTCTGCAGTTTCTACATTGCAACATATAAACACCTCTTTTTCCTATTGAAAAAGCCTCCTAGGTTTTACATATTGTATTCAATTCCTTGTTATTTTCTATTTTTGACACTGTTCTTTATTTTCTATTTATTCATTGTTCTATAAATCCATTTAGGACTTATTCCTATTGTAAAACGCTTTGAGCTCCCTTGTTGAAAAAGCATGATATAAATAAATGCTGATGATATTGATTCAGTATAGCACAGAAAAACTTTGGGCAGTATATTAATACTGGATTAACAATAAAGGACTGGGTTTGTGTATATTTTGGTAAGACTATAATTATGGAAAAAATATGTAATGCCACTAGTTTGCACCTGACTTAAAGTGTCCTTTTTCCAGTTCTATATTATTTTTTTGCAGAGTTCTAATAGTAGGTTGTAGTTTCAAATATGGTGCTTCTTAGTTGGTGCAATAGATTTTGAGGTGAGAGAACTCCTCACACAGCTCTACTAAACTTTTGGATAATTGGAGGTTTAGGGGTTTTCCTAACGTGCAACAATTAAAACTAAATGTAAAACTACTGATTTCACAGCATAATTAACAGTATTTATTACTGACCTATGGTTCATTCATAGCCTTTAAATTAAGTTCAAAAGGAAAAGTTGCAGCCTGCCACTGTATATAGAGGATATGAAAGGTATAAATAACAAGACGTTTCCACTCCTCTTCCTCCGGAACTTTCTGGGTGAAACAAAGAATTTCAGAGCATATGTGAAATGGCATCAGTTCTGTTTCCTATAACTGATTGCCACAGGAAAATTTGTTTTATAAACAAGAAAAACATCCCTCTTTCCTGTAGAAAGTTATGCTCGCACAGAGGAGAAAATATAAAAAAAAAATATTCTTTTTCTTAGCTAAAGTTGCAAATGCCAAAATCAGAATAAAGATGATTATTATTTCATTTATGTAATGCCATAAACTAGGGTACTTTGCAACTTACCTACTGGTATAATGATCCAGAAAGTTTTCAATCTAAGCAGATACCTGAGACAATGGCAAATAAAGTGACTTTTGTCAGATTAGAACAAATGTCAATGACAGAAGTAAGATTCAAACAGCATTTACCTGGCTTCCAATCTAAAGTTCTAACCATTGGCCAATCACTCTCTCGAAATGATGAATAATTTTTTTCATAACTTTCAAAATGATTTTGTGCATGCTCACTAATTTTAGACTTATGTGTGCAGTCTTGTGTACCGTGCAGTGTGTGCCTCATTCAGAATTTTAAAAACATGTCTAAAGAAGTAATAGTACCTATAGATGTAGATTTTGTCAAATGTATCTGATCAATTTCTTTGGGTGGCCAGAAAGTTGGATTGGGGAAGAGCACTAGATGTGGTGTACTTGGATTTCAATAAGGCCTTTGACATATTTCTATAAAGGTAATATAAATAAACTGAGCGCCCTTGGTACGGGCTCTAACATGACTGGGTTAGAAACTGATTGAGTGGAAGATGACTAAGGGCAGTGGTAAATGGAGTTCAGACCAAAGAGATGGATGTTAGTAGTGGTACCATAGGGTTTGGTTCTTGGACCAATTCTATTCAACATTTTTGTGAGTCATATTGTAGAGGAATTGTTGGGAAAAGCTTGTCTTTTTGCTGATGATATCAAAATCTGCAACAGGATAGGCAGCCAGGAAGGTGCAGAAAATATGAGAAGGAAGCTCAAGGGATCATGTAGGGTCTGGCAGATAAGATTTAATATTAAAAAATTAGTTGTTCATTTACAATGCAGAAACCCAAGGAAGAGGTACAGTGTATAAGAGAAGAACAGGACCTGGGTGTGAACATATCTGAAGATCTTAAGGAAGCCAAATAAGTGGATAAGGCAAAGGCAATGGCAAATGCCAGAAAGATACATAGAGAGAAGAATGGTCAGCAGAAGAAAGGAGGTGATATTGTTCCTGGTATGTCCCTAGTGAGAACTCATTTGGAATACTGTATAAAGTTCTGGAGGCTGCATTTTCAAAAGGATATAACCTATTTGGAGTTTGTCCAGATCTAAAATGTTCAGTTGTCTACATTCTAAAGCATATGGGATAGATATAAATATCTAAATATGTATACCCAAAGGAAAGACAGGATAGAGGAGAAATGAAAGAGAGATTTAAATACTTCTAAGGTTTCAATACATAGGAGGCAGGCCTCTTTCAAAAAGAAAAAAAAGGAGGTTCTAGAACAAGGATATTATGGGATGAGAGTGAAAGAGGTAGACTCAGGAGTAATCTAAAGAAATATTTGTTCACTGAGAGGGTAGTGGATGCATGGAACAGCCTCCTTATGGAGGTGGTAGAGACACGGCTAGTATCCGGGATTCAAGAAAACATAGAATGAACACAGAGGATCACTGAGGGGATGGTAGGGATTGTAAAGCTAAATAGTTGAAGTAGATGGTAGATTAGATAGTAGGGATGTGAATCGTTTTAGGACGATTAAAATTATCGTCCGATAATTTTAATATCGTCTTAAACCGTTATGGAACACAATACAATAGAGATTCTAACGATTTATCGTTATAAATCGTTAGAATCGTGAGCCGGCACACTAAAACCCCCCTAAAACCCACCCCCGACCCTTTAAATTAAATCCCCCACCCTCCCGAACCCCCCCCAAATGACTTAAATAACCTGCGGGTCCAGCGGCGGTCCGGAACGGCAGCGGTCCGGAACGGGCTCCTGCTCCTGAATCTTGTTGTCTTCAGCCGGCGCCATTTTCCAAAATGGCGCCGAAAAATGGCGGCGGCCATAGACGAACACGATTGGACGGCAGGAGGTCCTTCCGGACCCCCGCTGGACTTTTGGCAAGTCTCGTGGGGGTCAGGAGGCCCCCCACAAGCTGGCCAAAAGTTCCTGGAGGTCCAGCGGGGGTCAGGGAGCGATTTCCCGCCGCGAATCGTTTTCGTATGGAAAATGGCACCGGCCATACGCGTATGGCCGGCGCCATTTTCCGTACGGAAAATGGCGCCGGCAGGAGATCGACTGCAGGAGGTCGTTCAGCGAGGGTTTCCGGCGCCTCGCTGAACAACCTCCTGCAGTCGATCTCCTGCCGGCGCCATTTTCTGTACGGAAAATGGCGCCGGCAGGAGATCGACTGCAGGAGGTCGTTCAGCGAGGGTTCCGGCGCCTCGCTGAACAACCTCCTGCAGTCGATCTCCTGCCGGCGCCATTTTCCGTACGAAAACGATTCGCGGCGGGAAATCGCTCCCTGACCCCCGCTGGACCTCCAGGAACTTTTGGCCAGCTTGTGGGGGGCCTCCTGACCCCCACGAGACTTGCCAAAAGTCCAGCGGGGGTCCGGAAGGACCTCCTGCCGTCCAATCGTGTTCGTCTATGGCCGCCGCCATTTTTCGGCGCCATTTTGGAAAATGGCGCCGGCTGAAGACAACAAGATTCAGGAGCAGGAGCCCGTTCCGGACCGCTGCCGTTCTGGACCGCCGCTGGACCCGCAGGTTATTTAAGTCATTTGGGGGGGGTTCGGGAGGGTGGGGGATTTAATTTAAAGGGTCGGGGGTGGGTTTTAGGGGTTTTAATGTGCCGGTTTGCGATTTTTCGATTTTTCACGATTTTTTTCACGATATTTTACCCCCCCAAACGGCAACAATACGATTCCCTCCCCCTCCCAGCCGAAATCGATCGTTAAGACGATCGAGGACACGATTCACATCCCTATTAGATAGGCCATAATGGTAATTTTCTACCATCACATTTCTCTGATCCTATATGGTATACTGTCAGAGTCTGATTAAGGCACAAACACAGTAGCCATACTTTAACTATTATTTTACTGGAAGAGAACAAAACAAAAATCAAACATATGTTCCCGACTTACAATCTGCAGGGGAAAACCCTGGGTAGTCAAGAATGTTTTCTCCCTTACAGGTTACTGAGGAGTGAGATTCAACCACTTCAATATGGTTCAAAGCAGCTCTATTGAGACCCAGCCCAAGTCAATGGAGAAACGTCTGCTGGCTAGAACTTAAAACAGCTATGTTAATAGGGTGGATCTTCCTTTGAGCCAATGAGTCTCTGGCCGAGTGAAAACCAGCCCAAAATACCTGGGAAATAACAATGCTACTGCTTCCATAATTCTCCAGCCTAAGCATGGCTCATCTTGAAAGGCTACAGTTCATCATTCCAAGGGTCAATGGTTCTAAACCCTTCAGGTCTTCACACACACACACATATATATATACATACTAGTACATTGTATCAGCACTTTCTGCACTCAAATCCATGTTAGGAGAAAAGAAAGACCAACTATGGCAGGGTAGACCCATTCTACTGCTGACGACAGTGGTCATTTTCTTCCTCCTTACCCCTTTGCTCCACTGCAATAGATCCACTCTTCCTCACCCCACTCCTCAGCAGTGGCCCTGGCTCTGTCAATGAAAGCAGCAACTTCTTGAACCCAGCAAACATACTCTTCGCTGAGGCAGCACCTTCCCTGTACCATATACTTTCTGTCTAGAGAGGAAACACATGAAGGAGTATCAAGAGAATTAACAGGATCAGGCACATATATCTTCCTGTGCTGGTGCTATCATGGCTATGGTAGAGATGTGAATCGGAACCGGAATCTGATCGGTTCCGGTTCCGATTCAAATCTTAAAATTTTTATCGTCTGGCCCAATTGGGTTTTTGTTTATCGGCTGCGCTCGATCCGATAAACCCACCCCGACCCTTAAAAACTGACCCCTTAGCTTCCCCCCCCCCTCCCAACCCCCCCCCCCAAAATGTTTTAAAATTATCTGGTAGTCCAGTGGGGGCGCGGGGAGCGATCTCCCGCTTTCAGGCCATCTTTAAAGATGGCGCCAGCCATCCAGTGCTCCTACCATGTGACAGGGGCTGGCCAATGGCACGGATACCCTGTCACATGGTAAGGGCAAAGGGCCATCGGCGCCATTTTTATTAGTGGCAGTCGATGGCCTGAGAGCGGGAGATCGCTCCCCGGGCCCCCACTGGACCACCAGGTAATTTTAAAATGTTTTTGGGGGGATCGGGAGGGTGGGGGAAGCTAAGGAATCGATTTTTAAAGGGTCGGTGGGTTTTTTTTTATTGGGCTATCGGCGCCATTTTCATTAGTGGCATCAAAATGGCGCCGATGGCCCGAGAGTGGTAGATCGGACCCGGGGCTTCCACTGGACCACCAGGTACTCGTAAAAGGTTTTGGGGGGGGGGGGGGGGTTCGAGAGAGTGGGGGAAGGTAAGGGTTTAGTTTTAAAGGGTCAGGGTGGGTTTAGGGGTTGTTTTGGTGTGCCGGTTTTCCCGCCCTCCCCCAAATCCCCGATTTAAGATTTTTCACGATAAATCGGGGGAATTGCTATTGTATCGCGCACTCTAACGATTTTTGATGATTTATAAAATATCAGACGATTTTTTAAATCATCAAAAAATGATTCACGTCCCTATGGGAGAGTAGGTAGAAGGGGAAGGGAGAGGAGAAGAACCTGGAGGGAGAAGAATGGAAGAGAAATATAGGGGATGGGGAAAAAGGAGAAACTGAAGGGGGAAATGGAAGGAGAGGAATTTGAAATGATGAAAGGGAAAGATGCAGGGCAAGGAGAAACACCTTGAGGGAAGAGAAGAATCTCTAGGGAGAAGGTTAAGGATGAACTTGAGGAAGGTAACAGAAAGAGGAACTTGTGGGGATCTTATGGTAAGAGTGGGGAGAAGAGGAAATTGGAGGGGAAGAATAAGAAACTAAAGGAGGAAGGAAGAGAGAAGAATCAGAAGAAGGGGTGGAGAAATAAGAGGAACTTAAAGGGCAGACATATGGCACATGGAGGGTTGAACATTGGGTGGAGAGGTAAAATGGTGGGGGACGTTATGAAAATAAAAGGAAAGTGAGGAGAAGAAGAAAGAAGTAAGGAAAGGGGAGAAGAGAAGATGGAAAAATGAAGCAGAGGTGGAGAAGAGAAAGAAACAGGTAACAAAGGTATGAAGGAGCATGCATGAGAAAGCCCTCAGAACAATGTAAAGAACCTGTTCAATCCATCTGGTCTTAAAACAGAGCATTATGGGTACCGGGGGGCTCCCAGTGCAGGATACATAATGCAGACTCAGGGAAAGCAGAGGCAGGCCCATGAACTCCAGAAGAAGGCAGTTCCGTAAACATAACTGTCCTATCTGTGAGTAGAGAGGAGAGACAAGGGAGAATGGATGGTTTAATGTTCCATGTTTGAGAATACTGTTGTGAATGCTGAGAATTGAAGCAGTGAAAATAAAAGCACTGAGAAAAGCCTTGACCACTCATGTGTTGTCATCTTGGGGATTTCCTGTGCTAAACAAAGTACAGCAAGAGATCCTTGCTTCAGGAGGAAAAGAGAAAAAAAGGAAGCTGTTTGGAAACCTGGTTGCTCTAAGCATTTATAGAGTATAGACTGGGCAATATAGCAGCAAAGCAGGCTCAAGCCTCCTGAGGAGGAAGAGAGAAAGAAAGAAGAGGACATTTTTTTCTTTTGCCACTGTTTGACAATTGTTTTTTCTAAAGAGGACATAGAGCCTGACTTGTGCAAGGAAGGCACACAGAGAATAAAACAGGAAAGGACATTTTCCTGGGCCTAGCTGAAGAGGTAGTCTAAAGCTAAATGGTTACAGTAGCAATTTAAAAAACAACAGGGTAAGCATAATAGCTCTCTCTGAGAGAGGGGAAATGAGTAAGTGCTGGGCAAGCAGGTTTTTTTTTTTTTTTGTTTAGCTTCTTTCCTATCAGAAAAAAGAGGAAAGGTTTATGTATGTGTGTTTGCACAGGGCATTACCCTTGAAAGAAAAGTTTCTGCTGCCAGCCTGAGAAAAGAAAGAAAACTAGATCTGCAACAGGGTGTGTCCCTTGAAAGAAGTTTTGCTGCTGGAATGCTACCCTGAAGAAAAAGGTAAAATTGTGACTGTGAATAAAGGCAGGGTTGCCCAGAAAGCCTCTGCCAGGATCCAGGAAGGATATGGAAGCTTGATGTCAAGTCTTTGTATAGAGGCAACTGCTGCAGCAGAGGGAGCTGGTTACAGATCTTTAAGGCCCAGCAGCAACAGAAGCAAAATCTGATTCAGATCCTGAGAGAAGAGCAACAACAGTTCCAAGTCCTTAAAAGCAGGACCTGCTGAGGGACTGTACTCTTGCACTTTATTATTGGCATGCTGCACTTTACCAGCTGAAGCTGCTCTACCTACCTGTAAGCTGAAAGAGAACCTGTGCTGTAGCTGCCTGGCTTGTTTCTTGAGCTCCTAGTCTGCCGCTGGAAGGCAGGAAGTCTTGCTCAGAACGTGATGTCAATCAATATCCTCATTGCCTTCCGATAAATGCAGGGCCTGCGCCTTTGTGAGTCCCTTAGTGAGGCCATGAGGGAAGTCATGAGTTGCTTCAATTATCTAAGTGGGACATGTAAGATGTTTTTAATTTGGTTTATAATTCTCTATTTTTATTTGAGTGTGTTCCAAATAATGTATGCTAGACTCACTTTTGACATACCTATGTTATAGGGGCATGAGAGACATAGTGCTCTTTCTAAGTTTAAAAGAGTAACTGATCGAGCACCATGTCTTATTTATCCAGCTATAACCATTTCTTCAGAAAAAATATCCTGTGAGCATTATTTATATTATTTATATTATTGTATGATCTCTAAGGAGAAAAGATAATGAAATCTCGACATTGTTCAATGGATCACAAAGTTGATTTATTTTTATATTTCTGAATCATGGCACTCTAGTACAGACACAGTATTGGTGAATAATTTATTCCCATTGGATTATGGATATGAAGGTGTGTCTAGAGAAAATAGAAAAGGAGGAGGGGTTCTGGTAATTTTTAAGAAAAAGTAAATTGGAGTTTACAGCCCTGAAAGGGACTGATGGGATTTTACTAAAATTGCAATCATCTATCTTTTGTTTGCTTTATGTACCTCCTTTGCAACTGGTTAGTGTTATTGAGGAATTGTTTCACTGATTTCATCTCTTTATATGCAGTACAACGATTTGATAATTTGAGGAGATTTTAATTTACACTTTGATGATGACTGTGCTCCTAATGTGAAAAAGTTAAAATCTTCTTTGTTTACATTAAACTTAACCCAATTGTTTGATGTTCCAACTCATAGTGGTGGGCATATTTTGGATTTTGTTCTGATCCCAGATCGCTTTTGTGAGGATTAGATAACTTCTTCTGTAAAATGTATATCGATTCCATGGTCAGATCATGAATTATTCATGTTCACATGAAGCAAAATTTTACAATTGATAACTGCAAATTCAGTGAGTCATACATTACAGCTTCAGTAGATAAGGCCCAGTTTAAAACATTGTGGGAAGCTTATGCTAAGGATGAATTAAAACTGGAGATGTCAGAATCAGCAATAGATTAGTGGAATACTTCTGTTCATCAAATACTGTATATGAAGCTGCTGCTCCTATTAAAATAACTAAAAAAAAAAAAAATGCTCAACCAGCCATGTGGTACACTAAAGAATTGGCAGAAAATAAGACATTGGTTAGAAAAGCTGAACATAGACAGCATAAATGTAAATTGCCAGAGAATATGGAGATTTATACCATGGTATTGAAAGAGTATAAATTGCTTGCTACAAATCCTAAACATGCTTATTTTTAATGATTAATTATAAATTCTATAAATAAGCCTTTAAAACTATTTTCAGTAGTTAAGAAGATGACTGCTATTCCAAAAGAAATAATAGAAAAAGGGACCTTAAAGTCAAAATCTGCAATCTTTTTTCAGAAGCAAAAATAAAAAGCCAGAGCCCACTTTGGTGTCCAAAGTAAAAGTTTATTTGCAGAAAAAATAAAGTCCCAACCACTATGGAAACATCAGACTGCATAAAAATCACAATAGTCAAAACTGTGGTTTCTGTGTCCCTGTTGCACCACCAGCCAGGCTTAATGATTCCTTCCCATTGGAGAGTAGGGTGCTGAGCAGCTCCAGCGTAAACTAGGAAAATAGAAAGTTCCAAAATCCCAAAATAGACTCCTTGATTAAAAAAAATCTCTACAAAACTCCTTGCCCTTGCTTTTGCATTGCAGTGTGGGCTTAAAGATCAGCGACTCAGCCTTTCCAGATACAGAGGGGGAGCCTTACTTCCAAACTGCTCAATTGAAAGTCAAAAAATCTTTTTCAAATCTAACGCAGACTCCTTCTCTTCCAGTCAAAAGTGAGGCTATGACCACAAAATTCCACTCCCACTTCTCTCCCTCTCTTCTCCAGGCTTGAGTGGCCTAGACAGGGATCTCCATCAACTCCACACAATCCTCTCTTCCAGTATCGCCTGCCCTCTGACTCTGCGCATGCTCATGGGCAGGGACAGTTCCATAATGAGGCAGGGTGAGGCAGCAACGTCAGGCAGAAAACTTTGAAAGTGACAAAAACTCCCCCCCCCCCCCCCCCCCCCGCCACCAAACTCCTCTAGCAGCTGCCTCACCCTGCCACCAAAACAATAAAGGACCCGCGCAAAAGTCCCGTCCCCCCCCCCTGCACAGCTGGGGTCTCCTTCGTCTTTACCATTTTCTGCTGGATGTCACGATAAAGAAAAAATAATAAAAATGACAAAACAGGAGAGGCCAAGAGGAGAAGTAGGCATCACAGCCCCACTACTCACACTGCCACTGCCAAAAATTGCAATGGAGAAGGAAGAAAACAAAGTGAGTTTCTCCAATGCATCTTGTTGTTCAGCAATGCGCAAGGCCAGGCCCAGAATGGCTTGCAGAGCATTGAACTGTGCCGGATCCATGGAGTTAGCAATCTGTTATGTTTTGTAAGGTTTGGGTGGACCCTTGGACTCTGTGGCTGCTGACCACGCCCACGGGGGGAAGTCCCGTGAGGGGCCACAGTTCAGGCTCAGCTCTGGACACAAAAACACAGATTATATCTTTATTTAGACAGTTTGTGAAGCCACCAGAGGTGGCGGTAGTGAGTATGAAGGGACCACTCATAGGAAGAGACCTCCTATGTAAATTGAGGGCCACCCTGCAGTTCGAACCTAGCGGTGAAATCAAGGCATCCTTTGCCGATAGTCCAGTTTCTCTTATATGTCCACTACAAGAGGAATGGAGACTACATCTCCCCGTTCTTGAGCAAATCACTCTACATCGATACGAAGGGGACACCCCTCTTAACAAACAACGAAGACAACTAATGGATAGTGTACCCCAAGTGTGGTCCGAACAGAACCCGGGAGGAATAGCTATTGATGCTACCCCCATATGGATAGAGATGAAGCAGAATGCACAGGTTATCAATCAACCTCAATACCCCGTTCCATATATGGCTAGACAAGGAATTGAGATACACCTGCAGAGGCTGTATGATTTGGGAATTCTCAGGCGAATCCGATCTGCTTGGAACACCCCTCTACTGCCCGTAAAGAAACCCGGTTCTTCTGACTACCGACCTGTACAAGATTTACGGAAAGTGAATGATCAAGTAGCAGATCTAGTAGCCCTTGTACCAAATCCATACTCAATCTTGGCTCAAGTTTCCCCTACCTCCAAGTGGTACAGTGTTATTGACCTCAAAGATGCTTTCTTCTCCGTTCCAGTAGCAGAAGAATGCCAGAAGATCTTTGCCTTCACATGGGAAAATGCACAAACTGGAATCAAGCAGCAGTACACATGGACTCGCTTACCGCAAGGATTTAAGCACTCACCCACGATGTTCGGGGAGCAACTGGCAAAAGACTTGAAGATGTACCAAGTCACGTATGGGCCAGTCATACAGTATGTGGATGACCTTCTGTTGTTTCGTGAAACGTATCACGAATGTGCTATAGCCACACTCCACTTATTAAAGACATTGTACTCAAAAGGATACCGTGCAAGTAAAAAGAAGGTGCAAATTTGTGAATTGGAAGTAGAATACTTGGGATTCCAAATTCGGGAAGGTACCCGCTGCCTTGGAATATCCCGTACCAGTTCAATACGAGGTCAACCTGTACCCACTTGCAAGAAAGAGCTCCGAGCGTTCCTTGGAGCTGCAGGATACTGTAGGCTGTGGATTGCTAACTACGCTGTTATTGCCCAGTCCCTGTACGACAAGCTGCGGGGAAAGGAGGCAGAATCTCAGCCTTTTCAGTGGGAAACCCATGAACTGACAAGCTTACAACAACTGAAAGATGCCTTGATTGAACCACCTGCACTAGGATTGCCAGATGTAATGAAGCCATTCCATCTATTCGTCGATGAAAAGAAAGGCATGGCCATTGGGGTATTGACTCAAACTCTAGGCTCATGGGAGCGACCTGTTGCATATCTCTCAAAAGGAATGGACAATGTTGCAAAAGGATGGCCAGGTTGTCTTCGAAGCATTGCGGCTGCATGCTTACTAATTCCAGAAGCAGTCAAATTAACTTTTGGACAAATCTTGAATGTAACGACCCCCCACACCATTCAAGGACTGCTAGAAACTCACGGACCAAAATGGATGACTAATTCACGTCTTGTGAAGTATCAAGCTCTGCTATGTGAAACTCCTGAAATCCAAATACAGGATAGCAAAAATTTAAACCCGGCTACTCTTATGCCGGCACCTGAACCCGTCGCACATGACTGTGAGGAGGTCATGACTACAATACATTCCAGCAGACCAGACTTGAGAGATCAACCATGGCAGGGAGCATGGACACTGTTTACTGATGGAAGTAGCCAAGTTATTGATGGAATTCGAGTTGCTGGATATGCTGTAGTGTCTGAAGACGACATTATTGAAGCTGAGCCCTTACCTCCTGGGACATCAGCCCAAAAAGCTGAGCTAATAGCCCTCTCTCGAGCTTTACAATTGGCAGAAGGACAGACTGTGAATATTTATACAGATTCCAAATATGCTTTCCTCACAATCCAAGTACATGGAGCCCTATATAAGGAGCGAGGGTTTCTAACAGCTGAAGGAAAGCAATTGGCTAACGCGTCCGAAATACATCAATTGCTAAATGCTGTATGGGCACCGTACAAAGTAGCTGTCATGCATTGTAAAGCCCACACTGGAAAGTCAGATCCCATTGCAAAAGGAAACCAATGGGCAGATAAAGCAGCAAAACAAGCAGCCCGTGCCCATTTATTGCCAATTCCAACTACAACAAGTAGAAGATGGAGCCCAGCTGGGCTAGTATTCCTCAGGGCGCTGGAACAGAGGTTCCTCCGGTAGCAGTGCTGTAGTGAAAAGAACTGAGAGAATGAATACAATAAGATATTCACAGAGTCCCCAGTATGGAGAAGCCCCGAGATAGAAAGAGCTGGCCCTCGAGGAGCGAGTACCAGATCCCTGGGAGCAGAGACTCATTGGCAAGTACTCACGCAGCAGTTCCACGTAGGAGATGGCACTGGCGCTGGAACGGAGGCAGGCCCTCGAGGAGCGAGTACCTGGTTCCAGGGAAACAGCTCTGAGGAGTAGATGGTAATAGTACTCCCAGATGGTGTCTGTAGCGAATTCTTCCAAGTAGAAGAGGAGATGGACACAGGCAGCGAGTCAGGGAACATGGGCCCTCAAGGAGCGAGTACCGGTTCCTGATAGCGACCTGAAAGAAGCAGAGAGGCCCCCGAGGAGCTGGTACCCCGTTAGCAGAAAAGAGTCCAATAGAAGTTGGAGGCAGAGTAGCTGGGTACGGAGAGCGAATCCCATCCGTAGGAAATCCCTTGCTAACTCAATGGCTAGCAATAAACAGTAGGCTTAAATATCCGGGCAGCGTGACGTCATCACAGGGGGACGCCCCTGAGGTTCGCGCCATAGAGGAAATAAGAATGAGGGCCGCGTGGCGTGTGCGCCCTAAGGTACCTGAGGAGCATGGCAGGAGGCAGTGCTCAAGCCGGTCCGGGGACATCGGAGAGGATGGCGGGCAGACGCCACGGTAGCCAGACGTCCACAAGGAGCAGGAGGAGTCACAGAAAAAGAAAGGTAGGCGGAGTGAAGCCGTCGGGCAGCGACGGTTGCAACACATACAGAATTTGGCTTGTTGCAATTTCCAGTTCAGTTTTTGTTTGTACATTTCTATTTATACTGCATGGTCTCTTTATTCTGTATTTGAGGATCTAACTGTTGCGCTGGAGGTGGACCCTTGGCCTAGTGCAGGATCGGAATGGCCCTCCGGTCGGACCCAGAGAGCGCCTGCCACCAGGAGGTGGAGCACAGGAGGAGACAGAGGCTAACTGGAGCTTCGCCAATAGCAACCCGGAGTTCCCTCAGGTTGAGCCCTTGGTTACCTGGGCTGCCTGGTCTTTGGTGGGCCTTGCAGGGTCTCCTAGAGAGGAAGCACAGGGGAGTGCCCACTATGAACAAGGATGCGTGGTCGATGTTCAGACAGGAATGTTCAGAGGTCACAGGAGGCCAAAAGGGAGTGTCCGAGTGGATAG
This sequence comes from Rhinatrema bivittatum, assembly GCF_901001135.1. Taxonomy (NCBI): domain Eukaryota; kingdom Metazoa; phylum Chordata; class Amphibia; order Gymnophiona; family Rhinatrematidae; genus Rhinatrema; species Rhinatrema bivittatum. The sequence goes on along the minus strand of NC_042620.1, from coordinate 202,361,857 downwards.
TGAGGATCAAGGCCAGAGTACCAGTCCAGAATGGTCAGCCAAAGCAGGGGTCAGTACCTGTAGTCAGTCCAGGAGTAGTCAAGTAAGGCAGAGGTCAAGTTCCAGGTAGCGATCAGAAGTAGTCAGTGGACCAGCAGAGGACAGTTGTAGGCAGCGATCAGGAGTAGTCAGTGAACAGGCAGAGGTCAGGTCCAGGCAGCAATCAGGAGTAGTCAGGAGCAAGCAAAGGTCAGTACCATGAGATCCTGCTGTGAGAGATCTGTCTCTCACAGCAGGATCCATCACTGGTGTTTGCCCACCTAGGGCTTAGAGTAGGCTCACAGGTCTTGGGTCCCCTGGTAAGAGCCCTTCTGCCACTAAAGTGTATCAGGTTTAAAAATCTATCTCTCTGCAAATTAATAGAAGAAGGACCCTCTGGCAGGGAGTGCACGATGAGTTATCACTTCCAAGAGAAACTCCATTTGGGTGAAACTGGGAGGCCTCACCAGAATGTACAAATCAGACAGCCTTACTCTTCAACTGCTTCCTCAAACTGAACCCCAAAGGGTTCTAAAATGGCCGAGCTAAATAGTGTTCAGGGATCCAATCCAGACCCTCCAGCTGGGAGGGATTGAGGGGTTTGGATGGCTTCTTACTAGAGTGTTATAATACAGTGACATTTGGTGGCCAGACCGGGGGGGGGGGGGATCTGCCACAAGAGGATTTCAGAACAGTGGTACAGGCGATTGTACTTACCCACCTCATTATTTCAGTACTCTATATATGAATATGGCAAATTATTGGCCATAATTGTGTTACAATTACAAGTTAATTTTCAAAGGGCCAGTCACATAAATAATGAGGGTTACGCGCATTGCCGGGCCTAGTGCGTGCCGTGTGCATTTTCGGAAGCGCCTGGTCATGGTCATAACCTCCATTATGCGCAGAAGTGCTGGGCCCATAGGGCCGGGGCGTGTGGTCTGGGTGGGGAGGGCAGGGCAGGGGTTGGGCTGGGACAGCGCCATTCGAGCAGTAAGTAATGAAACAAAAAAAAGTAAGTAGGTGGGAAGGGGTTAGGGGTCGTGGAGGAGAGGAGAGGAGAGGAGAGGTGAAAGGGTAGGAAGGTTAGGTAGAGTTATAGGGAACTGGGGAAGCCCTACTCCCGTCATTGCATGTGAGCTTTTAAAATGTTTCTCCCCTGCTTACGGAGGAGACCATCCGCCCACACATGCACGCATGGATGTTAAAATCTGCCGTGCATGTGCACGCGGATATTGTATTTTATAACACGCGTGCATCGGTGCGTGCGTGTTAAAAAATAGCCACGTCCATGTGTTCGCGCTGGGAACCGCATGAACATGGACGGGCGCGTGCTCCTTTTAAAATTGACCCCTAAGTCCAAAATGTGTCTGTACGTATATTTGGCTTGCATTGGGGTACAATTATATCCCATTTATGGAAGACTTGCTTTGGCTTCCATTCTCTGCCCGTGTGCAGTTTAAGCTATTGACTGTGGTGCACAAATCAATTCATCTTGATCAATTTTGTTTAAAGGAAAGGTTGAATTGTTATGTACCATTATGTGTTTTAAGATCATCTTCCCAAGCTCTTTTAATGACTCCTCCTTAAGTAGTACCACTTGCAAGAAGAAACAAGGGAAAAAGTTTTTAGTATTGCTGCTTTTGATTTGAGGAATTCCCTTCCTTTAAATTTTCATGATGAGCATGACTATTTGAAGCTAAGGAAACAATTGAATGTGAGATTATATGCACAGGTATTTTCTGTTTGATCTAGTTAGCGAGGGATTGGTTACCTAGCTTCCTCCTGGTTGCTGCGGATGGGATTTGCTCTCCGCAACCCTAGCTACTCTGCCTCCTCGGACTTCACTAGAGGTACCCGCTCCTCGGGGGCCTCGTTCTCTCTTTTTCTTTGCAGGTCTCAGTCTGGAACCGGTACTTGCTCCTCGAGGGCCCACGTCCTGAACTTGCTCCTGCATACCACTTCTGCTAAGAAGTAATGGCTGCTTACAACATTCAGGCCGATACAGTAAGGACGCATAAGAAAGAGTGCGGCAGTGCCGGGTGCACCCTTGTTTGCTGCCAGCACAATTTGGTTCACATACCGCTCGATACAGTATTCAAATGAGATGCAAATGCAAGCGGCGTCCAAAGCGCGTCCATGAAGTGGTAGGCGTGCGCAATCCATTTTACTGTATAGAGTGGTATACAGCACCTATACAGTATCCTGAAGAAGGTGAGCTGCCAACCGTACTAAAAACTGCAACCATAACTCCAATATTAAAAAAGAAGAACCTAGACCCCAAAGACCTGAATAACTACCGTCCGATCTCAAACCTTCCTCTACTTGCCAAGTTGACTGAGAAGGCAGCTTTGTCTCAACTAAATGAACACCTGGAAAACAACAAAATTCTACACGATACACAACATGGATTCAGAAAAAAACGTAATACAGAAACACTACTCATCAACCTCTCGAACGAAATCTTAAGAGGACTCGACAACAAAATAAGCCATCTTCTAATACTTTTCGACTTATCTGCGGCTTTTGACACCATTGACCACAAAAGCCTACCATCAAGGCTTGCTAACATCGGCCTCACAGGCAGTACCCTCAACTGGTTCTCCTCTTACCTACAGAACAGATTCTTCAAGGTCTCCTTGAACAACTACTCATCAAACCCCCTTCCCCTCGAAACTGGCATACCACAAGGGTCCGCCCTATCTGCCACCCTCTTCAAAATATATTTTCTCCCTCTATGCCACCTCATCTCCAGTCTCGGAATAACTTACTATATGTATGCCGATGACATCCAGTTCATCATCCCAACTTCCAACACTCTAGAAGAGGCACTCATCACAGCAGCAAACCACCTAACCTCAATTAGAAACATGCTAAACCAACTAAAACTGTGCCTGAACATGAATAAAACGGAATGCATCCTCATAGGAAGAAATTTCCCTGAACAAACTATCACTACACAGTAGGGATGTGCAGACCAAAAGTTTAAGTTTATAAGTCCATAAGTCGAAAGGGGGGGTCATTTGCGGTCAATATGGACATATGGAGAATTCCATAAGTTGAGTCTATGTCCATATGTGCAAATAAAAATTTAAACCCCTCACCCGCCTTAATCCCCCCCCCCCCCCCCAAAGACTTACCAAAACTTCCTGGTGGTCCAGCGGGGTCAGGACGCCATTTCTGAACTCCTTTGCAAGGAGCACATGAGGTCGGCGTCACGTCGGAGTGACGCGGCGTCACGTGATTCCCCTCGGGTCCGCTCCGGGACCCTCGTTGGGCCCAAAAGGCACTTTTGGCCAGCTTGGGGGGGGGGGTCAGGAGGCCCCCCCAAGCTGGCCAAAAGTGCCGTTTGGGTCCAACGAGGGGTCCGGGAGCGGAACCGCGATGGACCACGTGATGTCGGCGTCACGTCGGAGTGGCGTGGACGTCACGTGATTCCCCGCGCGTCCGCTCCCGGACCCTCACGGAACTTTTGGCCAGCTTGGGGAGTTTTGGTAAGTCTTGGGGGGGGGATTAAGGAGGGTGAGGGGTTTAAATTTTTATTTAGATCAACAATCGCGATTTCCAACGTATTCAACATAGCTATGTTGAATACGTTGGAAATCCGATCGTTTACGCCTCATCACTTTTTTAAGTTAAAAAAAAAAAAAGTTGCGTTTTACATTTAAGTTCAAAACGAATGCACACCCCTACTACACACTCCCTTGTAATCGACAACATTAACATCCTGATAAAAGCGATACAAAGAACATCGGCATATGGATTGACAAAGATCTCAACTTAAAAAAGAACATCACAACCAAAACCAAAGAAGGATTCTAAAAACTGGACATCCTGAAACATCTAAAACCACTTCTCCACCATCAGGAATTCCGAACAGTACTACAATTGCTGATTTTCAACAGCCTTGACTACTGCAACTCGCTCCTGCTAGGTCTTCCCAAATCTAATCTAAAACCACTCCAACTGCTGTAAAATGCCACAGCCAGAGTACAGCACAGCCACAGCCAGAGTACTAAATCAGAACACATCACCCCTGTTTTAAGAAGTCTGTATTGGCTCCCTATCAAACAGAGAAACAAATTCAAAATCGAATACAAAACGGAGATCACTACACTCAACAACATGATCCATCAACACAAACCTCAGCAATATACCAGAACTGCCAGCAAACTACTCCTGGACATACCCTCACTTCCATCGGCGAAGCTCACGAGCACGAGAAACAGAGCCTTCTCAATTGCAGGACCAAACATATGGAACTCCTTACCACAATACCTAAGCTCAATAATAGACAGCAAATCCTTCAAAAAAGAACTGAAAACCTGGTTATTCAGCCAAACATTCAAAGATGGCGTGGGCTAAACGTCATAACCCCACCATCAACAACACCCATGCCAGATGATCACACTAATAGTTCCTAATGCTCTCCCTCCCCTTTCCCTCTCCACACTTCACCGCTATCAGCTCTCCACCTCTCACTATCCTCTTAACTTGCCACCCTTATAATGCAGTGATCCATTTTCTTCCGCCGTCCGTCCCTCCCTTACCCCACCCCCCTTTTTTCTCCCTCCGTCCTCCCACCTTAACTTGCATATCGCTTTGCTCTATAGTCTTGTTTTTAGAAACTCGTTTCCCAGTTCTTTGTTGCTGTTAAAGTTTAGTTAAAATTGACGCGACCTTGTTCAAGCGTTTAAGATTTGTTCTAAGTTATTTTTCTAACAGTTCAATGTAATCTCTGCCGTTCTATGTTCCTTGTCCTGTTCAATGTATCAAATTGTTCTACTGTAAACCGGGATGAAGGCTAATTGCTAAACCTTGGTATATAAAAGCTCCAAAACAAATAAATAAATAAATAAATTAAGGACTTGTTCCAGTACTCTGCATATACTGCCTACTCACTGTCTTAGTTTCTCTACAGCTCAGCCACCCTGGGATCACTGTTCCAATACCTGAGGGACTTCAGCCTAGCCGGGCGCTTCCAGCTCACTACTGCCACCTTTGGTGGTTTGATATATTGCTTCTAAGAAGTCTTTGTTGCTTAACATCAATGAGTTGTATCTATCTCTCAGAGCGTTCCCTGGAACCAGGTACTCGCTCCTCGAGGGCCTAATGCATTCCAACTCCTGGGCTGCTTTAAGAGACTATTGTGTGAGTGTTACCATCAAGGACTTGTTCCAGTACTCTGCATATACTGCCTACTCACTGTCTTAATTTCTCTACAGCTCAGCCACCCTGGAATTGCTGTTCCAATACCCGAGGGACTACAGCCCAGCCGGGCGCTTCCAGCTCACTACTGCCACCTCTGGTGGTTTACCATATTATCTAATAAAAGAACTAGTGTGTGTCTGTCTTCTACACTAAGCCTGACCAGTGGTCCCTCTCGGGGTTTCCCCCGAGGGCATGGTCACCTGCCACTGGTCCAAGGATCCACCCACAACTATTCTAAATAACTACAGATTGCTAATACCAGCTTTAACAACAGAGCATTGACAACAGATGGCTAACTCCGCACGGAGAACACATCAGATTGCTATCTCCTCACGGAGATCACAGCAGATTCACATCACTTGGGTCCATTTCCATTGGCATAGGTAATGGTTAAGTCTGCCAAATCGACTCTCTTGGAGAAATTAGTTTTGTTGGTTAGTGCCTCACTTGGGAAGAGGTTCTTTCCTGATTCTCTGAAAAGAGTTGTACCACTTTAAGAAAAATATACTTGATGTGGGAGTTAAAGATAATTTCAGACCAATTTCCAACCTGCCCTTTTTGGGTAAGGTGTTGGAAAAAGTGAGGGCATTACAGCCAGCTATTAGACTTTTTGGACAATCACTCAGTGTTGGATGCCTGCCAGTCAGGCTTCCGTAAAGCTATGAGTACTGAGACAGTTTTGATGGATTTGTTAGCTCAGGGTCATAATGTAATGGTGACCTTTTTAGATTTGAAGGTGGCCTTTGTTACAGTTAATCATAAGCTTCTGCTATGAAAATTGAAAGCAGGAGGGATTGCTGGATAGGTTCAGTCGTTTACTTCTTTTCTTTGTAATTGTTCCCAAAGTGATCTTGGGACATGTTCAGTTATTGCCATGAATTTTGGAGTGTGGAGTTCCACAGGACTCCATACTCTCCTTATTTGTTCAACCTTTAATTTAGGAGTAGCCAACTCCAGTCCTCGAGAACCACAACAGGCCAGGCTTCCTCGAGAGACACAAACCTGGCTTGTTTGTGACTCTTGAAGGCCAGAGTTGGCCACCTATATAGGTTCCCTTGTATAATGTTTTAAGATTGGTGGGTTAAAAATTTCAAACTTTTGCGGATGATATCCAAATCTTCTACTCTGTTACTCAGAATTAGATAAAGGAGTTGGAGAAATTGAACAAGAGCTTGGAGGCAGTAGCATGTTGGTTAGATAGGAACAAGTTGAAACTGAATGTAGGACCCAAAGGGTGATAAAAGGTTGATGGCTATCCTTTTCTGCTGTTGTGAAGAATCTGGGTATTTGACTGAACTTGGATTTGTCCTTTTGGATCCATATTTCTGATATGATGAAAGGGTTATTTTAAAATTTTTGATTAATTCAGCAGCTGATCTCATTTTTGCCCCAAGTGTTCAGCTTCGGTTATCCATACATTGATTACTAGAGATGTGCAAAGCCCGAACCTTTTGGTTTGGGCTTCATTTTTGGCCTGCCGCAGGGAATTTCGTATTTCCCGCGGTTCGGGCCTTTGTAATTCGGGGGACCCAAATTTCGGGTTAGCGCGCATGCACTAACCTGAAAACCAAATTTTCCCGAAAATCGAGAAAATTTGGTTCGGTTTTCGGATTCCCCGAACCACGACAAATTAGGCAATTTTGTTGAAATTGCAATTTTGTTGAAATTGCCTAATTTGTCCTAAACGATTGAATATCCCAATTGATTACATCTCGGTTGGACTATTGTAATGTTGTACTTAAGGGGCTCCCACAGGTTGCTGCAGCTAGCTCAAAATAGAGTACCTAAGATTCTGGTTGGAGTGAGTTATAGGGAGCATGTGAAACCATTGCTGTACAGATTATATTGGTTACCAATTGAATTTAGGTACAATTTAAGATTATTGTGCTCACTTTTAAAGTTTGTAATGGCCTGGGATATCTGCATTCATATTTACCTGTTCATGCCCCTCCTCAAGCTTTATGTTCCTCACAGTCAGGAGGAACTTTGTATATCCTCGGTGAAGGAAGCATATCTTCAGAGGACAAGGGGGAGAGCTTTTTCAGTAATTGCGCCTATGATTTGGAATAAAGTTCCTGGAGAACTCTGTGATATTAAGGATTATGAACATTTCAGAAAGATGACTAAAGTGTGGTTATTTAGTGCAGCTTTTCAGATGGGGTAGTGGGTGCTTAGCTGATTAGCTGGTGTGAGGGGAGGTGGTTGTTTGAAGTTTGTGGAATTGGGTAGTGTTATTATTTTAATAATAGAATTATATTTTGTATTACTTTTTATGTTTGATATTGTTACTGTATTTTGTTGTACATATTATATTTTATAGTTTGTACATTGCTTTGGGTAATTTCATAGAAATGATTAATAAATGTAAATAGACCTCCATATAACCCACCCCAACCACATCCCCTACCTCACTACTCCTCCATATAGACATCACCACACACATAAATACTTTGCTGCAGAAGCAGCACATTTTACCACATAATTTCTTCTGTGTATAGGGGTGTGCAAGGATAAAAATTTAGCTTTGATTTTCGTTTCATTTTTGGAGGGGTTTCCACCAATGAATTTTGTTTTGGCTAATGTTTATTTCATTTCTTTAGTTTAAAAAAAGCAAAATTAACATTCGAAACCCCCCCAAAATCAGGAAAAAAAGGAAACAGGGCCTCCTGAGGCCTCCCATGATCACTACCAATCCCACCCACCCCGAAGAATGCCAAAGCCAGGATCCTCTCCTGCCCCAACCTACCTCATTCAGGGGAGATCAACAGAAGAGGCCTAGGCCCATGTTGAAGACTCAGCTTTACATAGGCCTAGGCCACAATAGGTTGCCATGACCTTGTCCTAGGTCCCATGTAAGGCCAAGAGTTGGATGCCAGGGCCTTGTCTTTGGCCTAGGCCAGGGACCCGTTCAAGGTCTGATGCTGGGGCCTGGCTCAGAGGCCAGGTCTTGACACCTGGGCCTCAACTCAAGCCAAGGCCCAACGCCTGAAATAAACCTGGAGGCCAGGTCCTGATGCCAGATCCTAGACAGGGGGCCAGGACTCAACACTGAAGCTTTGGCCCGGGATCAGGCCCAGGCCTGGAGACCAGGGCTCAGAGGTCCTCTTGCAATATTTTTTCTTCTTATTTGAAATGATGACATCCGCTCTGGATGAGCCAGAGTTAATTAATTCATATCATACTCCCCAGCGAAGGGTGTCATTTTGATGTGTGGCAGCTAATTGAACCTTTGTACATCAAAAAGGTGACCTCCATTGAGTGCCCTCCTGAGTAGATGCCATCATTTCAAGAAAGAAGATGTCACAAGAGGACCTCTGAGGCCTGGGCTCTGGGTCTGGGCTTGACCCTGGGTCGAAAACCTGGCATTGGGACCCAGCCTCTAGCCGGGCTCTGGCATCAAGCCTATGTCCAGCCTCTGGCCTAGGCCCATGCATCAGGACCTGGCCTTTGGGCCAGGCCCTGGCATCGTGCCTGGGATTGGGGTTTGACCTAGGCCCAGATGTCAGGCTGGTCACCAACTTCAGGACTGGGCTTGGGTCAAGGCCCAGGCATTGGGACCAGGCCTCCAAGCTGGACTTTGTTGTCAGGCCTGGGCACAGGCCCCTGCCTAGATTGAGGCCCAGACATCAGGACAGAACCTCAGAGCTGGGTCCTGGTCTAGGCCGAGACCCAGTCATTGAGATTGGGCCTCTGGAATTGGGCCTGGGCATTCGGCCTCTGGGCCAGGCCCCGGACTCATGCTTTGGACCAGAATATGTCCTAGGCCCAGGTGTTGGGACTTGGCTTCTGGCAAGGCCCTAGGTATTGGGACCTGACCTCTGGGTAGATGCCCAAGCATCAGGACTGGGCCTCTGGCATGGGCCCCAGCATCAAGCCTTAGTCTGGGCCCTGGCCTCTTGGCTGATGCCCAGCCATTGGAACTTGTCCTTTGGGCTGATGCCCAGGAATAAGGACTGTGCCTTTGGGCTGGGCCCTGGTGTTGTGCCTGGGACTGGGCTCTGACCTAGGCCCCAGTGTCAGGCTTGGGCTTGGGTCAAGGCCCAGGTGTCAGAACCTGGCCTCCAGGCTGGGCCTCAGTGTTGGGTCTGGGCTCTTGCCTAGACCAAGGCCCAGGTGTCAGGACAGTGCCTCAGTGTCCTTGCCTAGATCAAGGTCAAGGTGTCGGGACCCGGCCTAGGCTGAAGCCCAGTTGGGATTTGGCCTTCAGTGATTGGCCTGGGCTTGGGCTGAAGCCCAGGCATCTGGACTGATGCTGGGGCCTAGATGGCTGGATCCCAATGCTTAGGCCTCAGTGTAGGCCAGTGCCCAGTCCAAGGGAAAATGCTGAGGCTCAACTTGGAGGCCAGATCCCAGTGCCTGGTCCCCAGACCCAGCCCAGACCTAATGCTGGAGGCTCAATCTCAGCGCATGAGCCTCGGCTTAAGGCTAGGTTCAGTGCCGGAATTTGGCCCAGCCCAGCCCAAGTCCAGGCCCTGAATTGGCACCAGTGTCGGGTTTGGGCTTGGGCCGAGGTTCAGGCTTTAGGACTGGGCCTCTGGGTCAGGCCACACCAGCATTAGGCTTGGGCTTGGGCTGAGGCCCAGGCATTGGGACCCAACCTCCAGGCTCAGCTATGGTGGAAGACCTGGGCTTTGGCCGAAGCCCAGACTTTGGGACCAACACTGGGGCCCAGAGGCCAGGTCCTGACACCTTGGTCTTAGCCTAGGCCAGGACCCAGTCCAAGACCTAATGATGAGTTTGGCCTGGAGGCCCAATCTCAATACCTGGGCCTCAGCTAGGGCCCAGAGTCAAGAGTGGGCTTGGGCTGAGGCCCTGATGTCAGGATCAGGCTTCTGTCATTGGACCAGGGCTTGGGCTGAGGCCCAGGTATCGGGATTAGGGCTGAGACCCAGGGTTTGGCATTGGGCCTCCCGGCTGGGTTCCAGCATCGTGCCTGGACCTGGGCCCTGGCTAGGCTGAAGCCCAGGCACTGGTGCCGGGCCCCGGCATTGGACCTGGGACTGGTTGTAATATTGGATCCCCTATAGAGAAGGGAAATTTCCCAACCCTGGAAAAATCGTTTGGGCCTGAGCCTTTGCTTGGGTCTTGCCAAGGCTCTGGCAATGGGCACAAGCCTAAGTCAAGAACCCCAGAGTCATGCTTGGGTTTATGCCATGGCCCCTGCTTCTTGCCATGGCCTGTGCCTAATGATGCCATTGCATTGGACCTATTTATAGGCTGAGACGCCAGTGTCACACTTAGGAATATAGTCTGCTGCCCCTGCTTTGGATCTTGGCCTATTCCCTGGGCATCAGACCTTGGGCCTAGGCCTAGGCCTGATGGATGACTTTTTTTTTTTTTTTTTAAAGATTTTCTAAACAAAAACAAGATTCTAACTAAATTCTGTCAGAATTTAAATCATTTTATTTTGAAAATGAACCAAAAAGAAATATGAAATTTTGTCTCATTTCCTATTTAGTTTCTCCTGAATGCCCATTCCTAATTTCTGAGGGGTTTTTCCACTAGTACAATATATTTTGCTATTTCTCCTGTTTCTCTGGGATTATGCAGTTTTTTCCTTCTCATTTTTTTCTGGGAAGTCTTTTATTTTTATTTATTTATTTCATTTTTATATTCCAGTTTTCAGACACTTCAAAGCCTCTGATTTTCTCTGTCAAGTTTCATAAATGTGCATCTCTGATATCTTTGTATTTTGCTCAGAAGAGAAGGAAATGCATTTACGTTTCTATTTCTCCAGTGTTGCTGTTTTTGTGGTTTTCTCTTCTATCACTATGTCTGGTTTTCTAGTATTAAGCTTTTTATTGGTTGGTCTGGGAATAAATATTTCAACTCTGATTTTTGCAAAGAATGTATGTAAGAAATGTAGAGCCCAGCTGGTCGCCACTAGATGGCCCTATTTCCCTGCCCTGAGAGTACAGCTGTAGGGACAGACCATTCCCTTCAGCACCTCCCTCTTAGATTGTCTGTGATGGTTTAATCTCTGTACAGGGGGGGCAAGCCCTTAGAGAGAGTGGTCATTTTGGTTTAGCTTTTGAGGAATGAGGATCTTTTTTTGGTTTCCCTGTCTGAGTTAGCACCTACCAACCTAACTTGTTGTCTTTTGTGAAGAAGGGATAATTTTCAGCGCACTTTCTGATGTGAGGATCTGCCTCCCATTTTGAAGAAGAGACTTCTGTTGGAGATTAGTTAATTTTTTATTTTGACTGGCAGATGATCTGTGAACCCATCTCCCTGTAATAGAAGGGGCTGCAGTGACTGTTTCATCCCAGAGGAACTTTTGAAATTTGGAAAGTGTTTTACCTTTTTTGTTAGTGAAGTGAGTTTCTGTACCATCCCTCCTCACACTGAATCTAGGCTGTACTAGTCTGGTTTCACTGTGCTACAGACCTTTTCTCTAAAAAGGTTCCTCAGAAGAAATCCAGAGAGCAGAAAAAAAAAGACCTTTGGAGACCCATCACTGGATCTGCACCCTTGGGACATAGGACAGACTGGGGTGAAGAAGCCTGGCTCTTGTGGACCTCAGGTAGGATTTTTCCAGGACTTGGGGGATCCCTTCACAAATAGTTTAGTTTAATATAATTTTATATACTGCATTCATCAGAAAAATTATTGAAGCAGTTTACAACAGAGACAATACATAATAAAATACATCACATCAAACAGTATTCACAGAGTAAATTACAAAGATGCAATCATCAGATGAAAAAAAGAAAAAATAAACTGCCTTACTCATTGCTCAGTAAAAGCTTTCTTATAAAAATAGGATTTTAATGCCCTTTTTAAAGGTTTTGCACAAGGCTCCATTCTAATTTTTTCCGGAAGAGAGTTCCAAAGAATGGGACTTGCCACTGAAAAAGCCCGATCCCTAGTGATGTTAATATGGGTTAACTTTACTTTACTATTTGAACTTCCAGTAAATTCTTATGGGCTGATCTCAAAGCCTTAGGCAGGCAATTGACTTTTAGAATTGAGCTCAACCAGCTGAGATGATCTAAGTTCAATAGCCTGAAAACAGTTACAGCAAACTTATATAAGATTTGCCACTTAATAGGCAGCCAGTTTAGGTCAGCTAAGACTGATGTAATGTGGTCATGCATTTTAGAGCCAGACAAAATTTGCGCTGTGGCATTTTGTACCAACTGGAGAGGACATACTGAGTTATAGAGGAGCCTGACGTATAGGGCATTACAATAATCTATGCCACTGAACACAAGTGATTGCAGAACCATTCAAAAGTCATGGGGATCGAGCAGGGGATGCAATTTCTTAACCAATTGGAGCTTTAAGAATGAAGCCCTCAGAACAGATTGTATATGAGGCTCAAAGGACAGCTCGGTGTCAAGGGTCACTCCAAGATTCTGCACCTGTAGACTCACAGGAACTTTATGATTGTTAAACTGGAAATAAGAAGTCAAATTTTGTGCAGGGGAAAGTTGCTGAGAACAAAAGTCTCAGTTTTTTCCACATTGAAAAGGAGTTTGTTATGGAATAACCATTTATCCACGCATTGTGAACAGAAGGAAACATGTTTGAAAGTCTCGGTCTAGGACAGGGAATAAGAAATATAAAAAATTGCATGTCATCAGCATAAATTCTATAATGCATGCCAAGAGTACTGAATATTTTACACATGGAGCAATGTAATTATTGAAGAGACTGGCTGACAAGGTAGAACCCTGAGGGTTCCCCATCAAGACTGATTGCCACATTGAACATGCCTTTCCCAGATGTATCTGCTGAGATCAATTTTGTAGGAAGGAGCTAAACCAGCCAATGATGGTCCCGATGATCCCTAGCGATTCCAATCTGGCAAGGAGAATGTTATGATTGACAGTATCAAAGGCAGCGGAGATGTTGAGATGAACCAAGACATACTCTGCACCATTTTGAAATCCTCTGATAATGGTATCTGTACTAGATAATAGTAATGTCTTGGTACTATGTAACTTTCTGAAGCCAAATTGAATCTTACCTGCAAAAGCATATTTTTCAATAACATCAGATAACTGGGCTTGTACAATAGTTTTGATAAATTTAGACAGGAAGGGTAGGGATAAGATTGGTCTGAAATTTGCCAGAATGGTTGGGTTTGTATTTGGTTTCTTCAGAACAGGATGGATAATTTCTTGCTTCAAAGAGTCTGGAAGAGGACTATTTGTGAGAGATAAATTTACAATCAGGCCGATACAGTAAGGACGCAGTAGAAAGAGTGCGGCAGTGCCGGGCGCACCCTCGTTTGCCACACGCACAGTTCGGATCACATACTGCTCGATACAGTATTTAAATGACAGGTACAGTATTTGAAATGACAGGTACCAGGAAATACATCCCAACTTTAAGCAAAAGAAAAGGATCAGAGAAGTATCAGCCGGCCATTAACAGCAAGGGTCATGATTTAGCAAGACAATTCCCCTAAGGGAAAAAAAATACAATCAAATCAGACCAAAAGAAAAACGTATTAGGAAGGACCTGTTGTTTCCAAGCATAACCTAAACTCTTGCCTGCCCAACCTAAAATCCAACGTACCGGGAAAGCCACTCTTCAAATCGCGACTAATCCCATCACTGGAAGGACGAAAGATTTTTTTAAGCATCCCAGTTCCTCTCTCCACTATGTCAATGCATTCTCCTTTCCACTGCAATGCGAACAGTATTCTGAAAAATAACTTTCAAACCCAGGGTGGTGGAGCATTGTTGTGCTTGATAAAACCTGCACTCAACAGGATCAGGCAAACTTTCCCCCAGCCCCCGCTCACCTGCCCTGGCTGCATCCTGAGCGCACGCCGTGACCTCGGACGTCCAGCCAGGCGCTCAAGTCACTGCGTGCGTTCATGCACCTTCGCTGCCATGAGCGCACGCCATGACCTTGGACACCCTGGGTTTGAAAGTTATTTTTCAGAATACTGTTCGCATTGCAGTGGAAAGGAGAATGCATTGACATAGTGGAGAGAGGAACTTTCGTCCTTCCACTGATGGGATTAGTCGCGATCTGAAGAGTGGCTTTCCCAGTGCATTGGATTTTAGGTTGGGCAGGCAAGAGTTTAGGTTATGCTTGGAAACAACAGGTCCTTCCTTCCTGCTCCAGAGCTGTCAGCGCGCCCGCACGGGAGACCGACACCCATGGACGCGACCAGGGCAGGTGAGCGGGGGCTGGGGGAAAGTTTGCCCGATCCTGGCTCCTCTAAAGGTCTTGTCCCGGGGGGTGAGGGGGTCGTTTGCCCATGAAATTTTGTCTCTCTGACCTGACGCTCCACACTAACGCAGGGGGTAAGGGTAGGCGGTAAATTAGCAGGTTAAACACATGGCAAAACTGCAGGTTAAAAAGGCAATAATTGGGGTGCATGTTACTGTATGGGAGGGAATAGCTAATCCGATCGTTTACATCTCAATATACATGCCGCGGGCGGAAAGGGTTACCCGTTGATTTAAAGAAGCAGTAAGGATGGGTTAAAAGGGATAGTGAATCGCGGGTTGGACTTACGCGGCCAAATTGTGGGTACAAAGCGGGTTAGAAGCAGGGTAACCGTGGCCGCACTTTACTGTATCGGCCTGATAGAAAGGACCACACCTTTGGACAAGCAAAGAAGGGGAAATATGCCTATGGAAGTTAGCACCAATAGATAAATACTTTTGTGCCCCTTAGCACCCTAGCTCCCTACCATGAAAGGGTCACAGAAAGAATGACATTAACTGTAAACATAAAGTAAGAATTGGCAATGGTTGCTGGGGATGGAACTTGGTTCATTTGCTTGCTCTGCTCTCAAAACTAAAAGACATTCTGCTGCCCACGTTACAGGCAAAGGAAACAACTGAATGGTGTTATGGACCCAGGGGTCCAACTCCAGGCAAATCATTCAGACTAAGAAACGAGTTGGTGGTTCCAAAGCATCTGTTTATTCACAGAAGCAGAAATATTGTTAAAGTCCAAATAATGTGAACAAGCTGCAAGGGGGAGAACAAGTCCCATCAACAGTTACAAGATTTCACGATCCAAAGGTGGACGTCTCTATCACCTTGTGATTCTCTTCTTTTCTCCTCAGTTCTACAGCTCAATCATTCCACAGTAAATGCAACAAGAGTTTTCAACTCACTCAGTGCTCCAAGTACAGCATCAGCTGAAACCTGCCAGAAGACCAGGAAAATCTCTCAGATGATGATCTCCGTAATCATCCGGGGGGGGGGGGTTTGTAGTAGACCAGAATCTAAGAGCTGGAAAGTAAACCAAAACTCTCCATACTCTCTCTCTCTCTCACACCTATTTGTTCCTGCCCAACTAAAGGATATCCTGCCCACCTGAGAACTCCACTCCACCAAGCCCTGGCAGGTGGATGTTTCTCTTGTCCCCTGGTAACAGAGACACCTACATAGAAAGAAGGGAAGAACTATAATAAGAGAGAAATGGCTCCAATGTTTTATTTGGCACATACACCACCCACAGTGAAAGAAAGGTAACCCTCTACTAGCGACAAGAAAGAAGGTACAAAGGGTCACCCCTAGTGCTCTGGGCTTTGAAAGTAATTCTCCCCCCACCCCCACCCACCAAAGGATCCTGACCCTTGGGGAAAGAGAACAGTGTTAGAGCTAGTCAGGAGTAATTCCAGCTCTGCAGAGATTATTAAATCTTTTATAACCCTATCGGAATGCAGCTGCATCCGGGGATGGGATTACACCTGAAAGGAGAGAAAGGGAAGACAGGAACTTAAAAAGAGGGAAATGTGGGAAGAAGAGGCTCCTGAAAGGGTAGGCATTTAGCCAGGGCTTTAGAAGTGGTGAATGTGATGGGTGGCCACCCAGCGTGCCAGAGTAGGGTTTGCCATGCTGTCATCACTGTCACTGTAGCCGTGGCAGACGCAAGTTCATGCTCTGTTGGTCCCGCAAGGCCGCATCATCAGAAGGAGGCTGCATCATCTTCAGAGGGAGCCCTCCCTCCCACCAGTCTGGTCGTACCGTGAGAGGGGGCCCTTCCTCCCATCAGTCTGGTCGTACCGTGAGAGGGGGCCTTCCCTCCCATCAGTCTGGTCGTACCATGAGAGGGGGCCCTCCCTCCCATCAGTCTGGTCATACCGTGAGAGGGGGCCCTCCCTCCCATCAGTCTGGTCATACCGTGAAAGGGGGCCCTCCCTCCCATCAGTCTGGTCGTGCCATGAGAGGGGGCCCTTCCTCCCACTCAGGGTGCCATGTAAACTGCCAACAGTCCTATATACAGCACGAGAGAAGAGAGGGAGATTGGGGGATGAGAAGAAGGTGTTGAATCTTAGTAGGCCCATTTAGCCTGTGTTTGTGTTTTCCACAATCTAGCTAACCTCTGCACTGGCTGATGAGGAGAGAGAAGACCTCTTCTTGCCTCCTTCCCAAGCTGTACTCTGATATATTTACCCAGCACCAGTCATGTGTTGCAATAGAGTTCTATGTGCACAGTTTAAAGGGAACACATAATTTAAGTCTCCACAAATGTATTTAAGTGATAAGGCATAACAGGCAGAGTTTTGATTATGTCAATAAATCTAGGGCACGTTTATGAGACAAGGCTATGAGCTAACAGTGAAGTCAATCACCTAAGAAAATTTATATGAATGAAAACATAGTCCCAGAGTGCAATACCATTATTCAAAAGTGACATTCTAAAACAACAGGGCAGAGAAAGATGGTAAAGAGATATTGTAGAAAGACATACTGGTGATAATTGTTTATTATCTAGGTTTGAAAGTTATTCTTATAAATCAAACTGTAGCTTACATTTACATTCTGCACAGAGGCTGTGTATCAGCAGGATGTTTACTTCCTAACTTGGCAATGTCACTACATTTTCTAGAGAATCATGAGTATATTCCTAACCCTAACCCTGAAATCCAACTGTAAATAGAAAAGATCTCAGTTCATGAGACTTTTGCTAAGTTTCCACAGAATGCAGGTTTAAACTATACCAGCTCATTATCCTATCAAATTTACATTCTAACAATTGTTTAAATGTGCAGACTAAGAAAAGGAGCACTTAAATGTGACTCATGGAGTTCTATGTACTAGAGTGTTAAAATTATCAGGTAATATGGGATTTGCAAAAATACTTTTTATGAAGAATACGATCACATTAAAATGGCAGTATTAAACTGAACATGGCCATTTTAACAAGGTTGTGCTCTGAAGCTTCTCCTGCAACCTGTGTTAAATGGCCCAGAGAAATGTAGCAGGGGACCTGGCATGGGGAGTTTTGCTACCAAAACAGGACCTCTTTGCTCCTACCATTTCTCTCAAAGGTGGAAAGAACTTCCTCACCCTCCAAGTCAAGGCTACACCTCATGTTGCATGTGTGCTTTAAAGTATGAGGATGCAAAGCTGCCATTTGGTGTTGGACTGGTGAAGCAGCACAGCGACATACCTAAAGTATTTGGCACCTGGGGTGGATATTTCCTTTGGCACCCCCCCCCCCACCCAGGTTCACTCTTCCCAGTGATCTCTGGTTCCCCTCTCCATTACACAGGCTCCCTCTCTCTCTCATGTACACACACACACACTCCCTTCTTACAGGCCTTCTCTCTCACACACCCCTTTACATAGGCTCCTTTTTTCGCACACAAACACTCACCCTCACTCTCATACACACATGCAGGCTCCCAATCTCTTACTCACACACACACACACACACACACACCCTTTCCTCTCTCAATCACATAGGTTCAGGTCCAGTCATGTTGGGTCTCTCCCTCTTCAGCTGCAGACGGCTATCCAGCCTTTCTCGTCCCTGTTTATTACTGTGAGTGGGTTATGCACCGCTCGCGGCATGCTGGGCCTTCTCCATCTTCTGCTGTGAGCGGGATGGGCTCCGCTTGCAGCATGCTCGGCCTCCTCCTTCTTTTGCTGTGAATGGGATGGGCTCCCCTTGTCTCACGCTGGGCCTCCTCCATCTTCTGCCATGAGCGGGATGGGCTCCACTTGCAGTGCACTGGGCCTTCTTTATATTCTGCCACAAGCAGGATGGGCTCTGTTCATGGCACTTCTGGGCCACTTCCCTCTTCTGCCATGAGGGGAATGGCTTCTTTCGGGGTGCGCTGGGCCTCCTTCATCTTTTGCCATGTGCAGGATGGGCTCCGCTCACAGCGTGTTGAGCTGCCGTCATCTTCTGCCGCAAGTGAGATGGGTTGCACTCCCGGCACTCTGGATATCGCCGCTCTGCCAGTGGCCTCTGCTAGGAGTCTGTCGCTGGCACCTCTCTCCTGATTGTCATCTGACGTGTACTGCCCCCTCACCCTCCCCTCAGTACGCCACTGCACACATGCTCAATCACACACACACACACACACACACACACACTCACTTATACACACACACGTTTAATCACAGGATAATGCGCTCTCTCTCGCACACATGCTTCCTTCCATTTATATATACATACCCACACATACACACATTCACACACATAGCCTCTCAAGCCTCTCTTTCACAAACCCTTTTTCTCTTCATACATATATGCTCTCACACCCCCCCCCCCCCGTCAAACACTCCCTTATACACATGCTTTCAGGCATAAACCCTTTCTCTCTCATACTCACATGATCACATACAGGTTCTCTCTCCCTCGCAAGTGCTTATTTTCATACATGATCAGAGAATACCTTTTCTTCTAAGCTTTTTCTTTAAGGCCCTGCTGGGCCTATGAACCTTCTTGGGCTGTGGAGGGATGGGTTTTCCCATGGCCCTTCTGGGCCTCTAGGTCTTCTCAGATTGCGGTAGGATGTGCTCTGCTGCAGCCCTGTTGGATATCAAGCCTTTGAGGGATGGAATCTATCCGAGCCTCTCCAGACTTCGGAGTCTTCTTGAGCCACGGCGGGATAAGGTCCATTGCGGTTCCATCATCTTCTCAGACCACAGAGGGATGGGCTCTTCTCAATCTGTGGCAGGATGGGTTCTACCATGGCCTGCATGCCTCCATGCAGCTTGTGTTCCTCCTTGCAGGACATGAGACCCTTATTTTCTCATAAAATTTTTGTGGCTGGGGCACCTATAATTTTGCCAGCTAAGGCAACCGCCTCATCATTTCTCATTATAGAACTGCTCCTCCAGGTCAATTAAATACAAATATGTTTAATTTGCAAAGAAGAAAAACAACATATTTAACTACTAACATTTCCCCAATTAACTTTCACATTTGCTGGGAAGAAGTCAATATCTTGCTCCAGAAATGTTTCTAAATGAAATACTGCATTCTTTTGTCAGTTTTATTTAACTCTTCTTTTTCTCTTAATAGTTTATGTACTTAGGGTATCAGAGACAGATGAAAAACAAAAAACCCAATATAAAATACTGTAGAGAACTTGAGTCTCTGCCTTTGGTCACTTGTGAATCTCATGAGATTTTGCCCTTGCTTGAGTAACCACACAAGCTGTAATCCGAGCATCCTGAACCTCCAAGGGCACAAAAAATGTCTGGAAAGTTAAAAAAAAAAAGATGTAAATGCAATTGGATACTTTGTGATGACACACCCTTGGAAAGAATTTTGGCATGCTGTAATGAACTCCTCATTCAAATCATGTTTAATCTCAAAACATACACACACTCATTGTATGCCACATGACAAAGGCACTGATCATTGTTTTGAGTAACCGCTGTTATAGAGAAAAAAAAGCTTAGTAAATCGGACCATAATCTATAACACAGACACAGTGAGAAACATGCTGATGAGGTCTTGGCCTTAGTCCGGCATTCCAAACTTAAGTATGTATGTCATGGAACTATGTTTACTGCTGGAATGAGAAAATTACACCTTTAACACAGTTCTCCTTTAACTGCTTTCTCCAAATTAGTTTTGAACTGATTTAAAAATTATTTCAGGAGAAATCTGAATGTGAACTGCACTACATTTTGCATGCCAGACACCAGGAAAAGCACTGCTTGGAGTTGCAAAAGAATACTGAAGTTTTAAGTTCAACAACACAGACATTGCAAGAGACATGTCAGTCAGTGCCATGTTAGAATAAGTCGCTTCCAATCCATAACCCCTCTGCCATGCTCAAAAAGTGGCAACGTCGGATCTTCTCATACGTATGGAAAAGAAGGCCTCCCAGGGTCTCTCCCGCTGTCATGTATAGACCAAAACTCCGGGGAGGACTGGGAGTCCCTAACCTGAGTTGGTACCTATTAGCCGTCCTAATGAGAGCCATGTTTGATTGGCATAGAAAAGGAGAGCAAAAACAGTGGGTTGATGTAGAACAGTCACTGAGTGGAAGAATACCACTTAGGTCCTTGATTTGGCAGCCCAGAAATACTTGGCAACCGCTGCTATACATACCGACTGCGACTAGTAATACCTTAAAGCTGTGGGAGAAGTGGAAGGAGGCATTGGTAGGCGACCGGAGATATTTTTACAACTCCAGTGTGCATACAAACATAAGATTTCCCACAGGGAGCCAATCCACAACCTTTCAACAGTGGGCTGATAAGGGATTAAGATATATTGGGTAAATGTGGGAAGGAGGGGCAGTGCTTACATTCTCAACACTACAAGATAAATCCCAGTTATAACAGAGAGAGATGTTTCCCCCTATTTACAAGTTCACCACTTTATACAGGGGGAAAAAATGGGGCAAGATTTAGCGGCGGGTAAGACCCAAATTGAAAACTGGTGCGACCAGGCTGATAGTGTTCAAAGGGCAATATCACAAGTCTACAACTTTATTAACAAAGACCCCAAGGAGAAACCAGCATTTATGAAGGCTTGGGAGACAGACCTGGGCACCTCGCTTTCAGAGGACACATGGGACTATATTTTTTTATGTACCAAAAAAAGAGCTCTCCTTTCGCCTCCTTAGGAGAGAATAGCTACAAAGTGCTACTTAGGTGGTACCTGACTCCTGCATGCCTTCATAAATATAATGCTTCTAGTGATCCTAAATGCTGGAAGGGGTGTGGTCAGACAGGACAACATACTACCATATGTGGTGGCCTTGCCCCAGTCTAGAGACCTACTGGCAGTCAATTAACAATATCATACAGCAAGTTAGTGGGCTTGACTTCTCTTTGACTCCAGAAAATGCCCTTTTGAACCTGCCCTTGGATGTTACCTCCGAACAGGGGAAAAGCATACTTCTCATAATTTTTGCAGCACGATGTGAATTAGCAAGGGTCTGGAGATCTAGCACGTTGCCCCAAGGAATCTGATATAAGGACCAGATTATCAAAGCTTTGCTCCTTTCACATTCAGGCTGTCTCCAAGCAGAAGAAACAAGGGTTGTGGTGACCTCTACAAGCACGGCTAGACCAATGTACAGAGACTAAGGGAATGCATACAGTACCATCATAAATTGTCGTGTTCTCGTCTGTTATATAAGTACTTACTATTTATTTATTTATTTATTTATTTTTAATTTTATATACCGGAATTCTGTATACAATACAAATCAATCCGGTTTACAAGTAACGAAAAGATTGCCCTGGTCTGGGAGGTTAGACCGGGGGTTTTTTTTACATGGAACATTGAACAATAACAATCAGCCATTGAACCTTATTACAACTATTTAACCTTATTACAATGAACATTGAAAGTAATAATAATTATATTTAACAAATTTAACAATTAACAAACCTTAACCGTGTAATGAAGTATGTGTGATAGATGCTCTATGCTGTTTTCCTAGGAAATAAAAATGAAGCAATGAATGACAAAACATCAATATAAATATTAAATGCAAATTGTAAGTGAGAAATATACAAATGTCAAGATCTTAAATGCAGCTCATTGTACAAGAATGCATGGACCTAAGAAAGTGTGGTATGAAACTCAAGATACACTTCCCCTGAGGCAGAATCCGTCGAAACACAGCCCATGCCCTGAATGGGACTTTACTAAAGACGAACAGTTTTGTTGCATAAATAAAAAAAAATGTTTAAAAGGTATGTATTGATACACCGGACCAATGACTGAAAGTCATCTGAGAGGTAGTGCCCGTAATGATGGTCAAGGAAATCCTAATATTTTACTAATTTACTTTTGTTTCAATTGTGGATAATGTGTTTGATACAAGAAGAAGGGAGTAAGGAGAAGATGAAACTCTTTCCTTCTAGAATTCAGTCTTTAGCCAGGATGTCTGGCCCAAGGCTTTCGAGAGGACTGACGTCGTCTCAGACTCTTTTTCCCTTGATGGTGGCTGACTGTATTCACTGAGCGCCTCCTCCAGCTCATTGCAGGAGTCTCTTACTGTCTCCATCTGTCTGTCTTATGCATCTTATGCATCTTATCTGTCTGTCTTATGTCATCTTATGCAGTGTAAGACTATAAAGTCTTACACTGCATAAACTCATTTATTACATCTCAGCATAGTACACATGGGTAGGGGGGGGGTGGGGGGGAAATTACGGAGTATTTTTCAGATTTATAGAAAGGATTACACATGTCATTTTACTATTGTAGACATATTTTAATGTCAGTTATTCGATAATATGTATATGCTCTTATATATATATATATAATGTTTATCATGTTGTGGTTAGACATTATTTAATAAGTACTACTGACAACAAATTGGATGTAATGTGCTCCGTGATAAAACTCAATAAAATATAAATTAAAAAAAAAAAGAATAATCCACTGTTTTCTTCTACAGCACAGCTACAATTTGAAGAAATGTATGAAAATCGTCCACTAATTTTTCCTTCATGTCACAGACATGAATATGGAAGAATTGTTAAATGGATCCTAAATATGGAAGTAAAAATGCCGCAGTCGATTCACCCATACAATCTGCATAGTGTGACAAACTGGGATTTTAATAGATACAAGATTTTCATTGTGATATGATTTATGGGTATGTGGGCCCTTGGCCCGAGATGCGAGTTGTTGCCACCTGTGGGGAGGAGCCCCACAGGTCCGCACCATCAGCAGGTGAGGTCAGGCACAGCAGGGAGCTCTGGGCAAAGCTGTGGAGAGGTCCCAAGGAGCCAGGAGAGTATCCCAGTAGGGAAGCAGGCTGGAGACAATACCTGGGTAGAGACCCCGAAGGGGAAGGCACCAGACAGGCCGCAAAGTGGGAGGCGTGAGACAGGCCGTGCAGGAAGCACTCCGGAGAGGCAACCCCGAGGGGCGGAGCTGCGCAGCACAGAGGATGCCGATGAAATGACATAGGCCAACCTGCAGCGTAGGGAAGCTCAAGCCAGGCCTCTCCTGGTGATGTATGTACAGCGCCGAGGAGCGGAGGCGTGCAGGCAGTCTCAGTATAGCATGTAGACACGACCCCAAGGAGCGGAGAGGCGTTGACAGTCACACTGAAGCACAGGAACGCTGCCCCGAGGAGTGGGGAAGCCCTAGCAGTCTCTTGAGTAGCACGTAGGTGCAGCTTTGAGGAGCGGGAAGGTGCAGACAGTCTTGTACAGGACATAGCGCAACCCCGAGGAGCGGGGAGAACTCATGGATTGCAGAGGTGTTCCAGGGATAATCCTGAGGAGCTGGGGAACTTGCAGGATAGGACTCAGGAGGCGCAGAGCCAGCCCTAGGAGTGGGGTAGGCCAGGAGAGCAAGTCCCCATAGGTGCGCACACTGGCCCCCAAAGAGCAGGTACCAGACAGAGTCCAAGTCCACAAGCCCAATAGTGTAGCCATAGGAACACGAGAGCAGGAGTTGTAGAGACTTACGGAACTTGTTGCCAAGTCGGCTAGCTGAGGGCGAAGGTGGAACTTATATACACAGGTTAGATGACATCATCAAACAGGGACGCCCCCGAGGTTCCCGCCAAAGAGGCTTCAAAGGAGGGCCCGGTGGCACACGCGTGCGCCTAGGAAGGCCCAAAGACGAGGTGGGTGGCGGTGGCATCCAGGCCGCCACGAGGCGTCCTGGGGAACGCAGCGGTGGAAGCTGGCCTGCACCGCAAGCAGGCCCGGGGAGGGCAGGAGAGCAGTGCAGGAAGTAAGTAAATGCGGTCGCAGCCGTCTGCGACCGACGGACATAACACATTGCATCACAAAAGTGATACAGAGGTTTTAAATATGGATTAAAAAACAGTTTGGAAAGGGTATAATGCCAAAAGTTCTATTCATGAATTCCAAGCATGGGTTTGTGATTATTTTATTTTGCTTCCAGTTAACACAAAAACATTGCAAATGACTTCTTTGGAATATTACTGTAATATTTTAGTTTATTAGCAGATTTAAGCATGCTGAGCCTATTTCAGTCGAGGTCAGACTCTGTGTATGTGGGAATGGCATCCAGAGCCTCTCTGGACCCCTCCTCTTTCCATATTCCCAGCTGTCTCTCACTCTTTCAAACCCATTTCCCTCAACTCAGAGTGTTATACAACTGAACCTTCCCTGCTGATAGCTGCTTTAAAATGTCAAAGAGAGACCATAGGCTAAAATATCACAGGATTAACCAAAAGAAGTAATTTCTATGGTGTCCGAGTCTACGATTATCAGCTGGGTGCATTTTTAATGATTAGGCTGATACAGTCCTGGATTTACCTTATTACATGTGCAACTCTGATCTCTCTTAAAAAAAAAATATAGGACTGCGAGTCCTAGCATGTATTGGAAGGACAACTTGGAATCAATTAGCCTGATCAGTAAAAGTGGAAATAGTAGCTTTATTTGAGTGCTAACCAGA
The DNA here is from genome assembly GCF_901001135.1 of Rhinatrema bivittatum. Taxonomy (NCBI): domain Eukaryota; kingdom Metazoa; phylum Chordata; class Amphibia; order Gymnophiona; family Rhinatrematidae; genus Rhinatrema; species Rhinatrema bivittatum. Next base: position 202,337,047 of record NC_042620.1, on the reverse strand, counting down.
ACCTATTCAAACTATGCTTGTGTTTTTATTTCTACTGAGACATAGTGAGAAAATTTTGATGAAGAAACTATCTTCTGAAACAGAATTTCATCCAAAACGCAGCCCATGTCATCCCATTTGTCATTTAATAATTTGTTTAATAATATCACATTAAGTGGAACAAGCAGGATTTTTTTGTTTTGGTATTAATTATTGTTTCCCATTCTGGACTAATTTACAATATTTATTTCTACTGATCTACTCCTTATAGATAGTTTTTGCACTGCTACTTCATGGAAACTCTAGATCAAAGGGATGCAGATTTTATTTTTTAATTGTGCCAATCTCTTCAATATAGTAATTATTATAACTTAGAATGCAAATCTTAAGAGGAGACAAAGGGCATATTAATCCAATTATTGTGCACGTAAAGACAGTCAGTGAAAGGCATTAAAACTTTGTGAGACAGAATGTAGCTACTGAGATTTTGGGACCGTTCTATTGGCTAGAAAAAGCTCCCGCAATGAAGGTCAGAGTCGTGGAGTTAGATTAGATGAGTCAGATTTGATAGCCAGTAAGGGATTAATTTTCAAAGGCTTCTGCACATAAGGATGGTAACTTTTTAAAAACAGTGCGTGGGTGCACATGTGCACATTTGTCAGCCCGTGCCCAGGGACGTGGCTATTTTATAACATATCCGAGTATATGTGCGCATGTTATAAAATAGCCTGGGCATACACACGAATGCACCTAATTTTAAGTGGATGTGTACCTGTGCACACAAATGCCACTTCCATTGTGAAAGTGGGGGGATTTTAAAAGACATGTGCGCCAACGTCATTGCCAGTTTTACCAGTTCATTCCCAGTTTGCCCACTTAAGGGCTAGGACTTCCAAACCAAACCCCCTAGTTTAATAGCCTTCCCCCCTGTTAGCCCTGACCTTTAAAACCCCACTGATCTACCTAGATAGTTTTATTTTATAACTTCCACATCATCCATAGCAGAAGTATGTTACACCTCAGGGGACTCCAGTGCACACCAGTGCGCGTAATTATTTACCCACAATAACCTGCCCCCTTTTGGAAACTTTTCACTTGTGCATGCAGCAGCATGTATGCGTGTTAACAGGCGGCTTTTTAAATCCTCTCTGCAATGATTTTTTCCTTCTGATCAGTCAAGATCTGAAACCCCACACTAGGTTTTTTACTCTGTCATTTAAACTCAGTTAAGTTTTTGAGTTTCCTAAAAAACAAAACAAAACACAGCTGAAAGAAAAGTAGGCAACATTTCAAACAAAAATATAAATTGAGGAGGAATATTCATTTTATCGAAGCAAACATGCCAAACCAAGAAATTTGGAATGGAGACCACAGTTTCAAGTAATTCTTCACTTTACTAAGCAAAGAGAAATAGTTCAACTTAAAAGCTTCTCCAGTTTCTTTGGAACACTTCTTTCTAATTATTTTATTGCGCTATTACTCCACTTAAAAGGAAAAACTATTTCCATCCTTCTTTGTGTATCTAGACTAACCTGAATTCCAAGGATCTGTTTTAAACTCATTTATATCCCAAAACTCTACTGAACAAATTAATAACATCTGTCACTGTTTTCAATGTCTGGGCAGGACTGGTGGTAACAAAGAAGCATGTTATTAGCAAACCACGCTCTCCAGTTGTGACTTCCATCTGGTCCTACAATACCCGAGAAACCAGAATGGTGCCTAATCCAAACAGCCAAAGACTCCATCGCAAGGGAAAATAAGAGAGGTAAAAGGGGCAACCCTGCCTTGTTCTTCTGCACAATGAGAACCTTGGAGAAACCATACCATTTACTTTGATCTGAGCTTCAGGATTTTGGTAAAGACTGTGAACCCACCTCAAAATATTCCCACCAAAACCAAACTTAAGAAGAGACAAATTCAGACATGGCCCCCTACTCTTCTGTAATTCAGCAGCCATGGGACAGGCTGCAAAATCCAGCAGAATGCCTCTTTGTCTGAGGATTTACTGTGGGAGATCTGGAGCCAATTCTACAAGTACGATAGTTTTCCTACCCACTCTTTCCCTCCTCACTCGTCTGCAGTGATCATGGCAGCCTCCTTAAAGGAGACACAGCAGCAGGAACACGGTGCCTTGGGCTGCATCCTCTTCTTGTGCAGCCTGGGCCAGAGGGTTGTGCTTTGAACTGCGCTGCACAATGGCAACCTCCACAGTTCAGAACATGAATCTCAAGCTCTGCGTTGCATAGGAAGAGGAAGCAACCTGAGATGCTGCATTCTTGCTGCTGTGTGCTGCCTCAAGGAAGCTGCAACAGGCTCAGGAGGGAGAGCAGGTTTTACTCTATGTGGGTGCTAGTGAGGGGATCAAAGGGGAGTTGGGGGTGAAAGTTAGGGAAGAATTTTGGATAGGAGGGGACAGTGGGGCTGTGTCTTAGAGGTGGTCTTAGATGTGGTATGGGCTGTATGTGTGAGAGTGGGTGAGGGGTTATAGGTGGCAGGGTGCAGTGGGGGGAGTGTGAAGTGTATATGTGAGTGAATGAGGGGTTTGTGGGAGAGAGGGGATGATGGGGGGGGCGGGTGTGCAATAAGGGAGGGGATCAGTGGGTGGATTGTATGTGTGAGAATGAGTGAGGGTGTGCACACAAATTTAAAAAAAAATTGAAAACGAGGCTCTTCAAGCTAGCCTATCCCTAACCCGCACGTTCTCCCCCTGGTACTATCTCGCTACATGACTTTGACTACAGTTTCAATTATATAATATATATATATATATATAAGTTATCATCAAGTCCACTATATAAACATCTTGTACCCTCTCAGACCATACCTTTTAATGTGGACATAGCTCTGTTTATATTTATATTTATTTCTACATATATATTTTTCCTTCAACACCTTATACTCTCTACATACCATGTTTGTCCCGTCCCCCCCCCCCCCCCCCCCCCACCCCCCCCCCCCCCCCCGTTTACCATACCATGTAACCAAATCGTTCCTTGTATTTTCTCTATCATGGTATACGTTATCTGTAAACTGATACAATGTGCAAACGGTTATGATGATACACAAGGCCCTGCACAACATCTCCCCTCTCAACCTAACTTTTCAACTGCAGCAGCACATCACTAAGAGACCGATTAGAAGTGCATACAAGAACATGCTACTCACCCAGCCGGCAAAAACCTCACTGAGGAAACGCGCTCTTTCCACTGCGGGTCCCCCACTCTGGAATTCGCTCCCTCCGGACCTGCGTCAAGAACCCTGCTCTATGACTTTCAAAAAGAAGCTAAAGACTTGGCTCTTCACCCAAGCATTCCCGGAGAACTAAGACCCGAGGAATACTATGACATTATAGTCCCCTGTCCCCTTTCTCCCCTGCACATATGTTTCAGAGTATCACCATATCTCAGTTATATTTCGTCTTTTATTTTTCTTTAAGTTAGCTATCGTTATTTGTTTCAATGTATTCCGCCCCCGAGGCGACAGTTTTAGTTCCTTGTAAACCGGTGTGATATGTATTTTATACAGGAACATCGGTATATAAAAATAAAAAAATAATAAATAAATAAATAAATAATGTCTTCCTATACTTTATATGTTGGGGAAGTTAACTTTGGTTTAGCCAGTGTGTGAGTGTTTCCATATTGTGTGAGTGTTTCCATTCAACAAGCAACCTTACTGAGCTCATTCAACAAGCAACCTTACTGAGCTCATTCAACAAGCAACCTTACTGAGCTCATTCAACAAGCAACCTCACTGAGCTCATTCAACAAGCAACCTCACTGAGCTCATTCAACAAGCAACCTCATTCAAGCAACCTCATTCAACAAGCAACCCTACTGAGCTCATTCAACAATCACCCAGACAGCACTCTCTTTACATTCAACCAAATAGTGCTCATCCAGCAATCAACCATCCAGAGCTCCTGCTAACCAACCTATCTTCAATCAACCTCGGCACACTCCCCCACCTGCCGCCCAGCTACCCTCTGCACCAACCAACTAACCATCACAATGTCTTCAGCTTTTCCAATCCCAACCCTGCAACATCGCATCATACCTAAAAGAACATCCTATAGACAAGCCCTCCATAGCAACCTAAAATCTCTCACCCCTATTCTGATTGCACCATTCACCCAGCTCTTAGGCCTTACTCTCTTCTCACTCTCACTATTCAATGCACAATCCCTAACAAAAAAATCCCTAATTTTCAATGACTATCTCACCGACGCCAATCCAGATATCTGCGCAGTAACGGAAACATGGCTCAAGCCCTCAGATACAGCTATAATAAACCAGCTACCTACACAGACCTACGACTTCTTCTCACTCCCTAGACTGAAAAAAAGAGGAGGGGGACTCCTTCTGGCTACCAAAAAAAGCCTCAACTTCACCCAACAACCATTTACCTCCAACTCAAAACTGGAAGTCGGCTTCTTTACTTCACAACATCTACAAATCCTTCTTGTCTACGCCCCTCCGGGACTGCTAGAATCTGATGTCTCTCCCATCCTTGAAATCACCACTACGCTCCTCAACCTGGATTCTCCAGCAATCATCCTAGGAGACTTCAATATGCACATAGACAATCCCTCACCATCGAATAGCTGTGTAACCCTCCTCACAGCTCTCTCAGCAATGGGATTCCAACAACTGGTCAACAAACCCACTCACAAAGCGGGTCACACTCTGGACCTGATCTTCATCAACAAAGGCATTACGTCGTCATCCACTCTGAAGAGTATGAAGGTTCCATGGTCAGACCACACCCTCATTTCTACATCTCTCGCACTGAAAGAATCCATCTCTCCCAATATCCCTTCACCCTCCTTCCACTACAGGAAACGATGCACCACGGAAGACCTCAACAACCAGCTGGATTCACAGCTCCCTCTATTAGACCTCACCGACCCAAACTCTGCCATTCACTCCTGGAACAATATAACAGAAAACATAGCTAACAAGCTCTGCCCGACAATCTCTAAAAAATCTCACACTAATGCCTCCAACAGACAACCTTGGTTCACCAATGAACTTAGAAAACTAAAACAAAGTTTAAGAAAGAAAGAAGCGATATGGCGTAAAACCCCTTGTGACAGTACCATCTCTTCATACAAAGCCACTCTACACCACTACAAATCACTCACCTCTAAATCAAAAAAAGACTACTACGCTTCTAAGATCCACAACCTGGTCTTAGACGCCAAAGCCCTCTTCGCTTATGTCTCCAGCCTCACTCACACCATTCCCCAAGAAATCCCCAATAACCTAGCACAATCCAAAGCCGAAGAACTCGCTCTGTTTTTTCAAAACAAAATTACCAATCTCTTAACCCAACTGCCTACCAATTCCACCACCCTCCCAACATATCAGCACCCTCCCTACAAAAACATCAGCCTAAACATCTTTGAACCCATCTCCTCCTCTGAGATACAAGCCATCATGAAAAAAATGAAACCCACTTCTCATCCTGCGGACCACATACCCACCAAACTACTTCTATCTATCCCAGACACCATAGCCTCATCATTGACAGACATCATCAACTGCTCTCTCGCCCAAGGAACCTTCCCAGATGATCTTAAAATGGCTTCAATCACTCCTCTCCTAAAGAAACCTAACCTTGACCCGAAGGACCCCAACAACTTCCGTCCCATAGCTAATCTCCCTTTCATCGCTAAGATCATGGAAAAACTAGTGAACACTCAACTATCAGACTTCATTGAAGACAACAATATTCTCTGCGCTCCCCAACACGGATTCCGTAAAAACCGAGGTACAGAATCCCTCCTCACCTCTCTGACAGACTATATCATAATGGGCCTCGACAAAGGTCAATCATTCCTACTAATCCTGTTAGACCTATCCGCAGCATTCGACACGGTCAATCACGCCATCCTCCTAAACCAACTATCGTCCATAGGAATCAGCGGCACCGTACTATCATGGTTCAAAACCTTTCTCAACAACAGAGGTTACAAAGTTAAACTACAAAACAAGGAATCTTCAAGATTTGACTCTACCATAGGAGTCCCACAAGGTTCATCACTATCCCCAACTCTCTTCAATATTTACCTTCTTCCTCTTTGCCATCTTCTCACCAACCTCAACCTAAAGTATTTTCTATACGCAGATGATATTCAAATTATCATCCCCATCAAGGACACATACTCTAAAACTCTTGAATACTGGGAATCTTGCCATCAAAAATCAAACAACTACTCAACAACCTAAACCTCATCCTAAATTCCTCCAAGACTGAAATCCTACTCATCTCGCCTGAGAATAGCATTCCTAACAATAATCTTCCTACCAACCTACCCACCACACAAGTTAGAGACTTAGGAGTGATCATAGACAACCGGCTGAACTTCAAGGCTCACATCAACAAAACAACCAAAGACTGTTTCTTCAAACTCCAGGTACTAAAAAGAATTAGACCCCTCTTCCATGCTCACGACTTCAGAACGATCATCCAAGCAA